>NW_024962273.1:1696283-2213795 GCF_019238085.1 Lagopus leucura
CTCCCTCTCCCATGTCCATTTTTTTCTGTTTCCATTTCTTTTTCCGTATTTCTCTTTCCATTTTTCTCTTTCTCCTTGCCTTTTCCTCATATTTCCTTTCTCCTCCTCTTCCACCTCCTCTTTTCTTCTTCTTCTTGTCCTTCTTCTTCTTTGTGGTCCTTTTCAACCCCAGCCATTCTATGATTCTATGATTCTTCCTCTTTCTTTCTTCTTCTTCCTTCTTCCTTTTTCTTCTTCTTTTCTACTTCCTCTCCTCTCTCATCTCCCTCCCCACTTGGCCCCTCTCCCTGACAGTTGTTATCACAGCCTGCATTGGGTTTTCATCTCTTTCCCAAGTCAGCACTGCTCACAAATATATGCTGAGCTCCAGGCCCCTGCATTTGGACTCCCAATACATTTATGCACTGAGACATCTTTGCAAGGCTGTGCTATAATCATTCCAGAAAAAGCAAATGGGATCAGACACTGCAGTTCCTCTTCTGCTGGGCAGGAATGTTTCCCCAAGCACGATGCACACGGGCAGGCTCACACTCACCAGTATGGGCTGGTGATCACAGTACTACCAGCTCTAAGTGCAGCCAAATTATTTCCTTAATACTTGGACCTGGGGTATCCAAATACCCATCTGTTTGAGTATATCCAGCAGCTCTCAGCCTCCTTATTACACTGGGAGGGGATTTTGGTGATGCTCCGCTGGCAGAACTCACAGTATTCTGCCCAGTAGGTTAAGGTAGGGTAGAGAAGAGTGGAGTAGACTGGTGTAGAGTAGAGCAGAGTTGCCCCTCTTTTAGGAAGGAGGCACGCATTCACCTCCCTTTTCAGATGTCCCTGTATATTGAGATGGTCATGGTTTTTTTGCACTGAAAAAGGCAAGAATGTTCAAAACTGAATTTTTTTTTAATGTTTAAAGAAATGTGCATTGAGAAAGTAGATGTTTATGAAAGGGAAGGGAATTGAAGGGAGGAAAGGACCAGGGAAGTACTGGTAAAATAAGGTTTTGCTTTTGAAAATGCCCTCTAATAAATTCAAGCAAACAGATGAAATTTTTACTTGAAGTATGAATGGGAATTCCTTCAAGATCCATAAAATTGTATCGTTACCTTCCAATTTTTGTGATCTATGCTCATAAATCTGAACATTTACTGTCAGCTCGGGTTTCTCTGCAAATCCCCCAGCAGAGGAGGAGGAGGAGGAGGGGGGATGTACTATGGCACACTTGTAACAAAAAATGGAGATTTTTAAGGCATGTGCTTTCTGGTTCACACACCATGTTCCACTGCTTGATGATGTCTCAGGGGATTCAAAATGGGTTTGGAGATGTTCCATTCTCTCCTACACAGGGGCTCCACACCCCCCTTATCAGTTTATTTCCAGTCCACTGGAAGGAGAGGAGGCAGAGGTTAAGGTGCACAGTGTGGCGATCAGATGCAGATTTTCTTTATTTGTCTGCAAATCCAGGGCTGCTATATCACTTATCACTCTTGTGTCAGCTTCACATGTGCCCTTGTAATAAGCTTGAGCTACAGCTGACTGAAAATCTGCTTTCTGCAGGACAAACATGCCTGGCAGGACCTGGCCGCCAGGAGCAGGGATGCAGCAGAGCAGTGCAGTAAATCCCCACCCAGCAGCATCCTATTGATACATGTCCTCATTCATTCACGTTCCCAGCCAGAAGCTCTTCTTATGTCATTTCTCAAGGCTATCTTTCCACTTTTAGTCCCTGAAATGGCTCATACAGACAACACATTTATAAGGCAGTGTGGCATTCACGTAACAACGTCTAAAAGGAACCTGTCAATGGATTGGCTTTTTCCCCCTTTTCCTGGCTGGGCACTTTGTTCTGCTCCTTTGCTGTTAGACATCAGTCAGGGGTTAATTGCTCTTCCTCACGCTCCTGCCATTAGTGAACACTCACTGACACCTGCTCCTGACAGAGAAAGAAAGATTTTGCATCTGATTGCAGTGAGAGCATTGGATAAGCTCTCCAAACAGTTCCTAAGAAAGGCTCAGCTTTGCAGAGGCCCTTGCTGGCTGCTGGCTCTTTCCTAACAGGTCTGGTTCTTGATGTGTATGACTAAAATATTGGCTTTGATGCAGCGTTATATTGTGGGCAATGATGATGGTCCTGGGGGCAATGCAGGAACTTTGCACCACAGCAGTGATGAACTTCAGCCTTTGGAAGAGCCACACAAAACATCTTTTCTACAAAATCATGGCCTGTCAAAGCTCAGCTCCTCCAGCAAGACAGCCAAGTGTCACAGTCACTCTTAGTAAAGACATTCTGTAAACAGAAAGAAATAGAAGCATAGAATCGTGGAACCAGTAAGGCTGGAAAAGACCTCTAAGATTCCCATGCCCAACCTCAACCCACCCCTCATGCCCACTGTCCATGTCCCTCAGTGCCACAACCCTACAGGTCTGGAACACCCCCAGGAGCAGTGATCCCCTACTCCCTGGATAGCTGTGCCAGTGCCCAACCTCTCTTTCTGAGAATAAATGTTTCCTAATACCCAACCTGGACCTCCTCTGGTGCAACTTGAGGCCTCGGCTCCCCAGATTGGTGGCCTTGGCTTTGGTTTCCCAGCCCAGAAGGAGAGCTGAAGTCCCAGCACCACCTGGAGACTTCCCTTGCTTTCCCGTCAACCAAAAGTGATGCCAAAGCAAATACTTCCAGCTGCAGTGTTTCCAAAAGCATTCCTCTCCTTATTGGTTACATATTGATGCCATTGAAGTGTTTCCTCCCATGCTTGACGATTGCTCTTGGGAAAGAGTCTGTTACAGCAAATACCGAAACTTATGTGCTTGAACCACAATATAAAGTCCTCTGTCAACATTAGGAATCATTTAATGAGTCTGGCAGGGATCACCCACTTCAACTGCTCTGCACCCAGCCAACGAAAATAAATCAGTTATTATGACAAAGGAATTTCTCTAAAAGCAGTATGTCAGGCTGGGACAATGCTGTATTTTTGCAATAGTAAACTTTTAATTCCCCCCTCAGAAGAATGAAGCATTGCAAAGGGCTGGCCAAGCTCCTCTGATCCAAACCAACACATAAATACGACCTGACATTAATCTCCTCCTGCCCTGCAGCACCACAATGAGACACTTCACAAGCAGTGAAAAATTCGGGCTAGGAAGAATTTTCTGGAGAGGAACAGGAGGGGAAAATCCCAAATCGCACAAATCCAGTTACAGAGGGGAGTGTTTGCATCAAAGGAAACTCACGAAGCAAGACTGCCAGGATTTCCGTCCCCTTGCTTGACAGCCAAGGGCCTTCTATGGCTGTGGTGCAGCGATGGAGCATGGCACTCGAGGAGTCCCTCCTTCAGAGCAGGCAGCTCGGTGCAGCTCCTGGCATGCTCAGTGGGAAACTGAGGCAGTGATAGAGCTGTTGGCATTTATCAGTTTGCCTAGATCAGAGCAACCATTGTGCTGGCTCCGCTTGAGGGTTGTGTGGGGGTGATGCTCACAGAGCCATATCTAGAACAAAGTCCATCAGGAGTGATAATACGGATAAAAGCACAGTGATGGTTTACAGATGGAGGAATGGGAGTGGGATTTAAAGCTCAGATCCCTCTCTCTCTGATAATCCGCTGTCAGCAGTTCTGGTGTTTGTCGTAGGCTGCCTCTGGTGGACATTTATTGGTGTGCAGGGACAGCTCTTCTGCTGGCGTCATGGGCACCGATGGGACCACCTCAGCATCTCTCCATCTGCCAGGGGATGTGACTGATGGATGCCACATAGCACCTGAGTCTGATCTCAGCAAACATCTGCCTGCTATCCACACACCGTGTTAATCACAGTGACTCACTGACTCCTTTGGTGACCTGCTCTCTTGGTCACCTCAACCAACGTCCCTGGAAAAAAATTAGAGAACAGTTTGGCTACATTGGAGGAAGATTTCTCCTCTTCCAAGAGACTTTCATGGATTTTTTTTTTCACTTTTCTTTTGCTCAGCCTTTTCTTACCAGGCAAGCACAGATTTGCTGCACTGTCAGTCATATTCTTGGTGTACACATTAAGACTGTTCTGACATGCTGGGACATCTTTGGTTGTACCAGGGGAGGATCAGGATGGGTATGAGGAACAATTCCTTCTCCAAAGAGCAGTCAGGCAGTGGCACAGCTGCCAGGGAGTGGAGGGTCAGCATCCCTGGGGGTGTCCCAGAGCTGTGGGGATGTGGCACTGAGGGACACAGTCTGGAGTGGTGACAGGCAAGGACTGATGGCTGGTCTATACGACCTTAATGGTCTTTCCAACCTTAATGATTCTGTGATTCTATGACATCTGTGACCACTCTTCCAGTAGTTCACTCTGCAGTCCCAGACAGTCTGCCCTGCAGCAATATTCCCCAAAATCACCCAGTTCCTTCAATTCCATCATGATGAATATAACAAGGAAAATAAACAGGGGGAAAAAAAAAACAAACACACAAAACCAAACCATAATCATTTCAGGCTCCGCTAGGAATAACTAATAAAGCTCAGTGCTTGCCAAGTGGAAAATAACTATCTTGAAAAGAAAAAAAAAAATAGAAGAGTTTTCAACATCAGAAAGAGAATTTGGCAGGAAAAAAAAAAAATATCCATGTGGAGTTTAAAGGAATACCAGAGGAAGGACCTCTGTTCATAAACAACTTGGTATGGGTTTGTATGGCTGATTTTCACCCGGGCTGTGCGTTGCTCCATCTAACACCACGCGTTGGTGGATCTCCTCCCAGGGCTCAGCGATGGAGCCCACGGGGCTCCCCATCCCAACCCACTTCTCCTCCCTGCTCTGCTCAGGGCTGCTGTGGTCAGGGGTCCTCTGTTATAATTAGACTCCGCTTGCAGCACTGGGCTCCAGTGCTCGGGCAGAATTGTTGCTAATAAGGCAGGAACAAATGTGCCCAGTGTGTGGTAACGCAGCACATCTGCTCCGAGGGCTGCTCGGCTGGAGTCTGTGGATGTGTGGGCAGTTGTCGTTCAATTCCACATCTCAGCTATTTTTCAATTACCTTTGACTAACCTCTAATTGAGATCTGAAATTAAAATCAAACAGTATGGAGAAGCCTTATTTCTCAAGGCTCGGTCGTGCTGTTTACCTCTTTGTTTCATCCCAAACCCTTTTCAGGTCCTTATGCTGCATTTTCCCTTATTTGCTCCTCCAAAGTGAGTTATCTATTAGCAAAAAGTATTTTCTGTGCTTTAATCCCACATTTAGGACCACGCTTTCCATTTGTCTGAGGAATAAATATAAATTGATCTGGCTTCCACTCTGGAGAAGAGACGCCTTCAGCACATTTATATGCTGCACGGCAGATTTGTTTCTGGAAATTGCTCTTCTTTTGGTCCTCACCATTGCTGCATAATGAGACATTTTGCATTTCCACTGGGAAATCTGCACGGGTTACAAATCAGCCCAGGCTGGGCAACTTTGTGGTGCTAATGAAAAGCATTTGACACAGTCTCTTCTTTCAATTTCATTTTGAATTTTTCTTTTGTAATTTGAGAAAAAAAATGTTTATTTCATTAAATTCACAACTGGTCATACACTGAGATGTCAAGGACTGGTTCTGCCTCTGCTGGCCCCTGAACCTCTCTGTCTGTGGGAAAGCATCAGGCTATGCTATGTGGAAAGAACTGTGGCCAGAGCCTGGCAGCCCACTGAGTGCCACCTTCTGCTGGTAGCTCCAGGTGATGTGGGGCATGGAGAGGAAAAACTGAGTTTCTCAAGCCTAGAATGCATATAGTCCTTGGAAAAAAAGTACAGAAGAACTCAACTGTTTCCCATCCCTGGTAGTGGATTTGATATTGCCACCTTTAGGTCAATATTTGGTGGCACTGCATCCATTGGAAGGTTGGTGGCAATGCAGCACAGCAGACCAGGGACTGGGGCTTTTCTTCAACAGCAGTCTGGCCCAACTTCTGCAGGCTGGTGTCCATAGGCACACCATCATCAGCTGTCCATGGACACACCAACATCATCCATCCGTGGGCACACCAACACTGTCCATCCATGGATGCAACAACACCATCCATCCAAGGGCACATCATCACCAGCTGGAGCATGGCTGTTTTCCATAATAGACATTTACGGCCCATATTATGTTTGGATGTCAACACAATGTGTAATCTTGGAAGAAAATCACTTCATCTCATTGTTTCCAGCCTGCAAAACCACCATTAGAGACACCACCGTGGAGAATAATCATTATCTTTTTGGGCTGTGAGGCCATGAAGACCACTGGATGTCTGTGCTGAGAAAACATGGGGTTAATTGCATCAGAAGTCATAACGGGCTACCAACTATTTAACCCTTTGGGGCTTGAGTGATGGAAGGGTCTGCTCCTAAAAATAAAATAATTCTTCTGTAGGTCCTTGAGAGCTTTGTCCAAGAAGCACTAATGAAGAGATGAAGAGTCCTGAGCTAACATCTTCACAGAATGAACTGCAAGTGCAGAGGGAGGAAGACCCGTGTGGGGGAGCCCATCAGCAGTGTGTTTTTTATGAATATGTTTACCACTCCTGTCATGGTTCTATGTTTTTTGTGATGATTCTGATTCTGTCTCTGATTCATGGCATGACTCGATTCACCTTGCCCTCCTGGAGCTCATAGAATCATAGAATGACAGAACTGTTTGAGTTGGAAGCAATCCTTAAAGGCCATCTGATCCCACTGCCTTGCAGTGCACAGGGACACCCACAGCTCCATCAGGTGCTCTCAGCCACATCCAGCCTGGCCTTGAGTGTCTGCAGGGATGGGGCACCTACCAGGAAAACTGTTCCCAATCTGCTGAAGGTTTTCCTGAAGAACATCCCAGATATGGGGTAGATGTGACCATGACATTGGTAAAGCTCTGTGGAGAGGCATCCCAGCACTCAATATCCCTTGTGCTGGAGCACAGGGATCTCTTATTTGGAAGGAGACCTGAAGAGGGGTCACTGAAACTGTTGGAAAAACAATCCGGAGAGCATTAGAAAAGCTTTACCTCACAGAGTCCCATTGCACACATATCCTTCAGCTATAAGAAACATCATTCACTCATTATCAAAAACATCTCTGCTTAGGTGTTGAAAAACAAGACAGCACTTTCACAACATGTCCTGTTCACCAGCAATGAGAGCTCTGATGGGATGCTCCTTCCTCTGCAGGCTGACACACAAACCATGCGCCTTCAGATCCTTTTGCTTGGTGTCTAATTCAGTATTTCTGTTACTTGTTTTTGTTTGAAGGCCCAGGGGGAAGTCTCACCTATTGAAACCTTTGGCTTTCACCTGTGAAGGTGCACAATACCCCCATGCCTGCTTCACAGGAGGGCTCACAGCTGTTGACTTTCCTGCCTGAGTTCCTATTTAATCAGCATCTACCTAAGCCATCTAATAGCTCTGAGCACCTCTGTGACACATCAGAAATGCCATTCCACAAGTCTCCATTTGGATGTGATTCCTGGGCAGCTCTTCCAGATTCAGACAAATTGCACAATGCTTTGAAGACTAAGACCAGCCCCATGCCAAGCGAGTGCTGCTGGAGCTCATTAGCCCTAGCATGGCTTGGCATGGCATGGCCGTGCTGCATGCACCAGCCATGAACAAATTCAGGCACTTTTGGGTGGCAGATAGCCCACACTAGCAAACCCCACTGGATGAGCACAGGTGGCTGCAGTGCCAGCATGTTTGCCCACATTCCCAGTGTAACAGAGGCCAAAACTCCAGCCTGCGTAGGTCATGAGGGCCATTGCTGTGTGTGCATTTGCAGAAGTGCTATGGGATTTGGTTAAGAGGAAGGGGACTGGTGTACATAGAGGATGAATGCTAACTACAGAGCCCTGGGATGGTTGGACTAGAATCACAGAATCACAGAACGGCCAGGCTTGGAAGGGACCTCAAGAATCATGAATCTCCAACCCCCCGCCACATGCAGGGCCACCAACCTCCACATTTCATAGCAGCCCAGGCTGCACAGGGCCCCATCCAACCTGGCCTTGAACACCTCCAGGGATGGACGGGGCATCACAGCCTCTCTAGGTCTTTTCCAACCTTAGTGATTCCATGATTCTATGCTTCTGTGACCCCAAGTGATGCCCTGCAAGGCTCACCCAGTGACACCCAAGGATGGTCCCCACATCATCCCCCAGGCAGAGGACATGACTTCATTGGGATCCTGAAATCAAAAGAAATAGAGATACTAAGATAATAATTGCATCATAAAAATCTCCTGATTTTATAATAGCAGCTGCCCTGCTAAAAATAATCTGTAGCACCACACAGTGCCTTGTCAGTGTTTATGTCACAGCAGCAGGAACAAGACCTGAAGGCAAATGCTCATGTTGGTGTAAAAGGGAGATGTGCATGTGGCAATTATGATGTTAGTTTTTTATTTTCCTTCTCTTAGAAGACCCTGTGGGTCAAAGATCTCCGGCCATTCGTTTCGGCTCCCAGCAGAGCAGCCGTGGTCCTGGCAGCTTCCTGGTGCTGCAGGTGGGATCACAAAGCAGTGGTACCATGGGCACAAGGGAGCATCGCTGCCTGTCCACAAAGCCCGCCTGGCCCTGCTGCTGGATGCTGGCCCATTCCATGGGGACATGCCCAGGGAGCGAAATGGCTCGTCTCCTTACCCAGGGAACCAGAAGCTCATTACGAGGAGCTGTTTTGCTATTCCTGCTGGAAATCCTCGCCCAGCGGCACGTCTGATGATGGTACACGGTCTCATCGCTAGCTCTGCTCCTGCCCATCTGCTGGGATGGCAGCCTGCCCGCTCACAGATGGCACGCCTGATTCACGGGGGCAGAGGTGCCAAAAAAAAAGATGGATTTAGATGACACCGTTAGTGCCACCTCTTCTGCACCCCTCTGCAGTGACAGCTCAGGGAAATTAGTGCCACGGCAACAAAGAATTCCTCTTAATAAAACGCAGGAATTAGTGATGGAAATGACCTATTAGGTCATCTCCTTCGTCTCCTTGCCAGTGCCTGATCGTCACATTAATCTTCCCAAATGCAGATATCGCCACGGAATAAAAAAAAAAAAAGAAGACAGGCTGCTTCCAGATACCAGCAGTTGCCAAAAACACAAGCAGGATTGCAGCTCGTGCCTGAGAGAACCGTAGGGACCATATGGGGTGTCAAAATGGATTACACAAAAGTTCAGCCTGAAGGCAATCTACGTGAGGGGAGGCCTGTGACAGACGTGGAACACGTTTGTGTTTATGGGAGGATCTACTCACCACGGTGCGGTGTGCAGGATGTCAGCCCAGGGACTTGGGATGAGAACAAGCAGTGAACACCCCATGTGCTTCAGGATGTGAGGAACAAAGCTGACCCAGAGGAGCAGTCCCACATGGGACATAACAGCTCTGAAACTACAGCCCATCTCCATTGTTCAATACTCCTCTACCCTCAGCCCAATGCTCAATCATTACGCTATAAAAAACTACACATCAGTGCTTCAAAGTGGGATGTACCAAGCCATGTTACACTATGCTTTGCAAACCACATGTGCTTGCTTTCCATCTGGGTTGGAACAGCTGTAAGAGCCATGGATATAGTGCAACACCCCTGCTGAAAACACTGATTTTTCAAAGCCTTGCAAACCCCAACCAAACTCAAGTCTTGTGGCCAATACTGGGGGCAAAATCAAGGTTAATATTCAAAGTGCTGCCAAAGATTTAGCTATAAAAGGAAGAAAATACAGTATAAAATGAGCTCTTAACATTAGCCCTGAACATGAGATACAGTTAAGTTCTCTTTGTATGACCAAACACAAAGGCGGGTCCTCTGTCAGCTCTCTTCTTCACTTTGCCATGCATTGGCTGCTTTGTCAATTTCATTCTCATTTCTCTCACTGTTAACTTCTAAGGTCATGTAAATATCCAGAAGAAAAGAAAGCCATTCAGTCACTCTATTTTGGTGAGTGCCCCATCCCTGCAGAGACCTGAAGTCAGGCTGGATGGTGCTCCTAGCATCTGGTGAGCTGTGGGTGTCCCTGTTTACTGCAGGGGAATGGGACCAGATGGTCCTCAAGGGTCCCTTCCAACTCAAATGATTCCCTGATTCTCTGATTCCCGTGGTTTTCAGGTCCTATCTTTCCTTCACTGTTTGCAGAAACCATAATTGCCCATTTAACTTAATGAGGTGAATCTTACAAATTTCCAAGTGCTCAGCATCTCAGCTCTTGAAATCCCTCAAACACCTCCATCATTTATCTCCATATTGTGCCTGTGATGGGTGCAATGCTAAGCAAGCAAGTACATGGGAAGGAAGAGGAGGGAGCATCCTGGATTGCAAGGGGAAGGCAGAGCTGATTCCCATGTGCTGCATAAAGCAATGACATTGTGTCACCCCTCTGTGAGGACCAGCAGGGCCATTGACACCCAGGCCAGTGATCGAGGGCGAGTGATTTAGGAGCTGGAAATAAACAGGAATGCAAAGCTATTTTCCTTGCTCAAAAAATGTGATATTTTGCTGTAGTGACCCTGCTCGCAAGGCTTCCTGCTGACCCCATTTCTCCCTCTCTTGTGTTAACCAGCCCAAAGCAAGTGAGAGGACCTTGCTCCCCATAAAAGAAGCCTAAATGTCTGTGAACAGCTGCCTTGTATCACATCCTCTGTGTGTTGGTGGACAGTTATAAACAATTCTTGTTGAATCTTACTATTTTCCATGTGGCTTTGCAGTAACATTACCCAGTGATAATGAAAAGGCGAGGTGCTCCTCTTGTTCTATACTATGTGCGGAATTTATTCCAGGCGTGGGGGTAGCAGCTTTGATTTCTTTAGAGAACATCTTTGGGAAAGGCTTCAGGAAGGCTGCAGAGAGGAGCAGTCGGTCACTCGTAACATAATTAACCAACAGTACTGACAGCTGCAGGAAACATCCATGGAGGACAAGGCCGGTTAAGAAGCAGCGCTCTTTAGCTGGTGTGTGAGTGGGGTGATGTTTTTTTCTCTTTGCTTAGGGAAGAGGAGAAATCCCTTGGCTTGCTCAGCTTACAAATGGATCCCCATTGAAAGGAAAGCTTGGCAGGACCCCCACTATGCCCTACGCATCCCAACATCACTAGTCCCCTCCTGCATTGCATGGGTACCATTTAGTGGGGTGGAAGGGCAGCATCTGGCCTGTAAGGAATTGGCTATTCCTGGCCAAGCTAAGAGGGTCTCAGCAATGACCTCCCAGTGAGACAGACACCCCCCAGCCCAGCAAGAGATTAGGACACTCTGTTGCCTACGAGCAAAACTCAAATCCATTAAGGACAGAGAGAAATTGCCCTGCAGTTGTGTTCCTTGGCCCGTATCTGGTACAACCACCATCACTGGGACTGCTGGGAATACACTCAATTATTGTTCTGCAACTGCTGAAATGAGCAGCAGATTGAACGTGGTGAGCTCCTTTCTCTCTCTTTGTTTTTGGTGTGCTTTCCCCCGTGAGGAACGCTGCCTCTCAGGCGGCGACGCGTGGGTGCTGAGTGCTGCAGCCCTGCTGAATGGGATGCTCTTCTCGTGGTCCTTTCTGATTTTTTACGCTATGTCACTCCTGGAAGCACATTGATAGGAACTGTCAGTCAGTGATCATTTACAAAAGCGGGGAAGAAGGATGCTCATTTTATGTCTTGGGAAGAGAATAAGGAAGAGCAGTCTCCTTTTTTGCTTTCATGAGCAATAAGCTGGAATATCAAAACTGAAGCCACTTGAAAGAACGGTAGGTTTCCAAAACAATAGCTAAGAAAGAGATTTAAATCACAGTAAAACACTGCAGCCATCGAGTTAGAAAGTGGAAAGAGTCCATCTAGTGTAGCAGCATGCCCTGTGGCAATCAGGGTTTACAGGAACAATTAGCGTCTTGCCAAGATAAATAAGGATGAGAAAAGAGAAAATGCATCTACATTCCAGTGAGGTTTACCCAGAAAACAAGAGCCAGACTGTGATCTATTTTCAAGCAAAACCAGAAGCTTTTTATCAAAAGAACTGAGATGCTTACTCAGGCAGTGAGCTGTGCTCAGCCCTGAGCCCAGACACTACACCCAGCCCCAGACGTGGGGTTTCATTCCCAGCCCAGAGAGGTTGCCTAAAGGACAGCAGAGCAGCAGGGTCACCTCTGCATAATTATTCCTATGTGCTGTAGTTTTTCTGCACAAATATTGCCTCTCATTCCTAGCATGGATTGCCTTTCCAGTCTCTGGATCCCATGCCTTTTTCCTCTGGATTAAAAAGCTTCCAGAAATCTCTTCCATGTGTTACCATGCTGAACCCAGCTCATCTCCAAGTACGTGCTTTGCTGAAGCAGATAGATCAATCTTATCAGTTAGATACTACAAGATATGCTTTTGAAGCTTATTTTTATAATTCTTCCTCAGATCTTTCCTCTCTCCAGAATCAAACCTATCAGTGGTGAATAAACTCAAAGATATTTGCTGAAGAAGGCAGCCTGTAATCCTTGACGCAGGTAGGCACAGGGAGTTTTCATTGGCCAGTGAAACAGTTACCCTGAATGCTGTCCTTTGGTCCCCCCGTGTCTTCTAGGCTCTTTCAGGAGCTACCCACTGCTGCTGCCAACCCCAAAGCCCCAAAGCAGAATGAGACTCCAGCTGTGCTCCAGCACACGTGGCCACACATGGGTTGGAAGATGCTCCTCATCTGTGCTGGAAGATGCTCTTCACATGGATTGGAAGATGCTCTCCATATGGGTTGGAAGATGTTCTCATATGGGTCAGAAGATGCTCTCTGTGTAGGTTGGAAGATACTCTCCACATGGGATGGAAGATACTCTCCATGCAGGTTGAAAGACGCTCCCCACATAGACTGGAAGATGTTCTTCATGAGGGTTGGCAGATACTCTCTATGTAGGTTGGAAGATGCTGTCCACATGAGTTAGAAGATGTTCTCCAGCCTCTGCTGGGATCCACCTACAGGTTCTCTATCCTCTTGGTGAGAAATTCAAATCCCTGAGCTCCAACCAGCCCCTAGAGGTACCAAAATATGTGGCTGGGACTGAGTGGGGCATTTCCAGACAATGACAAAAACCTTGGGTGGACTTTATCTTCTGCAGGTGTCTCTGCTGTCCCCACAGGACACCTGCAGTGGCATTCCAGTGGGTGCCTGCACTGGGCAGTATCAGTCCTCTGCTCAGGGTGCTCTCCATTTCTTCTCTCTCTTGCCCAGTTCCCACAAACAAGGCAGGACAAAGCAAGGCATTCACTTCAGACCTTGAATTTCTGCAGTGTTTTTCTGCAAAAGCTATTTTTGCAAAACAGGCTTCATTTTATTTCTGTGCTTTGCTCTCACTGCTGAACACAGGGTACTGAAATCAAGGAGAAGAGCGTGAAATGAGCTTGCATCGCTTAAAAGAGCTTGATTGATATGAAGCAAAGCATTTCCCCTTGAATTCACAAAGTGGAGCTAGCATTTTTAAATCAACACTCGTCTTTATGAAAACAAGTAATTATTCTTTCATCGAAGCCGGAGCCAAAGTCTGGCAAATTACTAAAGTTAGAAAAATGCAAATGTTACATGAGTCCAGAAGACCACAGCTATGTTTCCTTAACTCAGACTCTTCCCGTAGATGCATAATGCCTTCTCGCTGTTTATTTTTGTGGTTAGCTGGAAGCCAAGGCCCCCTCCAGCCCGCTGGTTCGACAGAAGGACGATCTGCAGTGAGCAGCTGAGCCTGGGACTGCGGCCAGCAGCAGAGCCTGCGCAAGGCTTGACCTTGTGCTCCCATTTCCACGTGAGAGCGTGCAGACTGGGTGCTCAGGAGCTGGCCCCAAGCCCTCAGATCCCCAGAGCCAGCAGCTCTCATCTCACAGGCATTAAGGGATGCTTGCGTGCATCATGCTCCTTACACAGGCAAGCAGCCCATCATCACTGCAGCAAGGTGGCAACTGCAGTTGGACTTGATGATCTTAGAGGTCTTTTCCAAACATAAGGATTCTGTGAATTTTCTATGCCAGAGTATGGGTCAACACAAAGCTGTATAGGTGAGGACATGTTGAGTTGCATGGGGACGTGCAGCTGTAGCCCTGAGCCACTGCAGCCATGTGGAAGCAGTCTTTGAAGTCTTCATTTCATTTGTAAGTTGCTCATCATTCCAGATTTATCTGGCACATTCTATAGGTGATTAATTAAACCTGTGCAAGGAGCATTGCATCACCTTCTGTGGATGCTGGCACTATGTAAAATATAGTCCTGTGCTGACATTCGGTATATTAGAAATCATGACCCCCAAAATGAACATTGACAGACTATTAAATCAGCTAAGGTCCTGACCACTTCGCCCATAACAGAGAGAAGCCTGATGGGGAAGGAGGATGTGGCACCTGAAATTGTCCACGGAAGACAATATGTTATATCTCATACCCACAAATCTCCACACTAGGGATGTGAAAGCTACATTTCTGTGTCTCTAAGGAATCCACAGCAAGAGGAAGAGGCAGAGGTGCTGGAAAGGCTGGAAAACCAAAGGTTTCTTGCTGTTATTTTATTTGAAAAAGCCTTTTCAAATGAAATCCCCAAACTGCACAAGGATTCTCAAGAGGACCCCCATGCTGTTTGCATGCTATTTGCATGAATTTTTGCTGTGCTTTGGGTGGCACACCCAGTACTGCAAGCTGAAAATGAGCCTTTCCTCTGGAGCCAAGCTTCTGCTTTTAATGGCAGTGGTAATGGGCAAACAGAAACACAGAATCATTAAGGTTGGGAAAGACCTCTAAGGTCATCTATTTCAACAGTCGACCCATTGCCACCATGCCTACGAACCACGTCCCTAAGGATAAGAAGCTTGGCTGCTCTCAACACATGCTCCACCGCACACATTTTGCCCCAGTTATCAGATGGGTGACAGGACAGCGTTCTCCTTTCAGGAAGGTTCAGGGGAAACATGCATTATGTACATTTTGGAGACTGGATGTGTTGGTTTGGTTTCTTCATGCAGCTCAAGATGCCCCACACAACTCACCGCGCTTTTCCATGAGCACGACCCTTTCAGCGTGGAGGGAAGGCAGGGTTTTGCAGAAATGACTTGGGGGATACAAAGAGCTAAGAACAGGAAAAAAGATCTCAGATAAAATTTTAATCATGTTTGAGATAAATTAAGAGCAGGTGAGGGTTGCGATGAACTTTGTCCATCTGACGTTGATCCAGAATGAAGCCATCGCATGGGAATCCCTTTAATGATTGCGTGTTTTGCTGATTTTATGTGAAGAGTACAAAATCAGGAAAAGTGGAAATGAATTGCTTACAAAATGAAATGCATATGGGAAACATAAAAGAACGAGTCGGAATAACAAACTGTGTACTTTAGGATTAGCCCTAATTGCAGAGACACCAGCCATATGTGGCCAGAAATGAAGACCATATTTGATCAGAGCTCTTTGCTCTGTTCTGGCTTTATGGGCTATGCCAATCGTCACGAGCCACATAATTAACTGAGAAAGCACAGCCTACATTTTCAAGCGTCTTGTTTCATTGTCAGTTCATTTGTGGGGTGAAATGGTGACTTTGCTAGAATTCACAAAAGGCACTACCAATATTTACAAAGAGAAGACTAAGCACAGAAGCCAACATTTTTTCAAGATGACTTAATCGCAAACACTTTCCTTCTGGGATCCACTTCAGGAGACACCTTAAAGGGGGTTTGTTTCCTGAATGCGTTGAGTGTTTAATTTCTAGAATGATGTTTCTCACCCTTGGCACTCTCAGTGATGAGTCACTTGTCAGACCCTGGCCTGCACTGCAGGACGCCGCAGGACAAATAACCTTGTGAGAGCTTTTGCAATAGAAAAAACAGGGGGGAAAATAAGCCAAGGAAGCCAAGATTTAAAAGAAGACCCTCCCTCCTTTCTTGTGCAATGCAAGACATGGAGCCCCAACTCCCAGACCGCATTTCTGACAGCAAACAACCAAAACTTAACCCCAAAGCTGCAGTAACGTGTAACGCTGTGAGCACTCCAGCAGCACTGCAGCAGGCACAGTGAGAGTGCATGGGGAGACCTAAAAAATGAGCAAGTAAACATGCCTCACATTGAGGATTCCAATTGAAGACAAATGTCCATTGGCCGGCACTCTTCCTGTAGCATCATTGCTTCTAACTCAGGTACTGGTGACCTTACCCATGCCACCACCACCCAACGCTGCCACTGTTGAAGCTGCAGTTACAGATGTGTCAGAAGATGTCTCCATGAGGCTTCTCCCACCAAAAGAAGCGTAAGGAATCCTTTTGACCACACCAGGAGAATTTCTCCTTAATTTGCTGCGATGGTTTTAATGAATAACACGAGTCTACCTTCAAAAGGCTTGAAGCACTCACTGTAGCTGATCGGTGCATTTTGAGTCTTTTCATGCTTTTATTTATCATACCTTATCCAAAATTAAAAATGGGCATAACTAGATAAGTGGATTTTCTTTAAAGTATATAAGATCGCTCAAGGAGTTTGGAGGCTCTGTAAAGTTGAGTCATTGCTGCAAATGCCACAATGGGTGGTCTATTATATTACAATTAAATTATAGCCTTGTGTATGTAGAGTGCAAAGCATAAAGGAGAACATATTTTGGGCTGGAGAGTCAGCAGGATGGAGGTCAGCCCCAAAGTGACCGGCAAGCCAAGCACCAGGTGCACAAACTGCTCTTCTGGAAGCTGGGTGAGCTCACTGTCCTGCCTCCACCACCACTGCCTGGTGCTATGTCCACATGGAAGGAGAAAAATATCACAGAGAAGGCCAAGACTGGTTGGGGTGTCCAGGAGACTGAATTGATGAGAGCCTGAATCCAGCAGAGTGCTGCAGAGGTGGTCAATGGGTCTGGGGGCTCCAAGTTTGCAATATGAGCCACTGCAGGGGAACTCAGGCTGGCACCAGACCTGCTAATGTCTGTTCACTAAAAAAACGCTATTTATGGTAAAGTATTTATCCTTATTTTCTTTTCTTCTAATGTCAGTGGTGATTTTAAAGATACGATCGCTGTATCATGTGGGAAATTTTGAAAGCAATGTTTGCCTCGATTTAAAACAGTCTCCCAACCTTCCGTTCGAGCAACTTCAAGTGGAAGTATCAGTCAGAAAGATGACTTCCTGACATATTTCAGGCTTATTTTTAAACTAGAAGAAATATTAAGTCAAAGCAAACTGGCAGTTCCAAAACCATTTTGAAACATTGCTTCAAAACACAGTGAAGCAGTGCCGTAAAAACTCACGGTGCTATTTTTAATACATTTTAATGCATTTTTTAAGTGCTTGAAACTTATCACATAAAGCTGGGATTTTGCTAAGAAGGGAAAATGAAGTGAATGGAGAGTTGTTTCTCTCCATTTTTTTAGGTTCTTGGCTGGGTTTTGTTCAGGAAGAGTAGGCTTATATCCAGGTGCCAACAGCACATCCTGGGCTGACTACCTGTCCAAAGAGATGTCATGAAACTCATTTAGAGACTGATGTATGAGAAAGAATAAAAGAGAAAAAGGAAAAAAAAAAAAAGGGCTGTCACTCTTCTGATTCCCACTGATCACCTGATTCCCATTGCCCGTTGGTGCCCAGAGGAGGCAATAGCTCTGCAAGGTTCTGGTTCGTGCTCACAAAGCCCCCTCAAAATCCAGTGCTGGTCCTGGGATACCAACCACAGCTCCAGGAGAGCTTTTGTTGTCCTTCTGTATGTATATCAGGTAATTCTGAATAAGAAGAACTTCACAACTGGCCAACATTTCCTGGGGACATTTTATAAAAAGTGCTTTCCAAAAGCATCTTGTGGTGAGAGTGGCTTTGCTCCTCACCTTGGACTTCACGAGTTCTGCTTACGGCAAAAAATAGTGCTGAAAATGATTGTTCATGCAGAAATCCAAGCAGATAATCCCAATCAGGAGGCAATCATTAAACCCTGCTTAGCATCATTGGTTCTATGGAGAATTAATAATGCAGTCAGCTAAAAGAACCTATACAAGGTATGGATGGCATCATATAAAAAGTCTTCCATACGACTGGTTGAGTTAGATATTCACTGAAAGCCATAAATGCCATAAATTCCTCTTGTTTATGCAGAAAGCAGAGAGGCTGACAGCAATAAATGAAAAACCCAAGTGGCTCAGCAGGGGCACCCAGGAGAAGCCCTCCAAAAGGCACTGATGCCTTTGGCACTGTGGCACATCTCCCATGCCATGCGCGTGCACACGGCCACACGACACGGAGGTGGCTGTATCCAGCGACCAGTCACTCATTACCTCAGACCCAGGGAGGATAATTAAACGAGCTGAGATATGGGACTAAAGGCCAAGGTTCAGTTTCCGTGGAAACCGAAGCACGGTGCTTGCTAACTTTTGATGGCAGAGAGCATTGCCCATCGTGTTGCAGCAATGCTGGTCTGCCAAGGGACATTAGGTGGCCCAGGAGCTGACCAATGTCAACATCTTCAGGTCAGGATTGCCATACCTCCACCCCTCTTGCAATTTCTGGCTAAAAACAGTAAAGAGGATTTTGTTTTGTTGTTTTTTTTTTTTCTCCTAGAGTTTTCCTTTTATCTCATTGAAGACTCAATTATAAATCTTCATAAAGACCTTGGCCTGCACAGTATCTCCTCGGCTCTTCTTGAACACCGGAAGAAAATAAGTGAGCTCACTGGGGCAGTGCTGATAACATTGGTATTTGTCAGGAAGAACTCCTCTGAGCCATATTTTCATTTTTGCTGGGTCCAGCCGGGGCATCAATCAGTGGATGTCACCCACTGTGATGGGTGGCTGTGCTAATAGGAGGAGGGGACAGCAGCGCAGGCAGTTTTGTGTCCATCTTGTATCGCATCACCCCAATGGAAATGATAGTGCTCAATGGGGAGATCTGGAAAAAAGTTTGTGCTGGAGGTAATGAATGGCTTGGCCAGGCCATTCATAGTGTCTAGTCGTAATTTTCAGTCTTTTATCTCCGTGTCTGAAATGGCTGGGGATTTTCAGGGCGTTTTACAGCTATTCTTTAAACAAGACAAACTATTTTTAGCTTTATGAGAGGGAAGAGGGTGGAAACGATCCAGGCTTCCCAGTGCTGTAATGGACTCCTGCACTCCCTGCACAGCCGGGGATGCCATCCAACCCCCACACGCTGCTCATCTCGCCTAGGCAGCAAATAAAGGTGATTGCCACTGTATTGTGCAGATAAAGAACCGCCCAGGGCCTTGAGCTGCTCATGGATGTGAATGGGACACATGTGCCTTCTGCCCGACAGTGAGCAGCGAAGACAAAATTACACGACAGATTGAAATACTGTCACGTATTTAATCAGCGTTTTAAATGAACACAGGTAAATACCTCCTGGAGCTGCTCCCCAGCTGTTTGATTTTGTGTTTCGTGCTTTGTCCGATCACAAAGGCAGGCAGCTGGCCCCAGATGTAGCACAGCCACAAGCACACGCTGCAAGGGCCAGCATTGCGAGGCGGAGGATATTTAGCATTCAGCAGCATTCTGCTTGCTCTTGGTGTGAATTCCTTGCTCCCTCCTACGCTGCGTGCTGCAGTAAGGGCATCATTCCAGTATAAAATCCCTTTAACAACCCACTGCAGTATGCAAAAGTTTAGGAAATTAAGGAAAATATACCCAAATGGTACAATTTGCTCTGAAATTAAGGAGTTTGGGCCCTACACATCTATAATCGCTATCAGTATTAATGGCATGGAGCTACAAATGAACCCCGTGGTTGCTCTCAGCATCCTCAGGCACCAAAGAGGAGAGGGCCCTGTATCTAATTGGCTTGTTCCCTTTCTGGTCCCTGCCTATTGTTGCTTTCATGCCTCCCACGCCTCTCATTGTGCCATCCACCTTTCTCCAGTGTCCCTCACATCTCCCCAGGCTCCAATCCCCTCTTCCTTTCATTGCCATTTCAAATGCCCCAAATTGTTCTATTTCTCTCTTGCTTCCCTGAACGTCCTCCCCTAGGAACAATGCTGGGGTCTCCTCTTTCATTCCCATTGTCTATGTGCTTAATTAAAAGCAATTGGATGTCCCAGGTACACAAAGCCACCAACAGGTGCATCTCATTTTGATCCTGACGTTCTCAGAACCAGAATCAAAACAGTCAAGAAATTTGGCACAGCGAGGGCTTGGAAGGAGCAGTTCAAAGGGAGATTTGCAACATTTTTTATTTTTTCAATCCAGGTTTAGAGAATTGGTGTACAAATCCCTTCCACCCTGCCAAATGATTTCTATTTTCTCATAACAAGAAAGCATTGCACAGTGAAAAAAAGCCAAAGGAAATGCAGAGATTTTAAAGGAACCACCCAGCCCATTTCTCTCCTCGTCTTTGTTCAGAGGGGTAAAATGAAGCATGGAGGAAAATCATTGTCCTATCACCATCCCTTCACTGTCAGTGGCTGAGAGCCTTCCAGAAGCTGGGAATTCTACTCTAGCATTAATTTTGCCACAGTGTTAATTTCATCTCCATGTTAATTTCATCACTGTGTTAATTTCACCCTGGTGTTAATTTCATCTCGGTGCTGATATGTTTAATGAGGCCACTCTGGATGACTAGTCCTCTGTAAACATACACTGTCCTCAGTCAACTGATCTAGTACCTGATTCAGTGTTTGGCAACCCTGCCCATGGCAAGGGGGTTGGAACTTTGAGGTCCCTTCCAACCTGAACATTCTATGATTCTGTGGTTCTATCAATTTTGAGGTCCTTTCTGATCCAACAATTCCATGGTTGTGTGATCTCTGAGCTCCCTTCCAACCCAACCATTCCACTGTTCTACGATCTTTAATGCCTCTTTCAACCCAACCATTCTACAATTCTATGATCTTTCAGGTCCCTTCTAATCCAACCATTCTATGAAATGTTACCACAAAGCAATTTCCTGATGCCCCTGGCAGCTCCCCAGATGTTGCTCTCAGTCCTGCACATCTGTCAAGAGAGCAGAGGAGCCAGGGAGTGGTGTTTGCCCTGAAGCACCAGGCCCTTCACTGCTATCAGATGCCCTTCCAGCTCTGCTTTCCCACTTATCTGCAGCACAAATCCTTTGAAGAAAAGGCTGCCCTCACATCCTTCTGAATAATGTGCTGCTTTGGCTTAAAACAGTAATTACTGGGTGTTTCCTCAGTGCAATGAAGTATTTATCGGCAATTGGTACTGAAAATTAGATATTAAAGGGCATTCGGTTACACAAATCAGCACACATTAAATAACTTTTACTCCGAGACTGAAAATATGCAGCAACCCTTCCTCCAGGGCATGTATATTTAAGTGTGCGCACACCGCTTTAATTAGATCACTGTGCTATCAGTGGAGGGAACAAGGCGATGTGGTCGGGTCCTGGCAACCATTAACTTTTCATTTGCATTTACAGCTCGGTAATGAGGAGATCAGATAATGACCGAGAGCTCTTTCCTGCACAGAGCTCAGAAATAGGCCGCGTCCCCACACCCTCTGCCCCTTGCTCCTCTCGCTCTGTGATTTAATCCAGGCATGCAGCAGGAAGGGGAAAATTCCCCGAATTAAATGCGTTGGGATCTACTGAAGATTTTATTTGTGTTGCCCCTGGGCTGATGTTGAGCTGGGCACTGCACTCCCACAAAGCATGGCTTAGAGGAGCCAACACGCTGGGGGCTGGCCAAGGGATTTGGGGGAAAGACACGCTGCACAGCAACAGCTGCAGATGCTCCTTGCAGTGCACACTGCCCAGCGGATGGCTGCCTCTGAGGACCAATAAATTGCCTCCCCGTTTCAAGTCCATTTTTAATTTGCTCCCACACCTTGCTGGGGTGCAGGTAAGTAGCAGCTGAGGGGAACAGAGCGGGGGACAAATCACAGCCGAGACCAAAATGGTGACTGCAGGGAAGGTCTCTGTGCTGGGAGCACCACGGGCAGTAAACATCTGTATTTGTACTTTTATATAGAAACAGATGCGTCAGCTGCATCTGTTGGACACGCACCAGACTGCAGCACTAATTTGTGTACAAGCAGCTCCATCACTCCTCTCCTACCCTTTGCCCCTGTGCTAACACTTATTTGGGTGCGAGCAGCAGCATGCTCCCACTGCCATTTACAGATGAGTGATTTCTTGCTCTCCATTCGGAGAGGAGCAGCGCAATGCACAGCCTGCATGCCTCCAAACACGAGCCCTGCATCAGTGCTGCAGGCAGAGTCACCCACTAATTGCCATTTCCTTGCTTGAAAATCTCCCTGCTTTCATCAGCTTCAAGACTGTTCCCTGCTTACCTATTTTATCTAAGTTGCAAATCTGCTTTTCATTGCTCAAGATGTCTTTAATGCAGGGATGGGATGGGAGAGGCACAAGGAAAGGTGCCCGGGGGAGGGGGGGGGAGTTCATCTCGTACAGAGCTCCCTGCACTGCCAGGAGGGGATCTGGCTTTGGTGCTTGTGGACACCCACAGTAAGGATTAAAGGTGGGAGAACAGCGATCCCACTGCAGCCCTCAGCACTCATTTCTATGTGAGCAATAACTAAAGCACCGACACACTGCCCAATGGCACCACCTCTTCCTGAGCATTCATTTCAATATGAGTATTAAATACAGGATTTATTATACAGACCCATTAATTCTAGAAGAGTAATAATGGCTTAATTTCAACCTCATGCCACAGCAGTGTTGGAGGACCACCTTCTTCCTTTCTTGCAGCCCTAGTTGTGTCCCTGTCAGAACCCAGCATTGCTCTAGCGATGTATGGCTGGCACAGCAGAGCCACGGTCCTAGGGAAGCTGCAGCCCAGTGTCCCCACCTGGGACCCCTGTTCCCAGCAGCCAGGACAAGGTTCAGCAGCCAATGGCAGCGCAAAACAACAGCCATCAACTCAACCAGCTGCACGCCCAACACTTCATAGGAAAGCAATAGCTTCGACCCTTAGACATTGTCTCTCACCCTATTTGCCGTGTTTGCCCTGACAAAAGGCTAAAGTGGGCGAAAATCGACAGCCCCATGCATACCCCAGGGAGCGGTGAATTAACTTCTGGCTGCATCGCTCTGCTCCCCAGCCGTGGCAATGCTGGCTGATTGCAAATGGGTTCTGCCGGCACCCGCTCTGCCAATTCTTGTTATTGATCACGTGTCGCGTGCCGGTTTATCTTTCAAAGTGTCTCTTTGTGTTTTCCCCCTCGCTTGGCTGGCAGGCACACATGGAATTAACTACGTGTCCGATCACATTACGCTCTCGTTAGTGTAGCTGTGCTCACAAATCCTATCTGCGGTGCATGGGCTTGGAAGCTCCATCTCACAAAATGTGAGTTTATGAGCCCAGGCCTCATCCCCCTTTATTCCCCCCACCACTGCCAGACACTGCTTCAGGAGTTAGGTAATTCATAAGGGCTGTCACACTCCAAGCTTCCTCAGAGCATCTTTATGGTTTTCTCAACATCCCATTGAAGGTTTCCTGAGCTCCGTAGTTTTCTCCCATTGTGAAATCTAACCATAGGGGACATAACCACAGATGGGTCTCCATGGTGCAGTAAATGTGGGAACTTGCCCCGGGAGTTGATCTCTAAGCTCTGTTAGGAAAGCTCTCCTGGAATCATCCATACATTGGTCTATTGGGTAGCAAGATAAACCATTGCCATTGGGAATCAAGGTCTGTTGGGCAGCAAGAGAAAGGATTGCCATTGGGAATCAAGGTCTGTTGGGTAACAAGACAAACCATTGCCATTGGGAATCAAGGTCTGTTGGGCAGCAAGAGAAAGGATAGCCATTGGGAATCAAGGTCTGTTGGGTAGCAAGAGAAAGGATTGCCATTGGGAATCAAGGTCTGCTGGGTAGCAAGACAAACCATTGCCATTGGGAATCAAAGCTGTCATGAATTAGACATAAGTGGTGATGATTATTTGATTGTTTTGCTTGCGCTGCTGATAGTTACATAAGACAAACCTTAACAATAACAAAACCAGAAGAGACAATAAGCAATAGCAGTGTCTTATGGCATGAAATTTCATTAGAGGTCTCATGATCAAGTTTGGTAGCAAAATGACTGAGTGGTGGTGGGACCACATCCATGAGGTTCTGCTCATTTTATGAACACGCAGTCATCAGCCCAGTGCTCCTGCAGTCCCCCTCACCTACCAGCTACAGACCTGTCCAAGCACAACTAGTTCACAGCTTGTCAAAGATATGATCTTTACTAGGCACCAGAGGAAATATGGAGCATTTCTAGAATCCTGGCTCAGATCCCCTGTGCTTTTACAAAAACCACACGTCAGTTTGTGCAGTGAAAGGATGCGGTAATTGTGCGCGGGAAGGCGGTGGGGCCCCTTGCTCTCGATTAGACCCAGATGGCCTGCAGAGATGGGGAATAGCCTTTGCCTTCTTCATGATGAATGCACAAATGCGTTCTGCAGCTATCTGAACTGTCGTGTCGGGAAATGTATGGTGATTGATTAGGAGAGTATTAACCTTGTCATTTGTAATAGGTCATCTGGTGATTTTATCACGTTTTAATCCATACTTTTTTTTCATACCGAGCTACTTTCTAAGGAAAACGTGTAGATGGGAGAGCTGGGGACAGATGGGGGTCATTGTTCAGAGATTCTGATAATAATTTTTTTAATGCTTGCCTTTTCTGAGTCAATCTTCTTGTGTATCTCTTACAAGGGGGAGAGATGACCATTTTCCAAGATTCGTGTGATCAAATCAGTAACATTTATTCATTGGTGACCGTCTCTTCTCTATGTCCTTGAGGTGACAGATTGGATGGGTTTAAGAGAACAGACCACAAGCAATAAGTTTTTAGGACCTTGCTCTGCCCAAAGCATGAATGCCTCCCTGAAGTCACGAGGAGGTTGCTGTGCCTATCAAAGGGTAAAACCTGGTGTAAATTGATTTTTTGTTTTCTGAGTATTCCTGTTTTATTCACTTTCATATTTTAAGTAAGCTCAGGTGGAAGGATGGATGTTCTTTCAGTTATTTATATGCTTTTTTCTTGCTTAATGGAGAAACAGAAACAACAACAACAAAATCACCACAGGGGAAAGTGTGCAAACGTATTCCTGAGACGTGCCTGGACCTGCTGCATGTCTTGATACGATTCAGAGAGATCAATACACTGAGGCAATATGCTCTGGCCTTGCATGGAACCAATATTCAGAGAGGAATGCAGGAATGGGGTGGCTGTGGTCTCTTCCTGCCTCCGCATCACCGCTACCTTTTGTCAAGCACACGCACATGGAAAACACTTTTTTTTTTAAGGTGCATTTCATTTAAATCAATTTAGATACAACAACGCAGGTAACATGAAACTAGAATAAGAAACCATCACTTTTAGAGTACGGCAGTGGACAGGACTGTAAGAAGGGTTTTTTGCTATTGCATATAATTGTTGCTACTTATGGGACAGACTGCAAAAAACAGCTTTTTAGCCCCCCAAAATAGAGCTCACCCAGTGCAGCCCCAGCACCGCAATGCCTCTTCCTCTCACAGATGCTCTGCTCCCAGGTCCCTCGTTCAGGGCTTTGGACACAGCCAAAATGATTGCACTTGCAAGAAAATACAGCTGCTCACAAAGAGTGCCGGAAAGTTCAGGGCAGTTTAGGCTGGGGAAAAATAGTCACATCATTTACTCTAATGCTGCTGGCTTTATTGCAGCGATGCGATAATTTGAC
Source organism: Lagopus leucura (assembly GCF_019238085.1). NCBI lineage: Eukaryota > Metazoa > Chordata > Aves > Galliformes > Phasianidae > Lagopus > Lagopus leucura. The sequence goes on from NW_024962273.1 coordinate 1,721,814, forward strand.
CAATCACAGTCATTCCGACAATGAATGCGTTTTGTCAAGCTAAAAGAAACAGTCATAAAAATACACCTGTCATTCTGCTGTCAGCCAAATATAGCCTGAATGGCAGAGACTGAAACAACAGAATGCAGCAGAGTGAGGTCCGGGCAGCACCAATTCCCTGCCAGCAGCAGGAGTGAGGCCGTGGATGCTTCGTTCAGTTAAAGGATGCAGTAATTGTACAACTGCTTGGAAGATGGGCAGCATGTGGGCGATGGGAGCTGCCCATTCTGCTGCTGGCATCCTGGGCCAAGTGGAGCCCTCTTGTTTTAACAAAAGTGTCATGCTTGTGGGATTTTCCTGTCAAAGCCCGGGAGAAAATAGAATGAAAAGCCACCAATCTGTTATGATGAACTATTTAAATGGGGCTTTGGATATCATATTTTTGCAGTTCGGGACACCATCTGTGTGTGGATCAGCTGTAAGAATGGGCCATTTGTCTTACAGAAACCCTCTTTTCCTACAACATATACCCATGCATTCCCAACACATTTCTCCTCCCTGGCAACACTCAGGATTGGTCTCTCAGAAGCTCCAGTCCCAATGGGGACATTTTTTAAGGGACTGCCAGAGAGACATACACGAAGTGACCTAGGCAGCACTGAGGCTCCCTGAGAGCCAAGAATAGACAAGGCAGCCTTGCGAAGTCCTTCCTGGACTTGAGCTTCCAGTCTGTGGAGGAATAGATGAATGGGGCTGGTTAGAACACACAGTGCACTTGTAGCAGAAATACTGAGTCACTGATTGAAGCAGTGATGGAGCACCTGGTGGGAAGGCAGGGCCAACTCAGGGGAGCTCAGGTGCATGCAATGTACCTGAGTGAGTGGAAGGGCTGGGGCCAGGATCCGCCCCTTCCCAGACCTCATTTAGGTTGCCAGTGGAGGTGAGGGGGCTCTTGCTGGGGGTCCCTGTCTACCTGAGGCCTTCTAAAGGTAAGCAGATTTTTTTTCTTTTGTTTCTGTGCTTGCAGCTGCTGCATTTGGGCTTATCCTCGCTTAATGCAGCCTAGGTCTTTGCTACTCTACTATTACTGCTGTGCTTTCCATTGCATTATAACTTGTTATGGTTCTATTGATGTAAAACTGTGTCTGTGTCCCATTCACCCCTCTGGCAGAAAAGCAGTGACCCCCCCCTCTTTTTTTTTTTTTTTTTTTTTTTTTTTCTTTGAGCCACAGTCTTCACCTGGAGGTGATCAAAAGAGAAAATCCAACCCAGGCATCTTGTCTAAAACAAAGATCTGAATCTTAGTGCAACTGAAGGCTATGGCTTCAGCCCTTCCTCATTTGCTATAACAAGTAACCTTCTGAAAAAAGAACAAATAAACTTGTTAAGAGAGATATCTGGGGTCATTGCATAAGGCTGTCCCACTGAGTTAGCTCAGGCATGTTCCAGCAGGGATCAGTTGAGAGGCTGCGACTTTACACAGAGTGATGGATCATTCTTGTACCTAAATCCAGACCTAGTTCATTTAAACCATTAAAATAAAAAAATCACAAATAACAAAGGAGGTAAATGGTTCAGAGAACATAGACAGTTATATGTGGTTCTTTCTTTTTAAGATAATAGGTGTATTGCCCAGCTGGCAACCTATGACCACACAATGGCAACTGCTTACAGAGGTACTAAGGCTCTTCTTCCACCAGTCCCTTTCCAGTTCATCTTTCCTTGCTCAGAACCTGCCTTTTTCAGTGTGAGATAAGGAAAAATAGTCCTGTGGCCCCCTAGGGGACTCACCAGTGCTGGGGACAGCAGGAGCAGAAAGCAGCCTCATGGCACAACTCCACCTAATCTTCACCAAGAACAACCTCCAGGGAGTTGGTGCAAGAAATCAGAGCAGAAACACATGGTTTCTCTCTAACTTTCACATCAATTACCTTTTACTCAACTTTATGACGCTATTACATTTTTTCCTTTATTTTCTCATTCTGATGGATCTACGTCCCACCACTGCTCCTGTCTCCAGTTGCCATCTGTGAGCAATCTACATTCTCAGCCTCATCATTAATTTGTGTCATTTCTTGAAAACAGCACTATTGTATACCCAGGGTAAGCTCTTCATTCTGGTTCAGGAGTGTCTAAAATGCCTTTGTGTGTGTGTCTGAGCTTGTCTGAGTGTCACCAAAGCACAGCCCTGGCTTATGGAAGAGCCCTTGCCTCACCCCCATTGTCATCAGTGGTAGCTTCACCCCACGAGTCACGGGTCCTTTGCAAATACCCAAACTGTGTCCAAATTTTCTCCGCTCTTTTCCCTGACCTCCACATATGGTAATTATTTTTTATGAAAAAAAAATGTCAATGGCTTTTTTTTATACAGGAAAAAAAAAATGTTTTCTTTGGGACGTTCCCTTTCTGGAAACAAAACAATGATTTTGAAACTTTTTTTTTTTTTTTTAACTTTCATTGCTCGTGTAAGTTTAAAAATATTTGGCTTCATTTCAAATGCAATGAAAACAGCTTTTGAAACATCCAGATTTGTTGTAAAACAGACATCCAGCTTTTCAAAGAGCTCAGTTTCCAGTAGGCGCCAAGAAACGCGCAGGCAACCCATCCCACTGTTTTGTTGTTTGGGTGGCAAAATGAAGGCATTTGTTGGATGTTGAGTTTGCTGTGCTCATGCAAACAACAGATCGATGGGACACAAAGCCCTCTTCGTGATGGGTGCTTGGAAAAAGGGAACACAACCGGATCCACGTGGGACCATGAGAAAGCCCTCCTGAGTGCATCCTCCTGTTCATCCATCTGACGTGGGTACCGCTGGCTTCGGAGCCTCCTGCTAAAGAAAATCATGCAAGGCAGAGACAAAGGGGTGTGCCTCTGCTGTTGACATGCATCCATATGTGCCACATGCCGCTTGTGCTGACATAATTAAGTTAATTTGACAAACTGCATCGAGCAACAGGCGCAGTTGTCTGGGAGCCCGTTTGCTCTGCAGAGTGAATGCTCCCCAAACCATCAACATGACAGAAGCACTGTGTCTAATTAACACTTTCTAATACCTCAACAAATAACAAACCTGCTGTTGGGAAAAATAGTTTCACACTTCCTTATCAAATTAGGGCAAAATCACTCCTAATGAGCTAAAATCAATTAGAGCGACACCGAAATGAATGTATTTATGCTGTCAGTGAGAGCTATTTGCATAACAGTTTGCAAGGGCAGGGAAGGTGTGATAGCTTTTTAGTGCTGCTAATGAGGAGCTGCTGTGGAAAGGTGCTACTAGAGAGAAAATTGTGTCTGCTGGGGTTGTACACTGGTGGCAGCTCATGCAGCACTGAGAGCTGGAGCTGCCACCTGGGTTGTGTGGGATTCTCCCATAGGAGAAGGCAAGTTGGTGACCCTGCACATAGCAGGGAGGTTGAAACTAGATGATCATTGTGTTCCTTTTCAACCCGCGCCATTCTATGATTCAATGAAAGGCTCAGACAGGCAGGATGAGAAGAGCATGCAGAAAGGAAAAAATAAATAAATAAATAAAAAGCTTTGATGAAAATAAGCTGTATTATTCTGTTGCTGTTAAAGCCTTTAATTGAATTATAGGACTGGTTGATGAGCAAAGAGATTGCAGATAGTCCTCTGTTGATTTTAATCATATTTACATTTTGTAGTGCCTTTCAACATCTTGTTGCAATTCAGGCGTATATGGATGTGTTCTTGACCTTGGAGCTGATCTCTTCAAAGCCATGCTGGCAACCCAAAGTGCCTGTGCCCATGTGGCTGAGCCTCTCTGCATCCCTGTGCCATTATTTCCATGCACGTAGAAATGAGGATATAAGAGGAAGAATGACACAACACGGATGGGAACAACAGGCTGGTGCAGGTGGGATATTTACAGATAAAGAAAGAACCACAAGGCACTTGTAGCAAATCTTGTCATCTCATTCTTTATTCAGCATACCGTAATGAAGTTGTAGAATGAATCAAAAAGCTTAGATTTTTTTTTTTTTTTCCCCCAACAAAGCAGAAAAAGGGACAAAAAATGAATGTAAAGAGAGGCAAACAAAGAGCTAAGTCCCTGCAAGTCCTTCTGGCCTCCTGCTTCAGTGCTGTGGGGAATGGCACGGTGTGAGGAAGATGTAGGTATTTTCAACATCTTTTCTTCATTATATAAACATAGAAAAGGTCAGCTCTATAGCTTGGGAAAACTTAATCCATGAAGACATTTTCCTTGTAAAACAAAAGCAGATTTTCAAGCACGTTGTGATGCTTTGTGACGATTCTGAGCTTTTCATATGAGCGGTACGTTATCCCAGGACAAAACCATCATTATTTGTACGAACCATTTGGTTCTGCACTTCCTACACTTCTCTAGAATTGCTCTGCGTTGTTGGTTTCATTTCATTAATCCATTAGAAAGGTTTGTGTGCCAGGGTATATTTTGACCTCAAAAACCACCAGTGGTGTCAGGAGGTTTCCCACAGGCCTGAATCCAAGTTCCCCATGAACTGGAAGGCTGATGGGATGTTAGGCCTATTGGAATTGGTATTTCCAGGTTGAGCTGCTCTTGAGGGACGTGGTGGGGATAGATTGGTGGTTGGGCTGGATGTTCTTAATGGTCTTTTCTAACTTGAATGATTCTGTGGGTGTGTGCAGTCATTCCTGACCTTACAGCATTGTGCAAAGCCATGCCCCCAGTACAACTGCATCATTCAACTGATGGACTACTGGGTAATTGGCATGGGGCTGAGCAATATTAGTAGCATCTGCAGCATCCCTAAGAACATACTGAGAGTTATAATGAAGAAATTTCTCAAAGAATTTCTTCTGGAATCACAGAATTGCAAGGGTAGAAGGGACCATTGAATCCAATCCCATTGATAAAGCAGTTCCTTACAACAGGCAGCACAGTTAAGCATCCAGATGGATCTTGAACATCTCTGTAGTGGAATACATTTTCTACTTGGTTTTTCTGCAGTTTTCCCAACAAGCACAGCAAAGATGCAGCATCACCCTCTGCAAAGTGTCTGTGGGTGAATTAGGGTCTACATGGGGCCGCATAAGCCCATGTGTTGGAATCGCAGAGCATCCCCTTGCCATATCTTCATGCATCCTGGTGCATCAGGCATCCCTGCTGCCAGCATCACCAGCAGCTCCAGCTGCTTTCTGGGGCTACACCACCAGAGATGGCACAGAATCCATCAGAGGGATGGATGTGCTTGTTGGAATTGGGGAACACAGGGTGGGTCTGGGGCTCTCATCCAATAAACTGCAAAACAAGAGCTGTCCTATTTCAACTTTCCACTCCAGGTACGTTGTATGGGTTTCTTAGGCACTAAGCAGTGGATCTGTTTCTTATCTTCGCTTTTTATCTGGAAATCATGAGGGAAGTATTTTCTAATGTAACTAATGCACTCAGAAGAAAATTTAAACAGACTTTCTGTCTTTACAGAAAAAAATGCAGCCATCATGTGTTTCATCATCATCTGCAAATAGGCACAGGGTTATGGATGAGTGATGGTTGGATAGGTCAGGAAATTATGGACTCAGAATCACCAAGGTGGGAAAAGACCTCTAAGATCATCCAGTCCGACCACCCACCCATCTCCTGTATTTCCCCACTAAACCATATCCCTTAGTACAGCATCTAAATGTTTCTTGAATGCTTCCAGGATGGTGACTCCACCATCTCCCTAGGCAACTCATTCCAGCACCTGACCACTCTTTTGGAAAACAAAACAAAACAAATTCCCAATACCCAACCTGAATCTCCCCATGTATGTGAAAATGTTAAAAAAAAATAGGTTGGTATCATTAGAAACTTGAAGACACAGAGAACTGTACCCTTGGCTGGAATTTCTTGGTCAGCCAGATGCAAGGCACCAGATAGCCCAGGCAGAAAGCAGGCGCGTGGCACAACTGTAGGAAATCCCCCAAATCTTTCCAGGCATTTCCATATGGAAAAGAAAACATTTTCCTAAGGAAGGAAAAATCTCTGATGCTTATCTTTAAAAAAAATTTGAGAGGATTTGATAGAAAAAATCTTTTCTCTTGTGATTTGTTGAAAGCTAGTTTCTGCCAGAAAAAAACCCTCACACATTCTTGTGTTGTATCTGGCTCTAATGTATAATTTTTACATTATGTCTGCGATCTTTGAGAGATCTTCTGAAAAAAGGTTGCAATGTAATCTCCTGGAAACGATGGGGGCCTGCAAGGTCGGTGAGTAAATGAGATGAGAGCACATGAGCAGCTAATGAAGCAATCAGAGAGTAGTGAGAAATGGAAGGAAATAAATAGGCAAATTCTGGAGTGAATGAAACCAGAGTGGCAGTGTGTGCAAAAGGGGTCCCTGCACCCTTGGGATGTGCCCATCTCTTGGGGCACCTCAGCAAATCCCATCAGCTGCACCTCAGCTGGGTTTTAGAAGTGATTTCACTTTATAGACTGAAAGAAATCAGCAGGAGGCAGCTCCTCAGGTCACACAGATTGGGGTGGACTTACACAGGGCAGCAGGCAGTGGCAGAATTAATAGCTGAGAAATAGAGCGTGGTCCGAGCTGATGCAGCACTGGTGGCACTGAGTAGCTGCTGTTACAGAGGCACTGCAGGGATTAACACAGGGCAGGCACACTGTGTGCCAGAGGTTTATATGGGTAAGATGAAGTACGTTGCATGAAATTTCTCACCTATCACCACCTGAATGGAGCACGTGAGTCAGCTTGGCAAAGAAGTGCTATGTGTATACTACAAGGTCAGCTGTTGTTAATTTCATTTTTCTTTGAATTTCAGTCTTTAAACAGTACTACAAGACAGTGAAAATACCCTGTGGAACACTTTCATGGATAGCAGCCTCACAGTACAACTTCTGCATCCAAAAGTGGGAGGACGTGGGGGGGCCCAAGTCAGAAATCAAGTCACACTAACATGTATGTGTGCTTAGTACCACCTGGTAATATTTATTTGCTGTCTCTGTATCCTCAGAAAGGTGTTTCCTTCTTTATATTCAGCCTGAGCACAACAGAACAAAGCAAAACATTTATTTTGATGTGTTTTCTGCTTTCCTGAGCTCTCGGGAAACACAGCAACCAAGCTCCTTTAAGAAGCTGCAATCTTGTATCACGTCAAAGCGCCGTGGACTACCGCAAGACAAATATATCTTTTGTGCAATTTAAATGGCAATCAGGGAGCTATTTTTTCTGATTAATATACAGAAAGTTGGCGGTCACAGCAGGGGACTGATGAGGCTAATCCATCAATGTCCCTGATAGTGGCATGGCAATCAGTGGCAGTGCATAATCACCAGAGGCAGTGAGCAGAGGCAGGGCATGCAGCCCCTTGTCCCCAACTCATCTGGGTGTTTGCACTTCATCCACCACCGCGTGAGATGTTTGGATGGGCTCTCAAGAGGGCATTGCTAATGAAATGAGAGGCAGCAAAGAATATCTGTGTTTGTGGAAGATCAGATGCCGTTCAGAAACATGACAGATCATAGAATCACAGAATGGTTGGGTTGGAAGGGACCTCAAGGGTCATGAAGCTCCAACCCCCCTCCACAGGCAGGGTCACAAACCTCCACATTTCATAGCAGCCCAGGCTGCCCAGGGCCCCATCCAACCTGGCCTTGAACACCTCCAGAGATGGACGGGGCATCACAGCCTCTCTGGGCAGCTGTTCCAGCACCTCACCACTCACTCTGTAAAGAGCTTCCCCCTGACATCCAACCTAAATCTCCCCTCCCTCAACTTAAAACCATTTCCCTTTGTCCTGGTGTTATCTACCCTTTCAAAGAGTTGATTCCCCTCCTGTCTGTAGGCTCATTTAGGTGCTGAAGGGCTGCAATGAGGTCACCCAGCAGCCATCTTCTCTCCAGGCTGAACAAGCCCAGATCCCTCAGCCTGTCCTGGTGGGGGAGGTGCTCCAGCCCCCTGATCATCTTTGTGATCCTCCTCTGGACCCTCTCTAACCGCTTCTATTGGGAAAACAGCTTATATTTAGAAAATAGTATGTAGCAACTGATAACAATAGCACAGCTAACAGATGTGGTTCAATCTCCTTTTTTTCCAGAAAACACAACACTCCAAGGTTCAGGCATCCTGCTCTGGTGAGTGAATGAAGAGATGTGAAGGTGCACCAATGACCCTGATGGATGTCATACAGCCTGGATCCCATTTTCGGGCTCTATTTCCAGTATGGCAGTGAAATTCTCCAATTTGACTCAAACTTCTCAGCTACTCCACTGCCAGAACATCATCGTGCCATGGCTGAGCAGCACACCAAGCTGACCCAGGCTGCACGAGAGCACGTCATCCATTCACTTGCTGCCTTAGAGTTATTCAAAGGGAGTCACCAATTTGTAATGCCCTGAATATTTCAGCACCAGCACGTATCTAGTTAGCATGGATAATTTGCTCTCAGATATTTTTTCTGTCCTGTACATTCTGTCTGCTTTGTAAGACAAATGATTTATTTTTTTTTTTTCCTGAAATATATCTCTTCCTTTTGGATTGAGAGCCAACCAGCCTGCAACTCTGCCACCTTAAGATAGCTTAAGAAAACTGCAGGCTTCTGCTGGCCAGACTAGCCCTGAAGCCTCTCCTATTCTCCATCCTCTGTCCTTTATCTCCAAATTCCATCACTTCCATCCCCATCTTTCAGCCTGCATCCTCTGTCCTCCATCCTCCTGACTGTCCCAGAACACAGAGCAGGAGCAACCCCACAGATGGCAACCAGTTTTCTTGCAGAACTATCAGTGGTGGTTTGGCTGATGAGTTTCCTCCTGAAAGGACTTGGTCCTTTTGGTCCCAGGATCAGGTGAGACCGATGGCTCTGCAGGTAAATGCATGCCTCTTCCCATCCCTTCAAGATCTAAATCCTTCCCAAATCCACTCAGCCTCCTTTTTTTTCAGATTTCTCCACCGTTTTCCTTCCTCTAGATCCCAGCTGGCTCTATGGAGGAGGTATGCATCAGCCAGAGAGCACAAATTGCCATGAAGCTGAGCCTCTACGGACAGCAATGTCCTCAGAGCTTAAAACTGTAATTTAAGAACCAGTTGCAAGAGCTCTGTGGACCTTAAATATGATCCTACAGAGCCATAATTAAGCATCGGACTGATCAGAAAATATTTAATGCTTGCAACAGGTTTTCCTTCTCAGCCCCATTAGATAAAGTGATACTGGTGGGAAAGTCCAGGGAGGCCGTTACCAGAGTTCAGCAGAAGGACTAACGAGTCAGCAAACAATGTTCCTTTTAGGCCCCGGGCTTCGAGAGTCCCAAATTCCCAACATTAGAGCTAACACATTTTAAATTACTTCCCAAGTCCCAGCACTGGACTATGGTTACATTTTGGAGAGCAGCCAAGAGGGCTGGTAACGAATGCGGGCTGTGCCGCTGTGCCGTCCCAGCGGAGCTGCCCTATGGGCCAGTCATGGCCTTGGGTGCTCCAGGGCCAGCAGTGCCACTGGGAGAGGGAAGGGATTGTAGGGATTGTCCCAGTCTGCTCTGCCTAGTTCAGCCTCATCTTGAGCACTGGATGAAGGATGTACAGCTATTAGAGAGGGCAAGAGATGTGAGGAGTAATTGAGACCCCTTAATTTGTTTGGCCCAGAGAAGAGGAGGCTGAGAGGTGGCCTTGTGGTGCCCTCCTTCATGGCAGCCCAACAGCTCCTTCATGGCAGCCCAGCAGCTCCTTCATGGCAGCCCTACGTCTCCTTCATGGCAGCCCAACAGCTCCTTCATGGCAGCCCTACATCTCCTTCATGGCAGCCCTACATCTCCTTCATGGCAGCCCTACATCTCCTTCATGGCAGCCCTACATCTCCTTCATGGCAGCCCTACATCTTCTTCATGGCAGCCCTACGTCTCCTTCATGGCAGCCCTACATCTCCTTCATGGCAGCCCAACAGCTCCTTCATGGAAGCCCTACGTCTCCTTCATGGCAGCCCTTCTGCTCCTCGTGGAGGAAAGCAAGAGCTGTGTGGCCACAGCCCTACCACAGATAGCCCTGCCAGCCTTCCCATGAAGTGCTTACTCCCCCACCATGCCTAATGAAGGGGAAGCCCCATCCTGCCTTTAGGGGACTGGGAGCAGCAGCATTGTTTCCTTCAGGAGGGCTCCAGCACTCCGCTGGCTTGTGCTGGGGATGTTGGAGTAGCATGTGCTATATCAGGTATTTATTTGCTTTTGTCAAATGCTCTTGCCTGGCTCGTTTTTCATCTATGTACATCAGCAGTAAATCCACTGAGCTGAGGCTGTTCTGAGTGTTTTAAGCTGTTTATAAATGAGAGCACTAAAAGGCTTATACATTTGTTGCTCAAGGTGTTCATTGGAGATGTCAATATACCTTCTCAGATGTATTTAGCATAGAATCTGGATATAGGAAGCACATAGGTACACTTCCAAAGTCTGACAATGGTCTTGGGTGGAAAAATCTACATGCTGGCAGCCAAATTGTGTACTGGTGCTGGGCAGCTTTGGGAGTAATGGATTGGGTGAGGTGGTACAAAATAACTGCACCAGGGCACAGAGCTGATGCAGCAGCCTGATATCTTTTACTTTGCTTTAGAGAATCAGGTTTTCCAATTCACCCATGCTATAAGTGCAGAATGGGCCCTTGTATCTTGGAGCACGTCCTCCTGTGTGCCTTCAAATCATTCAATTAATTGGGGCTCTATATAAAGATATCACAAAGCCTGTTTGGGGACATTGAGAAGCAAGAGTAATTTCTAATTTCCCTCACTTTTGCTGATAGGAAACAAATTTCTGACCAGCAGAACAAGAGGTGCCCCTGTCCCACCAGCTCACCACCAGTGGTCATGGACACCTTCCAGTTTACAGCTTGTAAATGAATTTGTTCCCCAGCTCCCTTCACATGAAGGCTTCTTTGGGGATAGATCCTGCAGGCAAGAGAAGGATCCCTGTTGTGAGCCTTTCTGCCTGCATCACTTTGTACCCATCTTCCATGTCTGAGGTGACCTTCAGTCTCTCTGAACTTTTCCCTGGGGAGCAAGATGAAAAGGCATTTGCATGCCCGTCCCTTTTGTCCTGACATTTGCTGGCATGTATGTAGAGCTTCGTTAGTTTGACTGCGTTCAATTGATCTTACGATTTTTATCCTTGGCTTTGATTACCCAATAACACAGGAAATTATTTTGAAGGATACAAGGGGGCTGTTCACAAGTGGAAAGTCTGCTGCCCGACTCTCATTATCCATCAGCTCTGTCTGCAGCGCTTCACTTTACATATGCAGAACATGATCAAGAATACAAAGGGGAAAAAAAAACACCACGAGAAATGGCATCGTGCAGACAGACACACACACCTGCTTGGGCTTTCATGTACAGCAGCTCCTGTTGCCCTCAGATGTGTGCAGCAGCTCTGCATGCAGAGATGGAACTATGCGCCGGTAGAGCTGATAGCTGTGAACTTCCACCAGTCAGTCCCATACCCATCTGACATTAAAAATGCAAGGCTTGCAGAAAAACATCCACTGGGAATGCAGCCAAAAAGACTTGGGAATGGCATTAATGCCTCAAGGGTGGCCACCATTGGGTGCTCTGGCTGTTGCAGTGTCATTCTGAGTACCACAAGCTGAGGGGAGGTGTGCCAACAAGAGAAGATTTCCTTTAATAAACCTGGGCTCCAGTGAAAAGTTGTGTCCTGGGGAAGGAAAAAAGGAAAAGGCGCAGTCATGAGGCTGAAGGAGAAAAGACTGCAAGGAGATGAAGTGGGGATCTTGTAGGAGCAGCAAAGCAGAGTGAATTCAGGATATTTCAATAGCTTCTGACAGTGCTGAGAGCTGGAAAAAATGGGAACTTTTTCCAAACAAAACAAAGTTCTTGCCCAATTCTTATGTAAGTACAAAGATGATGTCTGACAACTTCCAAATCAAAAAGGAATTAGAAAATAAAATAATCCTTCACAACCTCAGGCTGAGAGAGTCCTGCATTGCAGGCTGCAGTGCTGGGTGAGCAGGAGGCAGCGGCCAACACGGGCCAACTATACCCAAGATGACAGATTGGCTTCAAAACAATGGAATGATCTTTGGCTTAAAACCAGATTGAAAACACTCCTCTGGAATACAGGAAGCTCCTCCTTTCACAACCCCATCACCTGGGAACCCACCCACAGCCTCCTCGTTTACTGCAATGTCTGTGAATAGCAAAAGCTGCAATGAAGCAAGTGCCATGGCTACAGCAACATTTTTGCAGAGCATGATACTGAAGGATTAGTCATTAGGACTTCTGGGAAATGTTTATTGATTAATTTTTAACATGGCACACGCACACAAAAATGTGAACACAAGATGATGCTATGAACCACAATGGGCTGCGGGTGCCACAGCACCAATTGGAACAAACAGAGCCAGGCTGCTTGCAGGCAGCAGGGCTGGTTTACAAACACACTAAAGCCAAGATGGATTTGCACAAGATGATGGCTTTACTGGTGCACTGAGGTTGGGAAAAGGCTTGCAGAATCCAGTGGCACATTTCTGGGCTTCTGCTCAACCTTTTGGATAGGCATTTTCAGGGTGTTCCCTGGGCTGTAGTGGAGAAAAGGAGGCTCAGGGGAGACCTTATCACTCCCAACAATGCCCTGAAAGGAAGTTGGAGTGAGGTGGGGGTCAATCTCTGCTCCTGGGTAACAGCAACAGGATGAGAGGTGATGGCCTTATGTTGCACCAGGGGAGGGTCAGGTTGGTATTAGGAATTATTCTTTTTCCAAAGAGCAGTCAGGCAGTGGCACAGAGTGCCCGGGGGGGGGGGGAATCATCATCCCTGGGGGTGTTCAGAGCCGTGGGGATGTGGCACTGAGGGATGTTGTCACTGGGCATGGTTGGGTGTGTTGGCCTTGGGGACACTAGAGGTCTTCTCCAGCCTTAACAATTCTATGATTTCTTAATGATCCTATGATTTCTATGATATATTCAGTTATGAGAAGAGTGCAATGGCTGTAATCCATCCTTGTGGCGCTCTCCCAAACCTCCAGCAGCTCTTGCTGCAGAAATAAAGCACAGCAGCAGTTTTGCAGGGTGCCACGGGGGACCTTCGCTGCAGCCCATGCTCTGAGCACAGAGAGCAGCAGGGTGAAAGGACAGCTCGTCCTGCGAATGTCAGTAGGAGAATCAAAGCAGGACATGCGCTATCAGCATGGGCACAAAGAAGAGATTATCGCAATCCTGCAGCAGTAACCTGAAGATAAAGGGAGAAATTCAAAGGCAGCTCGTATTTTATGTTGCTGAAGGAGAAGCAGTGCTGAATGAATTCATCTCCTGCAATGACATGCGGAGCGAGGCGCGACCTCCAGCCATCCGAGTGCTTACAACAACACAAGGACACTGATGAATTTGAAGCAGACGTCACTTTGACATATGAGAAAATCCAACGGATTCTGATTACAATATCCACAAAGCCATAATTAAGGCCTTTATGGCAACAAAGAAAATTGGATTACATTATTTCCCTGCTAAACAGCCAGGAGATTGCAGGAAAGCCAGGAGTACGGAGCATAACAAGCCATAGACATCTCTGGCAGCAAACAAAGATGTTGGCAGTTGTGGGATATTTTTAAGTGATATATTTTGAAATAATGCAGGATTTTGCAGCAGGGGAAAGTGTGCTTAATTTTCTCACGGTCAAATCTTTTGCAAGCAGTGTGCATTGTGTAAACCAGATGAATTCCAAAGGCAAGCCATGTGGTGTTCTAATTACCTTCAATGACTTCACACAAGCAGCAAAATTTTTCTACTGCCTCTTCATTCAAACAAATCACCTGTTTTCCAGTGCAGATGGGGAATGCTGAAAATCCCCCATATGCACTGCAGCGGTATGAACTCTGTCCTTTTAAGCACCAAAATTGCCTGAACTGAAGCAGGGAGAGGCCACCTTCTCCAGGACAAGGGGGAATGGTTTTAAACTGAGACAGGGGAGGTTTAGGTTGGATATTAGGAGGAAGTTTTTCCCCCAGAGGGTGGTGAGGCACTGGCACAGGCTGCCCAAGGAGGCTGTGGATGCCCCATCCCTGCAGGCATTCAAGGCCAGGCTGGATGTGGCTCTGGGCAGCCTGGGCTGCTGGTTGGTGACCTGCACACAGCAGGGGGTTGGAACTGGGTGAGCACTGTGCTCCTTTGCAACCCAGAATTCAAATCCAAAGCTCAGAGCAAGGCTCCGCCAAAACCTCTGCTTTTTGGGTTATTTCTGTCACAGCCTTGTCAAACCTTACCAATATTTTGTCAAAAATCCTCCCAACCTTGTCAAAATATTGGCTGATTTTAGCACGAAACACTAAATTACAAAACGACCTCAAAGTATGCAAAGCGTGTAAAGCTGTTCCGAGTCGCACATTTTTACAGCAAGCCCACAGAGAAAGAGCTCACACAGAACAGCCGTTGCAGAGTGTATTTTTAAGCCTTGCCAAATTTGGGTCTTTACGAACAGAGAAATGAATGTTTTCCAACTTGAAGCTGTTTGACACAACCTCTGGGAGCAGAAGAAGCACCCCAGGCACTGCAGTCAATGCGGCCACCTCTGCACCCAACCTGGGCTCCTCACAGCAAATACAGCCACGTGTTCCTGAGCCAGGGAATGAAACTCATCCAACTGCATGGCAATACGATAGATTTGCCGTGCACTTCATCAAACATGAATGCCATTTGTTTTAATAAAAGACAAGCCTCCAGAGAGCCAGCTGCGTCGTGGCTCTCCATTCATTGCTTGCAGTCCGCATTTTTCTGTGTTTCTCTGATGGTGTATCAGTCACATCCCATCAGATCACCTACCAATGAGCTGGTGTTCTCTGAAATAATTCTTCCAGTGTTTGCCATCTCTCGCTCTCCCTCAGAAGAAATACGAAGGTGTCAAAGGCTTCCCAGATTTATATCGATTGGCGACGGATCACAAACATTGCCCATTCTTCACTTTACCGAGCAAGAAAAGCTGTGCAAAATTTCATTCCCACTGTGTTTTCCTTCAGCAGTATGAGTGAACATTTGGGAAACGAGGTGGGAAATGGCAATTGAAACACCTTATCAAAACCACTGGAATTCTATCATAGAATCATAGAATGGAATCATGGAATCACAGAATGGCCTGGGTTGCAAAGGAGCACAACGCTCATTCAGTTCCAACCCCCTGCTATGTGCAGGTCACCAACCAGCAGACCAGGCTGCCCAGAGCCACATCCAGCCTGGCTTTGAATGCCTGCAGGGATGGGGCATCCACAGCCTCCTTGGGCAACCTGTTCCAGTGCCTCACCACCTTCTGAATGAAAAAATTTCTTCTATATCAACCTGAATCAGATTCTTTCATCATGCAGCTTGGTAGAGCTTCATGCAAAGCCTGGGATGTGCACATTGCCTTCTGCAGGGCATAAATACAGAGATTAATTAAAAACTACCAGAGGAAGACTGTTTTGGGAGGAGTGAGATGATGTATGAATTCCAGCTGAATTTAGCAAGCATCAGAATCTTTCAGAAATGCCAGAATATTTCCTTCTGAGTCTTTATTTAAAATTAGCAGAATTCCCTCACTTTAGAAAGAAAAGAGATTAAGCAGCAAGGTTAATGAACCCCAACGTTCTGCCACGTGTCCATTTCATCTGAGATACAATGAGATGGTTTGGGTTGATCGTAGTGAAAAATATACATATATTTGAGTCCACTCACTTCCAATTTGGCTATTAAAATAAAATCCATTATCTGTTCAGCTTTAATTACACTCTCTGCATCCTGAGTTACCTGGAAATCCAATCTCTTTAAGCATTCACAAGTCATGAATTTTCATGGGGTAGCAAAATTTTGGGGGCATAAACTTCCCCCAAAACCAGCAACGATATAGAAACAAAGCATAGCTGGAGGTGCTGATTTGGAAGTCAAATAGCTTTTAGAAAATTGCAGAGGAAATTAAATCTGAAGTAGTGTTGGGATATCAAATGTGTACCCCAAGCTATATTTGAGTCAATTAAAAAAGATCTGCTCTGGGTTTATTGGGTTCTTGAAAATTGTCAGAGCTGAAGTTGCTGGGGATCCGTGCGTGGTTCATGATAAAGCACATTGAACAAAATAGCCCTGTGTGCCATCAGTCTGTAAAAGTATCTTCCTTAATACCTAATAAAGTGTTTTTTCCCTTCCTCTCTCTGCATGGAGCCAGTGGAGCCCTTCTGCTGCAGAATGCAGCCTGGCACCTGTGTACCTCCATCACCTTGGGATGCTCCACTGAGGTGGTGTTGCACACCAGGACCACTTTGGGATGCTCCATCACACAGAGCTGCACACCAGGACCAACGTGGGATGCTCCATTGCATGATGCTGCACACCAGGACCACTCCAGGCTCTTGGTTCCCCACACTTCAGCCAGCCCAGGTGTTTGCCATCCTAGATAAGCTGTTCCCAAAGAGCAGCGAGGTAATTGCTGTCGCTTTATGAGTCATTTAATTACCGTGTGTTATGAGGATGATTATATTTGATTTACACAAAAGTGACTCAGATTACACACAAAATTATTAAGTGATAAAATTTGCTGTAATTAAATTTGTACGGCAAGATTTTTAATTTATATTTTTGATGCTTGACTGATATTCTGCTCTCAAGAAGAAAACAAGCTGAATTGTGACAATATCCATTCTTTGGCAGCTAAGCCTGTCTCAGAAGCTCTGAAGGAGCGAGGGAGGAAGGAGCCATTGGCTTAGGGGAGGATGGAGCAGCCTGGGAGCAGCAGGAGGTGACATTTCCTTCTCTTGCCCTTGGGATGTTGCCTTCGTCCCTGCAGGGTTAGGGCTGCAGGGTGCATTACATGGGGTGGCTGCTGGAGCAGCGAGTGCTGGCTGTGTGCGGGCAGGAGCTGCTGCTGGGTTTCCTGGTGTGTGTGCATTTATCAGAGGCATTTGTACACGTTTCAAGAAGTAAAAATGATCAAGTGCCGCTCTGCCGGAGATGATAAATGCCTGATGATAAATGTGCGCCGAGGCCTGCAGCATTTGAATCACCCTGAATAATGAGGAAATACAACTTCATTGCATTCCCTTCCAAAATTGAGAATAACCCATTCCCTTACACGTCAACCTGAAACAAAGACATCCAAGATCTTGTTTTATTAAGTACAAAGGAAGGTGGAAACAACAACAACAAGCAATTTTTCATGTAGCAATATAAGCCAGGCCTTTACCCCAGAATACACCATTGTCAATAACAGCAGAACTGGGTGCACCACAGCTACGTGAGACTGGGAGGAAGGTTTTGCTTTCCTGCGGGCTGTGAGTGATGCTCCTTGTGGGATGGCAGGGAACTGAGCTTATGTATGAGCACAAAGAAACAACGCTGCCGGGTTTGGCAGCAGCTGTGCAAGGCGCCGGGTTTAATTTCATCAGGGCTGGACAATAGGCAGGATTTTCTCATCTGCAGTTGAGCTCAAATGACTGCTATCTACCCCAGGAGTTATTTCACATGGCTGCTCCATGCAGCATTCTGGCAGCACCAGGCAGGAGCTGGGGTTTTATGTGTTGCAGTGAGCAGCTCGGCCAGCTCCGCAGTGACATTCTCAGCCCTGCTCCTCGTGATGCATGGCACACGAGGGAATAAAAAGGAGGATAAATTGTATGCCAAGAAGACAGAAGATGATGTAAGCCAAGACTTTTAAGCCTTTTCATAGCACAGGGCACATCTTCAGGGAGACTGTTTTACATTCCATCCATTCCCAGTCCCCATGGCAGCAGCAGCAATTCTATGAATGAGCAATATTAGGAAACCACCGATGTACTCCAGCAACTGGCACAGGTTTGGCCACGGTGAGAGACACTGACAAGAGGAGACCAGGCACAATGCAGTGGAACTGCTGCATGCTCCAGGCCCCAGAAATCCCATCCCCATTAGAGCTGAAGATGTAAAACCCTTACACCCTATGTCAACATCAGCACGTGCACAGTGATGGGCCCGGCACTTGAACTGTGCATTGCAAGGCAATACATGAACAAGGGGAATCGTTCGGTGGGATTCAAAATAAGATTGCATATCTATAGAAATGGAGGAAAACGAAGCAAAGATTTATCCTGTAGATTTATTAGACATCCCAGTGACTTTGAGCGAGAGGAGGGTTTGGATTGAACTGAAGGAAGAAGTGCTCATCGGCCAAATGCCAAAGGGATGCTCTGCATGGGCACTCAGAAGCGGGCAGATCGCAGCTGCATAGGTTGGATCCCACCTACCATTGGTGTGCTGACAAAAACACCACTGATGCTGGTGTCCAGAATCTCCAGGCGGGACATCAGATCACAGGCCTGTGATGTTTTCTCCAGCACGTGTCTACCAAGCAAAGCGTGCTGTCTGCGGGGCTAAAGGTGTGGTACAAATTGAAGATCACTGACGGAATATTGCGCCGTTTGTTCATATTAGAAGCAGTCAAAAATCATACATAATGTAACAATGTACATGCAACAGCAGGCTCAAACGAGATAATTTAACCATGAGGAAATGGTCTTTGAAGTGGTCCCTGATGAGATTGTGCTTGTTCCTAAGAGAATCCAGATGTATTCCAGAACAGCATTTTAAAACCACTTTCTAAAATTACACCCCCTCCCCATCATTACGGTGCATTATAGTGACACTCTGCAGTTGGGATTTTACAGGAAAATTGCTTCCGAGTCGTGTTTCTGTGCTACATCTCCCCCACCACCCCAGCTCTGCTCCATCCCCTGCCCCACGCCGTGCCTGGCCACATGCTGCCTCCTGTGAAACCCAATAGAGATTATGAATCCTGGCTTCATTGGGGTTATGCTATGGTAACTGAGGGCAGAAGTTGGCCCAACCAGTTGTAATTCCAGCCTGAAATATTCACTTGTGGTTTTTACAGCCGCAGTGTAAAAGAGTGCAGCGAAGGGGAACGGGGCATCTTTCTCTTGGCTGCTGGAAGAGAAGGGAAATGAAGGGATCATTAAAGGCCTCCTTGGTTTTGCACATTGCTGGGTATTTCCCTGCGAAGCCGCAGAGCAGACAGATCGGGAGGCTTACATGTAAGGAATATATAATTTGAATATCTGCTCTGTGCATTGCTTTGTCTCAGCAGCAATAGAAACCACGTGCTGGATGGGACGGCTATGGCAGGAATATCAGAGCAGAAACAGGGATGCAGCCAACAGCCACTGTCTGAACATTGCCCAGTGCTGGGCTGTAATTAGTGTCCATTCATTTTCTGTTTTTGAAGGACAACATAACGGGCTCCTCCCATTTAATGAAGAGCTGCAATTCCTTCAGCACCTGCTGGGTACCCCCACAGTGCACCCTACGCCCTGCCAGGAAGGGGCTGCAGCCCTGCATGTTTGTAGTCCTCAAGAGACTTGACCTGCAGGAGGAAATTCATGGGCAATGCTACCAATAATGTGCACATCTCTGCTGAGTGCTGCGGGAAGCTATTGAGCTGAGAACATTGATTTCCCCTCAGAAGCGCAAACAGACCCAGAGAGGGGATTTTATTTCCTTGTAAGATTCTTATATTCAATGTCAACATTATTTAAATCCCTTTGAAGAGAGCTGCACTCTGCAACGTCTCATTACAGAGCAAAATCACCTGCCTGGCCAAGCTCTGCCCAAACCCATTGCTTTGCAGCGTGGTCTCCTTGCAGTCCAGGGTTGGCTGGGAGGAATGCACCTCTACCACAGCAGCTCTGCAAGCAGGGGGAAGAACATCATGGTGCAACAAATGTGAGTGCTTCTGCCTTCAAAATCCCCAAAGCTGTAAGGGTTCAGCTCAAATACACGGGATTTTGTATTTTCATGCACTGCTTTAGGAGCCTTCAGAGAGTTTCATACATTAAACATGGGTTCCGTGCTTAATCTATTTGCACTGGCTGTTTCCTATCCTTTTGGTACCTGTCAGGATTTTAAAATCATCTGAAACGTGGTCATTTATTTCCACAGCACATTACTCAGCGCGTGAACAGCACTTATCACCTGCTAACACACCTGCAGGACTGGCACCGCTGCATTTGTGGAACTAAGCACATTTTGCACAAGTGAGTAAGTAACACAGACTCCTGCAGCTTTCCTCATGCTTAGCCAAGAAATCAGCTCCACTGTTGTGTATCTTTTTACTTTTTTTTTCCCCCTGCAAAGTCTTCCGCTTCATGGCAGAATATTCTGTTGAGCCCCTCCTTCCCACTGAGCACGGTGCTTGGTGGGCTGGAGGAAAGATTTGTGCCTCCCCTGATGTGACCCATGGATGAGCACTGAGGATTTTACGGCTCCAAGCCGTGCTGCCTCCTTCACATCTCTGTTTGCAGTCCTCCAGCTCAGATGGCAGCAATTAGACGGGTTTTATTTCGTTTTGAGTGTGGGGATCAGGGAAGAAAATATATGATTCTATGTTACAAAGATCATCATGCCAATGGGAAACAAAGCTTTCACAGGATAACCAAGAAAACATGTTCTTCAGGAGTTACCGCTGCCATGTAATTTGTTCCTTGTCAGGCTTGCAGACAACAAGAGAAATGGGAAGACTGATAAATAACGGGGCAAACTGCCCAGCTGGGAGCACCTCCATCACTCAGCACACCCACACATTAAGAGCACAGACAGCACAGACACCAGGAGTCAGGGCACGTGAGACCCGGGTGAGCACCGGATCAAGTGCTACAGAGCCCAGTGCACCTCTGTGGCCAACAGTTCTTGGATGCGCAAGGAAGGTTAACAGGAGAGAGGTGAACTTCGTAAAACTGTTACAGGAAAATCTCCAACCCCCTTATGCAGGCAGGAATACAAGGGTGTACACCAAAATGGTGCGGTGTTCCCTTCAAAATACACTTTTGTAGCAAAAGACTGATGCTCAGTAGAGAAATCTTCTCATCACAGAAAACGTTAGCGAGTGACTTGGGTATAATCTCCAAGTACTTACCTGGTGCTCTGAAATCTTACAGGAGACCACTCTTCAATCGAGCAGGCAAACTTACCAAGACTTCCCAGAGCTGGAAGTCAACATTTAGCCTGGTGTAACTTAAACTCATTCATTTCCTATCTCAAGAGCTCTTAATAAAGGCAGCAATTTACCCGAGATGGTGGTGCCTTCTCCAGCACTGAAAAAATAAACTTTAGGATTTTCTCACCCACTGTGAATATCTCCCAAACCTGCAGCTCTCCCCAGCCCATGGCACACATGCCCTGCCTCAAGTCCTGCCGATAGACGGGGAAAAGAAAGCAGCTCCACTTCTGACACTGCCCTGTGGGCAAATAGAGATTTCCAAACTCCTTTTTGCCCCGTCAGCTATTTGTGTGATTAATGGCAGGAGGGAGAAGCTGGATGGGGAGAGCAGAGGAGTCCTGCTTCCTGAAATGCAGCTGCCCTGCTGGCAGACGGATGAGGTTGCAGCATGCCTGCACAAGGAGCCAACAGGCCATGCTGAAATCCCATCCCAAAACAACGTTTAATATTTATAGCTGGGCTACAGCACCAGGAGGCGAAATCATGCGCAGGTTTTGTATTATTTGTGTGTTTTCCCCACTCTGTCCTTTTCCCCTCTATCAGCAGCAGCAGTGCCTCTACATGGAAACATCCCAGCTCGTCATCCAGTCAGAGCTGCAGACAGAAAGCAATTTGCCAGTCAACATATGCATTAACGAGAAAATCCCTCCGGGCAAAATTCCTACATGAGACTCAATGAGCTGCAGATACCGTAACGGAGTCCCCCAGCTCTCCAACGACTACATTTTAATAACTTTAATAACCCCAGTGCTGCAAGCTAAGGTTAAAGATTACTTCTGCAGTTTTTATTGTACTTATTTGGGTGCAGGAGTGTTACGAATATCCTGCAAACGGCTTTAGTGATTTTCCTTGTCGGGATGCTCGCCTTGGGCTCACAGGTCAACGCTTGTTGCAATCGCTTCACCTGAACCATTTTTTCATTTTCCCAACTGCTTTAGTTTTCAAAATAGCCCTAAATTGCAAAGTGGAAAATAAATATCTTTCTTAACAGGCATTTAAAGTTCACCAGGAGGGAACACTCCCAGCCAACGCCAGCCCCTTAGGAGAAAGAAGAGGCAAAGCAAAAGTGAAATGGTAAATTATCTCTATTCTAACATGAACGTGTTGAGTCACACGTTAATTAACAGTATGCTGCATGAGAAAACTCCATAATGAGACTTCAGACTCTCTGAGTCAGTCGCCCACAGGCTGGAGGAGGGATGCACAAGGGGGGAAAGCAGCTTGTAGAGGGGTGTTGTGAGGAGCAGATCCTGGAGGATGCAGCTATCCACTCAGCATACAGCTCCCAAGATGAGCATGATCAGAGATGCCAGTGATCATAAATAAATACATAAGAAAATAATTTAAAAAAAAAAAAACAAACAACTCAACTTCACAAACAACAATTTGCCAGAACGGGTGAAACAGCCGAGAGGGAGTAGTCTGATTCACATTTTTTCTCACTTTCTTCATTAATTTTAAATGCCAAAACTTACATGGAGAAAAGAATAAGAGGGAAAAAAAAAAAAGAAGATTAACTCTTTGTTTTCTATGGGAATGAAGACACAGATTTTTCTAATGCTGTCTCCATCTCATTTAAGAGGACCTGGCTGGAGGCAGCAGCCTGCTGGAGGAGCAGATACGAATGACATAGATGGCTGCAGCTGAGAGCTGGTCCAGCCTCAGCCAGACAAGGTGCCCAACACAAGCAATGCCTCTGAATGGGGAGATTTGGGGGAAACTTCAGAATCATCAGATAGCACTGCTTTCCTTCACAGGGTGGCTCAGAGGCCACTGATAAGCTTTTCCTCCCATCACAGTTAATAGCACCATGCGGTCCTCCTGAGAGCAGAGCTGTGCCCCCGAATGCCATTGAAATGAGTAATCTTTGATTTATTCACAAGCAAACCTAAGACACACTCTGGGTTGTCATCTGCCTCTAGTTTGGTTTTGGGAATAATTGCAGAGCCAGCTCTTCATTCACTCACCACACTCCTTTCCTTCCTCCTGTCTCTTCCGTATATGAAGCCCATGGCAGCTGTTTGATTAATGACATTGTAAATAACTGTGGTTTATTCCATTCTGCATTTCCCACAGGCACTTGAAGAGTCGGTCCTGAAGGATTTGCCACCTTCTGCAGGAATACAGCTCGTGTCACCCATCAGTGGAAACGCCAGCAACAGCTACAAGGATGCTCAGACCAGTGTCACCCTGCTGCAACACCGAGTGACGGCAGTCAAGGGTATGAGAAATGCCTCAAGCAGAGCCAAGCTGATAAAGATCACCGATGTGAAAATTGCATTTCCTTCACCCAGTCTGTGCTGCGAGATGCACTGGCACCTTATAAAGGCATTTCTCTTCCCATTCTGACCCCAGCACACTCTGCCTTGCCCCATGCCACTCGTACAGGAGGATTATCATGAAGACGAGACCCAAACACCTCCAGCCCATAGAAACCAGCTGGCTTTCATTTCCCCAACAAGCACTGATCCATAAGTCCCCAAGTTGTTTTCATGCAAAATTCTCTTTGGGTAACTATGATGGTACAGTTCTCAGAGCCTATCTAAATTCCAGCTGAAACCAGAGGTGCTTCAAGTCATTTTGTTATGAGACAATTAGGGCAACTGGAGCCCTCATCCTGCAGCATCTTTCAGTTCAGCAGGTGGCAATGCTCTGACGGAGGCCATGGTCATAGAAGACACTTTTTGCTTCAAAGCCAGAAATAATTTCCCAAGGATGAACTGAAGGTTTTTGAGTTCCTATTTATACGTCCCTACATTTGAAAATGAAGCTGGGAGTGAGCAGTGAGGACACACACTCCTGGCTGCTCTGGCTTTCGTCTGGACTTTCACATTTTTTTTTTCACCATTGAAAGCATGATGAGAAAGAGAAAAAGGCAGGAAAGAACAATTCCTGTTCAGTATCTGTTTCCATAGAAACACCGAAATTAAGAGAAAGAAAAGGCTCCTAACATCATCCTGTCCATACACCTGCCAGCACAGCAGTGAGCAACAGCCCTGGAGTTTCCTTCAGCACCTCTTTTCCATTAAGGTTTATATTTAGTCGGCTCTCCAAAGCCCACACGGCCACTGCTCTGCTTTCTCTCATATGCAAAGAAGTTATTTATTTCTGCCTGTTAAATCACTGTGGAGTTTGGGTCTGTGTGTAACGAGTGCCAAATCAAAAGCTTCCCATGGCTTGTATACCTCCTTTCCTTGCACTTTGCTTATTTCTTGGCATTTTATCAGCAGGACTTCTTGTATAGAAGACTTTAAACTTATGAAAAGAAGGCCCTTCTGGAAATTAAGCAGATTTATGCTTTTTTCCTCCCTGATCCCATTGCGTAGGGCAATCAAGGAGAGCACATATTGCTCCTCTGGCCTCTGCAGAGCAATGCACAGCTCCAGATGTGCCATAAAAGGGCTGGGCAATGATTTGGGGAGATGCTCTGCCTGACCCCAGCATCTGAGGTCCAGTCACACCACAGCTGGCAGCTCCAAAGCCCGCTCAACATGGCCCACAGCCCCAGAACCTGCTCACTATGATGGACAGCCCCAAAGGCTGCTCACCATGATGGACAACCCCAAGATTTGCTCACGCCACAGCTGGCAGGCCATACTTTGGGGTCATGCCACCCACTGTGCACACTATTGCCCCCAGGGTGGACCTTCTGTGGGATCTTATCTCAGTCATTGGCTTCCATCCTTTCTGAGTGAGAGATGAGGATTTAAAAAGATTAAGGAGTACGTGCACAAATTGCTGCGGATTAATCCCATGGTAATTTTACAGATGTAATCACGAGGCTGACTTGAGACCTATCCCAAGCACCACTGTGATTTAATCGGGGAGGACATGCTTCATGTGACCATTCCTCAAGGACACTTCTTGGGCTCCCAGAGAGCAGTGACAGCACCAGACACCCCTCACACGCAGCCCTTGCCTCAGGAGCCCACATATATA
Organism: Lagopus leucura; assembly: GCF_019238085.1. Taxonomy (NCBI): domain Eukaryota; kingdom Metazoa; phylum Chordata; class Aves; order Galliformes; family Phasianidae; genus Lagopus; species Lagopus leucura. The sequence continues at coordinate 1,746,680 of NW_024962273.1, forward strand.
CTTAACTGACAAGACACATAAAAATCACTCACTGAGCAACGTGAGCATGGGAGTTGTTTGGACAGGGTTAGCAGGTTTTGCAGTCCCCAGATGGAGCACAAAGCTCCTCCAAGAATGTGAATATCATCGGGTTTTTTGAGCAAATTAATACAGGCCACGAGCCAAACTGTGTCAACAAGAACACTCGCATACGGGAAGCAATCATGTTGCTGCCCTTTGTCCTAATACACCATCAGAACATTTCCCTTTGCTGCTGATTTCAGAGCCTTAAAACCTTAAAAGGCAGATTACCAGCCTCCTCCTGACACCGAGGCCCAGGACTCTCCGTGGCTATAATACACGTACCCCACGGATGGCTAGGAAGGAGGAATTTCATATTCTCCTTTCCCTCTCATGTGAACGCTTGGAAATGAAAACACATGCACCAAGAAATCCCCAAAGCATTAATGAAAACTGGATGCTACTTCTTGTTACTTTCTAAATTTGATATATAACAGGAACACTGAAAAATGTGCAAAGGAATGTTCTTCCCCCTCCGCTCAACGCCAACAAGTTTTCTTCTAGTAGTTTGCAATTCTGTCCCTGTTCCATAAAAACACAATAAAAATCACAGTGAGAAATACTAGAAGAGATTGACAGAGTAAAAAAGGAACAAAGTACAAAACTGAAAGCATCAAGGGTAAGCTCTTAAGTCTCTTCTTCCTAATCTGCCCAATGATCTTCTCCACTGCTCCGTTTTATTGCCTCTCAGAAGGGTTTTAGCTTTAATATATATTGGAATTGCTAGGGAAAGGAAACATTGTAAATATACAAGCACCCTAACTCTTTCAAGAGAGGTTTCTTAACCTTTAATCCCCGTTCCTCCACCCGCAGGCCATGCAGCATGCACAGCAGAAGGTCAGCAATGTGGACAAAGCAGAGCAGTCTGAGTTCTACCCACATTAATTTTATCCACGCAATCTATGCATAAAACACATCCCTGACTTTTATTGCTGGTAAGGGCTGGTGTGCTCAAATTCAAACCCTCGTAATTATTTAAATGACCTAAGACCTGCATGTGGACAGGCTGAGGAGCATGCAGGCAGCCCTGGCTCAGCTGTAGGGAGAGTAGCACTGCTGGCAGACTGTGGGGCTGGATCTCCTCCCCAACACCTCACAGCTCACAAACCTCAGGTCCTCAGCTGATGAGAATTTCTGGGGTCTTTGTCTGAGCGGTTGGTTGTCCATCATCACTCTGCCCTGAGGTCGCCAGCTCTGGAGCTGCTGGCCAGGCTCATTAGGGGCAAGAGCTGTCATGAATGTGATGATAGCTATGGGGTCTGTGTAAGGATGCCTGCCGTGGCACCCTGTCACTGCTGTGCACTGAAACATTTCATCTGTGTTTTTGGATGTTTCCTGTCATGCATTTCAAAAGTAAACATCAGCAGAAAAATCAGTTCCAGACCCTTAAGGCTGGGCAGCTTGATAGCAATGCTTAGCACTTCCACAATAAATATTCAAGAAGTGCTCCAGGGTACAGAGCTTTCATTTCCTCTGCCCTCTCACTCAAGGGATGACAGCCATGGCCACGCAGTGCTGCCCTGCACAAACTATGGACACCTTTTGCACATCATGAAAAAGACCAGAGGGACTGCCAAGCTTAAAGCGAGACTGTCAGGCCATAATGTGGCACAACGAGACAAGCATACACTACAGCCTCCCCATCTCAGTGACCTTTCAATGTAAATTTGTGTTCTCTGTTCCATAATGTCATCCGCTTGTGCCCACCCTTACAAAAAATGTTGCTTTCTCCACAAGTCACTTCACCCCTGACAGATCGCCCAAGGAATGGAATGGATGAGTGAACCAGGAGCACCTGGTGGCAGACAAGAGATGGAGTGGCAGAGCCAAGTGGCTCCTTGCAGCCTGCCACAAAGCTTCTTCCTGATGAAAAACTGAACATAACCAAAAGGAATAAAGCTTAAAAGCCCTTCCCAAAAGAGAGATTCAGCCCATCTGTTGGTTATCCAGTATGCCATCACCAAGCTCATTTACTCAACTGAGTATTTTGCCCCAAAGAATTCTTCTGCTGAGTCTCTCTGCTTTCCCTCAGCAATACGTTGTTGTACAGATTGATCAGAACGGACTGTGAGTAGCTGCACTGGGTTTGTTCCCAAAGGACACTGGAGATTACTCTCAGCATAATGTAGTGATGATCTTACCATGATCTAATGGGAGTTCTTTGTCTGTCTTAGGAGAAGCCTTTAATGAGCTCACAGCTCATTGAGTAAATCACCACAGTTGGTGATGAGCAACTTTGAACCACTGTAGGGACATGAAAGAAGGTAGAAACTTGAACATTCAAATACTCAAAGATATGCTTGATGATGCCTCTTGCTAGACACCCAGTTACTGATTTGTGCTCACTGTCAAAAGGAGGCTAGAGTTCAAAAGACAGAATAAAACGTTGAGTCTGCAGAGTGGACCTGAAATAAAACTACATGTTCAAGAAAATCATGTGTGTTGCTGTTTCTCTGTGTCTTGCTCAGCTCATCTACAGATCTTGAACAAATCATCATTCAGCATCAGCTGATAGTTCAACTGCCATTACTACATCTACCCCAGCTGAAGAGGTGAATGTCAGTGCTGTGCATCAGCCGTGGCCTTGGCCTCCTTGTGAAGTCATGGCAGCTGCAACTGAAGATTCAGCAGGAAATCAGAAAATATGCATCATGAAGGATGACTTCCAAAGTGGCACAGCAGCTTTGTCCTCACTAGCTGCATTTCTTCTGACCAGTATTCATCCAAGAGGAAAACAGAGTCGACTGACAACCTACACCGAGTTGTTGTTGTTGTTTTTTTAATATACTGACGAATAAAACTGCAAAGGGATCCATGCTGAGTAAGAGTTAAGCTCTTCTTTGCAGGTTTAACTTTGAAATGCAGCGTGTGAACCCATAGCATTTTATGGTTTTCATCACATGAGCATTTTCAGCTAACTTTCATTTTCCTTTGATCATCTTACGTGTCTCGTCTGTTCATATCTTAACTTTTGAAGAAGACGTCTGATGTTTTCTTCTGAAGTTCATGTAGGAGAATGAAGAGTCTTTATTTTAGGTTACCTTTAAAAAGGAAGAGGGTTGACACATGCAAAATGTAGCTTTCAGGCATTTGTTTTAGTCATTTCAACAAGAGAAAAGGAATCTGTCAGAGGCAAATTGGTAAGTTGTTTGTTATTCCTAAGATGGTAAAAGAGAATATTAAATCTACCGGCAACGTGATAGGAAAATTAAACAATTTCTTATTTTTTCTAAAGCATAAATAGATGTTGTGTCATGGAGCTAGGCCAAAAATACATTAGCAAAATAGCAAAGTAGGAACAAGGGTTTGGTGACAGAAATATGTAATAGTACCAAAGCAGATTTGTCAGCAGAAACATTTTGCTCTAAACAATAAATACGCTCTCAAAGTTAATAGATTTAGCTCTAGATACATTACAAGGCGAAATATAATAGCTTGAACGATTATTCATCCCACTGTCTCTACCTAAGGCTGCTCTACAGAAACAATTTTACCCCCTCAGTACCAGATAGCTTTTGGGGGAGCCCAGACAGGAACATCACATGTGGATTCCGTCTCACTTCATGACTCACGTTAAGAAATATCTGTGGAAATGCTGATATATGACATATCTTAATGTCTATTTTTCATTCTCATTGTCACTGAAGCTATTGGAAGGTCTTCTATCAACTTTAATAGGCCCTGAATGTGGGTTAAAAAAAACACAACAAAACTTTAGAAGTTTTCATGGACTGATGCCTGAAGTTCTGGGCACTACCCATTTCCCTCTATGCAGAACCAAGTCATGGTTTGCTTATAAAGCACAGGACAAAAGAGCCATGCTTTTAAGCATTCCTGCTATTGTGTGGCAGCAGCATGCTTCATTGTGACTGATCGTGAGTTTCCAGCCAGGACATTTTGGTTAAGCTCAGTACATTTTTAATAGAAAGGGCCTCCAACCGTCTTGACTTCCTTGTCAAAAGAGATACTTTATCACAACATCCATCACACACCCCATCTCCTCAAAGTGGGAAGTTTTGTGATATCTGGTTTTACATACAGCCAGATGTTGGGCTCTTTCATTCACTGCCAGACAGGAACAGGGTCTAATAATTCATAGGCAACACACGATGCTATAAACCTTTTTGCGAGAGATTCTTCATAACCATGAGGGCTAAAAAGCATGACCCCATATATTTAAAAAACAATAAATGAGGAATCTCATGGAGTAAGTAGTCCATTAGGGATGGCACCGTGTTTAAGCATGAATTTTAACTTCTCAGGTTTTCTGAGAGAACACTTTCCAGACGGAAAAATATTTACCAAAATAGAAATGCCCTATAAAAGCATGGATTTTGATGCATTTCTGATGGCAACCTGTCTCCTTCCCCGCCACTTAGCACATCTGGCATGCAGGCCCCAAGGCAAGCACCCAGAGGACCACATTTCAGAGCAGATGAGGGCTGAGGACCATTGTGGCCAAGAGCCAGGGCTTGGAGCCCACTGAGCCCACTATACTCCCACCAGGAGACCTGTAGGGAGAGCTCTACCTCCTCCTTGGATCTCTCCATCCAAGACCAGGACAGCTGGACTTTGGTTAAGCAGAAGAGCAACACTCCATGTAGTCCTGATGCAAAACTGTCCTTTTCCATGTTCAAGCCCTGCATGGAACAAATCCAGGTTACACAAAGGGTGCTCCAGGCAAAGTAATGGTTTTTCAAAGCTCAGTGTGCCCCTCCTCAATAGAATATTAAAAGCAACAATAAGAACTGAGATGCAGTAACACCCATCTCAGGTGGGTTTGGATAACCACACATCCCAGTTTAATAGCATTGATAAATGTCTCTCTTTGAAGAAAATATAAGCTGGTAGTGTGCAGAGAGGGGGAGTATGCTGGGGCCATACAGGTTTGCAGCAAAGCTCCCTAAGCTGCAGCTGAGTTGGACCCAAGTTGGTTATCGGGGAAATGTTCACTTCCTCCATCTGTTCCCTTCAGAGATGCATTTGGAGCAAGAGAACTGAAGGAGCCACAGAGCAGTGCCCAGAGATAAAGGAGGAAATCCCTTTCAGGTTCATGGAAACAAATCCTGGGGGTGTCTTTCCAAAAAGAAAACAATCCATGCGAAGATTAATCTCGTGCATTTGCACCACTTACTAAAAAGTCATTTTCCCAGAGAGAGTGAACAAATCTCCCAGCCTAGTATCTGGAAATGCCAGAAGAAAAGAGATTGTTCATATAAACACACATTTCCAGGGGAAGTTTACCCTTCCTATAGCCAGAGGATGTTTACTTTTCTAGAGAAAGAGTATGTTAAAACGTTTCTTTCCTTCTACTTCATCACTATTTCATTAGCACTCAGGAACAGACGCTCCTCATTTCAAACACAGGGCTCAGCAGGGCAAGTGAAGGGCGAGCCACACTTGTATATTAAAAAAAAAAAAAAAAAAAAAAAAAAAAAAAAGCAGGGAATTAAGTGAATAAACGAAGAGGCTGAATTAGAGCTTAAAGATTAGAAGTTTTCTGCTGTGCAGTGACACACACAGGTGATGCAGAGAGATGGCTGAAGTGCATCAATGCAAAGAGCAGGAGTGCGGGGCTGAGCCTTGCAAGCAGACCCTCAGCTCTCCTAACGTCAGGGGCTGCAGGTGGGGACCCTCCACCTCCCCCTGCCCTTCTTTATGAAGCACATTGGAGGCACAGGGAATGGGACTGAGACCAAGAGCAGGCTGGCTCTCGGTATGCTCAGTGACGGATTTGCTGCGAGCGGGTTTTAGAGATCAAAAATCAATGTCAATGATCTGAACTGCAGTTTAACAAAGTCCTAATGAAGTTTAATGGATGCCATTAGGTAAATTGCAAGCACCAGCCCCGTTCATTGTTGCACAGAAATGGAGATACTATACAGCACTTTTTGAAGTTTCTTGTATAAGTACAATAGGAATAAAGAATATCTCATTATTTTTATGAACACTTAACAAGCTTTTGCAGTGTGAAGATAACTACAACAAAAACATCACTGCTCTCACAGTCAGGTATGTTCTGCTGCCTCCAGATGAATTACACCCCGTTAAGCACAAGGTGCACTGGGCCATGTAAGCAGCAAGGACCCACAGAAAGGATGAAGCCCTGGCTGTGGGAAAGCAGGCAAAAGAATCATAGAATCCTAGAATGGCCTGGGATGAAAAGGAGCACAGTGCTCACCCAGTTCCAACCCCCTGCTGCGTGCAGGTCACCAACCAGCAGCCCAGGCTGCTCAGAGCCACATCCAGCCTGGCCTTGAATGCCTGCAGGAATGGGGCATCCACAGCCTCCTTGGGCAACCTGTTCCACCCTCTGCAAAAAACACAAGCTGCAACTCCAAAGCTCATGGAAAAATTCCGACAGGCTCTGTTTGAACAGGATTAAAAATATTTAACCTTCCAGCTAATGAATAAAGATGAGGATGGAGAGGTATTGATTGCAGTCCTGTTGCTCCAAAAAGTGAGAACAGAAGGTCTCACAGCTGGGCTTTATGTATCAACATACACATTTCAGAAACGGGACAGAAATGGAGGTCCTTGTAACTCAAGGCAGCACACTGGGGCAGCAGTATCATGGAGCCAAGCAGACTCTGAAGCCACCACACCCAGCCATAGCCATGCAGGTGCTGGCTGGCTCACAGATGCTAAAGTGGCTGGGAGCATTTGATGTTTGTGTGAGAAGTCTGTTGATTTTCATGAGAACAGATGCACCTGATGACAGGAAATAAACTATTTCCATTCTGGATGTATGGAAGACTCCAGCCCAACCTCAGCAATGCAGACCTTCAAGGATGGTGTTTCCTCATTTTCCCTGGCCCCTGGAAAGGGTAAGAAGAGATGAAGATTCATCCTTGGCTTGCCTTAGCTGCCAAAACTTCTTTTTGGAGGCATTTCTGACTCCTCTGCTTGCAGATCAGGAAATCCAGCAGGTTTGGAGATGGTGAACATCAGCCAGAGCTTAGAGTTTGGGTTTTGGGCAGAGCAGAGCACTGACTGGGAAGTTTCCCCTGGTATGCCTCCTGCTACAACTCTTTCCCAGGCCACATCCTGTCCAAACCACCAAGAAGCCACTGTCACCAAGGAGGAGGCTGAGAAGGAACAAGACCATCTCAGGAACACAGCATGGAAAGCCAGGGTGTGCGCTGCAGGTTTTACCATTAAACCTGCTCCAGGTTCCTGGGCAGGCTGAGATTCTCCTGTCTTCATAGAAAGAATAAGTGATCAGTTAATAGAACGTACGTGTATTTTTTCACACAAAAAAAAAATTAAAAAAAAAAATTAAAATGAGGATTTAGGTACCATCATATATGCATTCCTTTTTCTCTCTCAAACTGAGGAGAGTAATCTCCGAGGGAAGAATTTAATCAAAGCCAGCTGCTAATTACTTTCCTGACACCAGGGAAGGAGAATGTTGGCCTCCAAAAGATCTGGGAGATTTTCATGATTAATATTTGATAAATCTGTAATTGGATCGTTTGATTTTGTAGTCTCCTTTGAATAGAGGTAGAAACTTTATTGAAATTAATGTTTATGAATTCAGGCCACAAACTTCGGGGGATGATAACTCATTGATTGATTGGAGTATCTTGAAGTGCTAACCCTGGAGAGAGGAAAAATGGGGATTGCTTGAGGACAAGTCAATACAGACTGAATGTAATCCAGAATGCTTTCCTATTAGACAAAATAAACGGCATTCTGCAAATAGTTAAAGTCATGTTTCTCTAGGATTTCCTTCCCTGAAGTTCAGATTCAGCATGAATATTTAATTTAGACACAAATGAGAACTAAGTGTGCTAGCTTTGAATTTATAGCTGGGAAGCATGCAAGAGTGAGCAAATGTTCCCATGAAAAAAATCCAAAACATGAAAACTGCAATGCTGTACATCTCTGGTGCAAAACAGAGCCTATGATTGAATTCTGTCATGCTCCTAAAAAAGAAAGGAGAAGTTTGTTAAAGTAAGAACATTGTAGGGCTGAATATTATTTATTATTACTGTTAGCAAGAAAAAATACTTTCTTGCTCTTATTTTTATCTATTATGTATTCAAACCTTTAGAACTGGTTTATGCTAACAACCCAGCGGCAAAGCAAAAACAAATATTGCCCAGAAAGATGTTTTATAACACATGAAATCACAACAGAGCAAATTAAGCTGCGATTTGAACACTCAATCTTCTATTTTGAAGGCGAGAGATTAAATTTCCCTTCCCTTAACCAACATCACCGCTTTGAAAAGACAGCAAAGAAGTGGCAAAAAATAAGAAAGAAGGGTCTTAATCTTCGTATTCCAGTGTGGCTTGCGTGTTTTCCCACTCCTGCAGAAGCAAACAGCGACACAGTTCTTTTATATCAGCTTTAAAGGAGGTCGGGTTTGGGGCACCTCTCCCCTGACATTTTTAATTCAGCATTTAAATTGTTCCATTAGCATGCACAGCAGTTTCCACGTACGCAAGCAGGGAGGCTTGTGCCTCAAAGAACTCATGATCTAAATTAAATCGCAGTCCTGGAAAAAGGATGAAAAAGGCACCTGAAAACAAAATACCGAGTTTTCAGCTGGCTACAAAGCACTCCTCCTTTCCAGGGGAGATTTATGGGAAGGTAAGATACTGGGCAAAGCAAACGGGCTGAACTTGGAGATAAAGGCAGGGGGCTGCACATAGAATCACAGAATGGCCTGGGTTGCAAAGGAGCACAGTGCTCATCCAGTTCCAACCCCCTGCTGTGTGCAGGTCACCAACCAGCAGCCCAGGCTGCCCAGAGCCACATCCAGCCTGGCCTTGAATGCCTGCAGGGATGGGGCATCCACAGCCTCCTTGGGCAACCTGTAACAATGCCTCACCACCCTCTGGGTGAAAACACGAAGCAAGGAGGGAAAAATAAACAACAGCACACCTCTGGCTCTCTTCAGAAGGGCTTTATTCCTATTTCATACACCACATCTTTGCAGTGGCCATCCCTCTGCCCCCAGTTTTTCCAGCATAATGCCCGTTTCTGCTCAGCATCAGCCCCTCAGCTCCCCGCGCCGCACTGCTGCCCCCTACCGCACCGACGTGGCATTGCGTACCCCCGCACATCCCTACGTGCCCCACTCGGGCCAGGCCCTCTCCTAGGGGAGCCCAGCCCCGACCAATCGATTGCCGGCCCGCTCGCCGCGCCGCCCTATCCCCGCTTCAAACACCCACCCCACCGCTGATCGATGGCTCAGCGAGCGGCTGCTCAGGTCTGGCGGCCGAGGGGGTGCGGGCGGGGCGGGAGCGGCCTCCGCCATTTTGTAGGAAGCGCGGTGTAGGGCTGCTGTCAGCTCCCGCTGCGCCGAGCCGTGTGAGGGGGGGAGCGGGGGGCAGACCTGAGAGGGGAGCGGCCCGGTGCCGACCGGTCTGTGCAGGGCCTCAGAGGACGCTGCGTTCGCTTCTCTTGCAGGGGGAGCCGGAGCTCTGGGCGAGGGGCTGCCGAGCGTCTGCCATGGCCAACGTGAGTAAGCCGGGCCCGGTGCGGGGTTGCGGCCCTGGTTGCGGGCCTCGGTCGTACCCCGCTGCGTCTTACTGCAGGGCGATGGGATCGTCCTCCTCCTTCCAGCTGAGTCTCCGAACTGCTGCGGTTCAGTTGGAGTGAGGGCGGAGGCGCGCCCGGTTCTGGTTTTAAAGCCGTGAGTTAAAGTGAAGAGCTCGAGTTCAGCGGGGCGTTCAGGCTGAGGGGCAGCAGCCGTCGCTGGCCTCGTTCTGCCACGCAGGCCGCTGTAAAACTTTGATCTCCGGGTGTTTTTCAGTGGCGCAATGTCAGGCGTGTAAATATTTGCAGAGTGGGGCAGAATCCACGCGGCTGTGTCACAGTGCTGTGTCCAGTTGGGTCCCTTCCAGCTTAGGATGTCCCATTCGCGCTCCATGTGTGCGATGCCATCATCTCCCTGTGGGGTGAATCAGCGTTAACAGGAGTGTTACTCTTGTTACAGATGTGCATCAGGAAAGTCATCCGTGTTTTTTTGAAATATAAAAAAAAATAGGTTAGATTTGACAGTTTTATCATGGCACTTGCATATTTCTTATTTAAAAAACAAACACAAGTAACAGTTGCTGTTTGCACTGCTAAAGATACAATCATAGAGTGAATCATAGAATGACAGAATGGCCTGGGTTGGAAAGGACCACGTTGCTCATCAGTTCGAACCCCCTGCTCTGTGCAGGGTCGCCAACCACCAGCCCAGGCTGCCCAGAGCCACATCCAGCCTGGCCTTGAATGCCTGCAGGGATGGGGCATCCACAGCCTCCTTGGGCAGCCTGTTCCTCTTGTTGAGTTTCAGAGCTGCTTGTCTCCTTGAAGCACTAATGGCTCTTCGGAGCTCCTTTTTTTTGAGGCTGTTTGCATGTAGAGGGAGACAGTATTGCATCATTTTCTGTTTGCCACCTGACTGAATCAGCTTCTGATAGCAATTAATAGTTACGTAGATGGCATAAGGCTGTGGCGTAAAGCAGATTTGCTGGTGTATCTCAAGACAGCAGAATTCATAAAGGTTTTATGGCTCATTGGCAGCTTGCCCAGGGTACTGAACTAATCTGTTTGCAGTAATGCTTGTTTATAAATATGTGAATGTGCTGAGTTTGCGAATCTAACATGGATTGCACCAGCTTAAGTTTTGCACATGTTAAATATTTATGGATTTCAAGTGCAAAATACAGAAGTAGAAATTACCATACCCACCTGTTTTGGTATGCATGTCTCCCTGCATCCTTTGGAGCTGTTGATATGTGTGCTTTGCTGCCAAAGAAGGGCGTGTATGCACATATGTGTGCTTTGAGAGGAAAGACACAAGATGTATCTGTAGTGTTGTTATCTGGTGTCCCCTCAAGTCTTTTAAGAAGTGTGAGTATGGGCCAGCTGATGTTTGTGCTAGTTTTCAGGGCAGAGGTCTTAGAAAACTATTACTAGAAAAAGAGAAAAAAATAATAATAATATATTTTTAAATTTCTATGTTACAAAAATAATTGCTGATCGTTAACTTATGGTTTTAATTATGGAGTGAAGTTTCATTATATACAGAATTGTACATGAACTAGTAATTTTTGTTAGCAGTATATAATACTTGCTTTTGTTTTTGTCTTCTCAGGTGCTCTGTAACAGAGCAAGATTGGTCACCTACCTACCAGGGTTTTATTCCTTAGTCAAAAGAGTTGTAAATCCCAAGGCTTTTTCTACAGCAGGTTCCTCTGGCTCAGACGAGCCTCATGTTGCTGCTACACCTCCTGATTTATGTAAGAGCAAGCAAATTCATTTTCTTTCAATTGATGTGCTATCAGAATTGTACACTCCATATACAACTAGGAATTCTGAAGTGTGTTTTTATTGTGGCAGGACACTTACCTGTGTTCTGGTTGCCTTGGTTTTGTGATTGTGAGCGAATAAAGATATTTGAGCTTTTCTTTTCTTTTCTTTTTTTTTAATTCCTTTTTTAAATAACACAAGGACTAAAGCAAAGCCTTGACTTTTACAGGTCCAAGAACCGTATGGCCCGATGAAGTGATGGGTCCATTTGGTCCTCAGGACCAGAGATTCCAGTTGCCTGGTAATATTGGTTTTGACTGTCACCTAAATGGTACTGCTGCCCAGAGGAAAAGCCAAGCCTCAAAAAGTCTGCCTGATGTATTAGCAGAGCCTTCACCAAATGAAAGGCATGAATTTGTAATGGCACAATACATAAATGAATTTCAGGTAAGAACAGATTCTGTGATACAACCTTCTGTGCAAAGCTGATGTTTCTTGTCCAAGAGAAACACAGTCATTGTGTCTTCCTTCTGTAAAAAGATATTCCTGATGTTCCAGGTGGCTTTAAAGATGTGCTTCAGGTGAGGTAAGGAAGCCTGTGTAGAACCTCGTGACTTCTGTGGTTGTGTGAAAACTTCAGTATCAAAATGTAGTGCTTGCAAAGTCTCACCACCTTTTATCAAATAAGAGTGGTAGTTCCTTACTTAAGTATTTCATCTAATGTATTTGGCCTTGCATAGATTAGAGTGTACTCAAACCTGCCTGTTTGGTTCTGAGTCCTGTGGAATTCAGACGTGAGAAGCAGACCAATGTAGCTCAACCTCAGGTCTCAGTGTGAGAATACATTTTGGCAATGGCAAAGCTTGCAGCCAGTCAGATGCTGTGTTAATGACAGGCAGGTTGTTAATTGCTAGTTTGACTTGCATGGTCAGACTGTCTCAACAAATGTTTATTGCTACCAGCTGCTGACTCAACTTTCCAATCTCTGAGTTCTTGACATGTTCAAACTTCAGAAGTCAGCTAGTAAATCTCTGTTGTGAAAATGCTGTGTAGTGTTTTCTTTTTAAATGTAACGTATTCCAAACTGTTGAGAAAACGTAAGCTTCTGGTGAGTTCCCAAAAGTCTGTTTTCAGTGTGTATGAATCATAACTTCAGTTGAAAGACCAACAAAAAAAACCCAACAAACACCTAGCCTTTGGTTTACTTAACAGAAACCAGGTGCACTGATGGCACGTCTGCATTCTAGAAAGATTACTTGTATGATGAAGTCATCAGTGCACCTGCTGCTGACCAGATGGAATGGAGAAACTGGAAAGGTTTCACAACTGTTATTCAGAAGGCAGTTAACAAGAATCAGCTTGTTTAATACCAGTGTTGCTCAGGAATCCATGAGCAGTGCTTAGCTAGTGGAAATGCTGAACTGCTTCTAGAGAAGACCCAGATCTGGATTGAGTACAAAATCCTCCCATGGCTTGCTACAGCAGGCAGGAGGAAAGCTTGGTGCTGCTGAAGCTCAAGGTCCTGTGCTTGAGCAGTCAGAGGAGTTTTGTTTGCATAAAACTAATATAAATGAGCCTGGCAGCCCATTAATATGAAAATATAGCTCTTTGGAAAATGGCTGTAGCCCCTTAATTATAGTGTAGGTGGCAAGTGTGTGTACTCTGAGTTGTCTTTAGCTGGGTAGAATGGGAGCTGAAGACAAGAAATAGAAATCAGGCATTGCATTACCATTCTCAGTAAGGGAAGCAGCCAGTGATTAGGAAGAAAAGAAATGATTTAGCAGCATACCTGCATGATATGCTAGGCTTGAGGTCCCCAGCTGCTCTGTCCCAATGACTTTAAATCATAATGCAAAATACATGTGGAAATGTATGTATTGAAGTGCTTCTAATATCTGTTGCTGGTCTACATGTTTATTTATTTATTTATTTTTTCCTGCCACTGTTGATTTATAGAATAAAAAAAGTCAGCTATGCTGTGTGTTCAGGGAAATCATTTCCTCTAGGGTGAACTTGCAGTTACAAACTGGTGTTAGGTGGGACTCAGCACTTCAGTCTCAAGTTGCTGCATTTTCTTGAATATTAAGGCAAAGTTATAGCTACTAAATCTGTGCATAAGGATTCTGCACCCATGTTCCATAGCTGCCAGCTGTGGATAGTAACTGTTTTCAGTACTTTCTTAAGGACATTAGAAGCTTAGATTCTGTGTATCTGACTTACAGTGCTGGGTGTTTAAAGTACCCACAAGAATAAGGGTTTTTTTTTTTTTTTTTTTAGAAACTACAGGAAATAAGATTGGTATTGCAAACCAGTTTGTTATTTCAAGATACCACGGTTCTGTTTTGCAGGCTGCAATTTTAGCTATAGCTGAAATAACTGGAAGCTCAGAGCTGTTGAGCTGTTGTGTAGCTTCCAGGTTTTACTCTGGCTCAGGTGATGTGCACATGTCTGAAATCTGTCAATTGCTTTTATATCAAATGCTTGCAGGCCATTGCTTCAAATGGATCTTTTTCAAAAGTTTCCCTCTTGGTTAAGGTTTTGGATAGTGCTGTTAGAATAAAATGCAGAATTTCTGTTCAGAGAATGGGCTAACTTTAATATGTAAAGTTAGAACAAGTTGTAAGTGATAGCAAATCATCTTTCTGTGAGACTTCTGGGGTTTATCAGTAGGCATACAGTCACAAAAATATAGACTAGTATGCTACTATGTGATGTTATTCCTGCTGTATATTAAAAAGTAGGAAAGTTAATTACTTATTTTTTCCCCTCAGGGTTCTGATGTTCCACAGAAACAGCAAGTAAATAATGCTGAAATGTATTTTGAAAATGCAAAAGTGGAATGTGCAGTACAAGCTTGTCCTGAACTGCTACGGAAAGGTATAAAGAAGGTTAACTTTTTTTGATGATTTCAATACAGACAACAAACTTCTTTAAAAGCAAGAATATGTCAGTATGGGCTTTGGTGAAATGGACCTTGCAGAATGTATCACGGAATAAGGAAGTCCAAAGTTTGTATTTCACAAAAGAAAAGGGCATGTAAAATGAATGCTGAATTTTTGCTGTTGATGATGCTTTGAGTTTCATACAGAACTTAGTGCTGTGCTCTGGTAAATGATGGAGGAAGAGAATCTTGTTGGTTGGGCCCTTTCTGTGAACACTGCTCTGTCCTAAGAGCAGTCAGAAGCAGATCTGGGATGTTTCCACTGAAGGTTTAAAGTAAAAAATGAATGTGTGTGAAATTTTCTGGCTTAACCGGAAAATACAGATCTGTGCACCTCATGCAGAGAACTGGAGTTCATTCATTTCAAAGTTCTGATAATTACTGATGATACTGATTTGCTGATTTGAATTAGGTTTGGTAATTTATCTAAAACTGAGAAATATTTAAGAGCAAGCCATAAAATACTTGTTTCACTTTTAGACTTCGAATCAATGTTTCCAGAAGTGAATGCCAACCATTTAACAGTACTGACTGTTACCCAGAAGACTAAAAATGACATGACTGTATGGAGTCAAGAAGTGGAAGATGAGAGAGAAATGCTGTTAGAAAATGTGAGTAGTTGACACAGGTATCATTTTACCTTTGTAGATTAATCTTCTGTGTATTGTATGTATATCCTGCTTTACTTGCAGCTCTGGTAGGAATATACCTTATTGCTCCTTTGAGCTAATCTTGTGTACTGTCTGATTAAATAGAGACAACTTTTTTGTTTAAAACTCCAATTATGTTATTATTCCACTTGAAATTTCTCACAAAACAATTGAATTCTTTATAGCAGGTAGAGTCAGCTGTGTATGTTGTGGAGTGGTAAAGCAATACATCAAGCATCTGTTGTTGTCTTGCAGTTAAAGGACAGCAAGTATTTTTTCACCTTTCTCCCACTTTAGTACACTGTGTTTTGTAGCATTTTTCTGCTTTTTTTTTTTTTTGTGGTGGTGTAATTAAAATTCAAGCATGGACTTTGTGCATCCTCACTTACACAGGTGGTTGCTCAGTTTCCTCGTTCTGCTAACAGATACTGATACCCAGACTAAAAGATGTAACAGTGAATCAAATGCTAACCAGCCTCGTGAATGCTGTCTTGATGCCCTCTTGCCACTAGATGCCTCTCTGAAGATAGCTTTGCTTCTCATTCTAAAGATTGTTCTGTACCTGCTCCAGCAGGTGTCACTGTTTGCCACTGCTGGCATTTCTTGGCACCTTAAAATACAACACTTTCATGTGTTACTTGTAATTTTTTTAAAAACTATTAAAAAAAAAAAAAGTGATAGGATTTTCATCTGTGTGCTGAGGGTCAGATTCAGGTTTTAATGCCCTTTACAGCTTCGTAAATTGCAGGTGTGTTCTGTAGAGAGCCCTGTTTGGGTTACCACTAAAAGAAACAAGCAGTCTGCAGTATCAACACAAAAATTACCCACAAATTAAAATTCCCTTCATTTTAGCATGGTGTTCTGTTTGAATTATGTACGGTCTGTTGATCTTTGGCATTGTAATCTGGTCTAATTATATGTTAATTGGCATCTTTCTTCCTTGAGCACCTCCCTGTCAAATCTAATATAGTCATTGTAGGAGTTCTGGGATGTTAACTGTAACCTCCTGGCCTAAAGGTTACTAACAGCAAGGTCACAGGAAAATGGTCTGTTTGTTTGCTTCATAAATGGTTAGAAGTTGCATTAAAGATACTAATTTAATGTGAGAGACTTGTGTTGAAGTAATGAGGATTATTTACAGCCAGGTCTAAGCATTTACAGTGGTGAATGTCAAGTGGTTACTAACACTGCTCTAAGAGCTTGCAGTGAGTTTGTTACGCTGCATCTTTTGATCTAGTGTTGTATCAGAAATGTAATGCCTTAAATGCTGTCTTCAGATGGTTTGCTTGTGTTTAGGGCTAATCTTCAGAGCCATCAGACCTCAAAGTGTAGATCTGGTTACTATAAAGGATCAACCTCCTTGTTTTGGGCCTCTTAGAGGATGAGGCTGACTGAAAATAATACTCTTTGTACCTCAAACTTGTCAGGCAACAAAATGAGAGTAAATAAAGTGTTTATTCTGAAGTTAGAGGTATGTCCTTTTATGAGATTAGGGAAACTCCGTTGTGTTTCAAGGGAGCTACATGAATTTTATTTCTTCTTTTCTCCAGATCAGTGCATTTAGCTGTTTAGATTCTTGTATCTGGACGTGCTTTCCTCAGTGCATGGGCAGTTCTAGAGTCATCATGTATCTTGAGGCTTTGGGGGAGGGTTCTCATTCACTTTTCGCAGGCTTCTTGAGAAGTTACTCTGTGAATTCATGCTGACTGTCCTCACATGGATTGGAAACTGCTGATCTAGGTGATTAAAAGCACATAGCTGAGGTCTTGTGTTCTTGTTCATTTATCTGTGCAAAAATATGCTGTGTAATCTATAGCTGATGTAATTTTCTTGTGCCTTGTGTTGTAATGTCAGCTTTAAGTTTAGGTGCTTGTTTGCTATAAAAATGTAGTGATTTCTGTAAGGTGTTTCTCCAAAGGGAGGTTTGTGGTGAGGCATTAGAGAGTAGGGAACTTCTTGCTATGTTACTTAATGTATTTTCATAAACATCAGCTGGTATCCTCTGTTGTAAATAAACCAACTTTGATTGTCTAATAGTGAAAGTGTTGTTCATCCTGACCAAGAATCAAATACAACAAGAGAATTGGTGTAGACTGGTGTAACAAGGAAAAACAAACAAGTACTTAAACTGTTTGCTGTCATGATGCTGAACTAAAACATTCTGCAAAGATCATTTGCAGTTGTGTGTTTGTGCTGCCAGTGTTGGTATTTTCCTGCTAACTAAGAGCAGATCTAATAGCAAAACTGTATTTTTATATAAATATATAGTGCCATGTTTGGACTATGTGGAGTCCAGGTGAGATTTTTTTATTCTGTTGAAGTAATACTTGGCTTCTTGGAGAGGGTAACAGGTATGACTGCAATCTGCATGAATAATCAGAGTAATTACACAAGCTGTTAATACATTACTGACTGGCACAAGGAACACTTAAAACCTTGTATAGTTGGACTAATTTAATATATGCCATTAATTTTAATTGCCTTAATATTCTTAATATTTTTGTTGAAAATGTACCAAATTTCTCATTTACTAGCAGAGAACAAGAATCAATTTTCAGTATGCAGTATTCATATTCATATAGATTCGTATTCAGTATATTTTGTGTGATCCATGTCTATCTACGTATCTGTCTGGATATAAAACAGTTCTGATCTCCTTCCTTATTTATGTTTCTTTTAAGTTCATTAATGGTGCCAAGGAAATCTGCTATGCAATCTGTTCTGAAGGCTATTGGGCTGACTTCATTGATCCCTCCTCAGGACTGGCAGTAAGTTATGTGCTGTGTGGAACCCTACTGTCTGAACTCATAGTGGTACTGGAATTCTTCTGTATGGGTTAAATCCACCTTTTTCATGTTGCCACAAAGCTGTTGCCATAGGATAATTCCTTTTATAAATTAGGAAGATAGGTTATGACCCTTCATGTACTGTGTCACTTACTGCAGCTGGCACTCCAGAGAACATTATTTAGCAATGAGGTTTTTAGAGAGTTGTAGGAATTTGATGCCTAAAAATGTGTCGCTGTGCAGTAAGCTGCTTTTGCCTTCCTAAAGGTCTTTTGGTTATCCATAAATAAGCCTGTTTGTGTAGATTAGTACTTTAAGAAAAAAAAAAAAAACAAAAGCATAAACAACCAAAACAGTTTGCTTAAGTTAATGATGTGTGTTATATAGGAAAAATGAATAGCTTGTTCCAATTAAATGGCCTGGAATTCATTATCAGATTACAGATGTCACGCAGAGGGTGGTGAATGGGTTGCCCAAGGAGGCTGTGGATGCTCCATCCCTGCAGGCATTCAAGGCCAGGCTGGATGTGGCTCTGGGCAGCCTGGGCTGCTGGTTGGCGACCTGCACACAGCAGGGGGTTGGAAGTGGGTGAGCACTGTGCTCCTTTGCAACCCAGGCCATTCTGTGATTACATGAGGAGCTGGCAGTTTCTTAGCAAGACATCATTGAAACATGACAGCATCTTAAAAGTTACAATAGTTGAGTTTCTATCAAAGCACGTGCACATGCATTTTTATTTGAGAACTTATCCTTGAAACAGTCAAATACCTGAACATACTCAGAGCAAAGCTCATCTTAGTGAGTTATATCTAAAAACACTGTGAAAGGCAGTGACCTGCTGTGTCAGCAGAGCCAAGTAGGCTTAATAGGAATTGTTTGTAAGCTAAGAAGGCAGTTGAAGGTGTTTATGGTACAGTGCATCAATGAGAATTCAACACATTCAAGCAGTAGTTACAGATTAATAAAAGCAGGATGTTGTCTTTGGGTTCCAGTTCAGTAGTACCATCCTTACCCACCACCTGTCCATCAGCAGTGGGCTTCTGTCAGATACTTCCTCTTCTGAGATAAAGCAACTGTAGTATCTTGTTCAAATTGACACCGATTTTACTGTTAAGAGTCTTGATAGTGATTCACTCAAAAGGCACATGTCATAATTTTGCTGTTTTATAGGCTTCTTAATGTCTGAAGAAGCAGCAGAATTTTTTGAAAACACTTGAGGTGTTTTGTGTGTCTGGCTTATTAGACAATCAGACATGCTGATGTGCCCTCAGCCCTCTGTCTGTCTTAAAGGTATCATAAACCCTTAAGTATGGGTTACCAGTACAGTCGGGTGCTCTGTCTGTAGATGTCTCAGGCAAAACTGCACGTACAACTTCTTCCAACAGATGCAGATGGTATTTCTGGGTTTAGTTTTCTTGTTGTCTTTTCCTTTTGTTTTTAAAACGGGATAATTTTGACACCTACTAAACTTGACTGTGTTGTTACCGATCTGTTAACCCTCATCTGTTCAAAACAGTGATAGGAAAAATCTCTCTTCTTTTCCACCTAGTTTTTTGGACCTTACACAAACAACACTCTGTTTGAGACAGATGAACGCTACCGCCACTTTGGATTCTCTGTCGATGACCTTGGCTGCTGCAAAGTTATTCGTCATAACATCTGGGGTACTCATGTTGTTGTGGGAAGCATTTTCACTAACGCTGAACCTGACAGCCCTATCATGAGAAAACTAAGTGGGAATTAACAGTTGACAGGGTTTTGCAGATCCGTGTGACTTTGGCATTCTTTGCCTTGGTGGTGCTTCGTAAGCGTTGTCAGAAAGTACCGCACTTGAAACAGTTTTAGATAATAAAGTATCTGCTATTTATTTTAGTCTCACGACTCTGCTCATCACCTGTGATTTGGAATGTTATTTGACGCTGTTTTAACAGGTACTTGTATGTGCCATGGGAATTTGAAGCTGTGAGTTTCCCTCGTCTTTGAGTTCAAACTCAGTTGGCTGAGTACCCAGCAGCTCTGCATAGCCTCTTACCATTATCAGCTGTTCTGTCATTTGGTATCTGACAAATCTGTGTTCTTTGCATTGAAAAATCTTGATGCAACTGAATTTTCTAGGAGTTATGACCACTTACTGCAGTGAATTAGTGGGGGAGAGGAGCAAGTAATAGTACCATTCTCTCATAATATGAAACTTAATGAAGGCTGCAGCAGTGAATACTGGGCTAATTAATTGCTCATGCAGTGCTCTAAAAAGAATAAGTTAAGCTTTTAGGAATCTTTGCCTGCAAGTAGTACTGCTTTAGAGAAGTGCTGATGTCACTGCTATGTCCAGAGACTCAGTGAGAAGCCTTAACTCTAGAATCAGTCATCTCTTCACGTTTCTGTCTTCATGTTGCTTGTGATTTTATTTTCTCAGTGTTAGCTAAATATGTTGAACTATTTTATATCTGTAAATGTAATTTAAACTTGCTTTTGGAATTTTTTAAGGTCATTAAATACATTGATGTGGGCTAAAGAAAAAGATAACAGGGCAATGCTTGGATACCCTCACTGTTTTTTCTTTTACTTTAATGCAACTGAGATTTATCTCTGGAATTTCAAAATGCCTCAGCAAAAGGCAATTATGATCAATTGCTGTAATTACAATCAATTATAGAAAACATTTCAGCAGGAAGGCTTCAGTAAATAAGTCGGTCTCTTCAGACGACATAAAAACCTTCAAATCAATTGAGGTTACTGGAGAAACAGTGAGGAAAATTCGAGACATCTGAAATCTCAAAAGCTGTCAGCTGCCTCACTACAGAAGCTAGGTAATTAATGTTGCTGCACTCACTTTTTAGGACTGTTTGGCAATATACCACAGCTGTAGCTGTTTATGCAACAATAGAAATCTTTCAGTCTCAGTCAAAATTAAATGGATCCTTTGTCTGGATGATGGCTGCCAAGATGATGTGTTCAGAGGTTTAGCTTCCTTTCAGATAGCTTGGGATTTCAATAATCATTTTTTCCCCAGTATTAATAATTAGACTTAGCACATATTCTAGGTTTGTGTACTGTTTCTATTCCTTATTCAGGTTCAGTTTGCCAGTTCAGTAAGCCAGTTTGTCACCAAAGTCCTTCTGCTGGCTTTATTTAGTAGGCTTAGGACCAGACCCTTACCAAGTGCCTGTGTCTGGCCTTGTTAATGACTGCCTGATCGCAGAGGTGCAGTTGAGGAGGGCTCTCCCTGCTGAAGTAATGACAACTACCTTCTCTATTCTCACCCTGGCAAGCCAGCCATTCAGTTTGTGTTGCCAGCATCACCATTGTTGGCTCCAGCCTATATGCATTCCAAGGCTGAAGTGTGTGGCTGTTGAGGCAGGATTTGCTTACTGCAGTGTCGTGGAATCTGCCATGTTTCTGGAACATGAGCTCTTCACCTCCTGTCTGCTGGCTAAGAAAGTTGTAATATTCAAAGCCTGCTTTATTTTTTGGCCTTGTTGTTGAAAGGATTTAAAAAATACTGAAGGAGTTGCAGAGTATCCTTGTACAGAACCAACTGAAGCATAATTCTTTTGCAGAGTACGTGTTACCTCATTTGATGATGGAGGGTTGTTGTCTCAGTGCACAGCACCATTGTAGACAACTTAGCTGGATAAATACTAGACAACTTCTGTGAAATGCTTCACATAGTTTAACTATGCTGAAGGCTCTTGGTGCTCTTTGTTTTCTTCCAGTGACTTTGTTGTACCTGCCTTTCTATATATTTTTTTTAATTGAGGTATATTTTCAGGCAGCTGTCCAAATTAAACTTGAGACACCAGTTTCTGAGTTCATACCCTGTAAAGCTTCATGCTGGAAAACGTGGGGGTTTTTTGGTTGCTTTATTTCTTTTTTTTTTTATTAACTTTTCAAATGGCTTTGACCCAAGGCAAAAAAACTCACTGAAAATAGTGGGGATTCTGCCTTGACATCACTGATAGTATTTCATGCTAGAAGTTGAGGGGAGATCTTTTGTGGTATTTTTCTAACTAACATTTCCTTGTACATAAAAGCTTACTAAAACTCTCAAAAGAGGCTAGAACTATTCAGTTCTGTTCCCTTTCATCAGAAGGGATTTATTGTACATTAATTTGCTACTGTGAAATAAAGGTTTTGGAATACAGTGTGATGAGCTGTACTTCTGCTAATAAAAAAAGCATCAAATGAAACACTGCTCAGTGTCACAAGTTGGGATCCTTTCTGTGGTAAATAAATGAAAAGAGATTTGATGCAATGTTATGTCTGTTCTTAGCAAGGATTGATGTTCTATGGGAAGTTCTTATCAGCTTGGGGAGAGTTTCTTAAAGTGTGGCACTTTTAGTGAAGAGTGAACTCAAGCTATTTGAAGTAATGCTGAGCCTCACAAGAGCAGTGCTGTGACTGTGGTTATTTGCAGACTTTAATATACACAGTGGATGTGCCTAAAATATGCAAGGCTAAAAATTGTTTGTACTGGTCAGAAAGCTAAAACAAAATGTTATAGGTGAAGTACTTGCCACTTAGTTGCCTTAAGATATGAAAGTGGTGCTAAACGTCTCTTCAAAGAATTCATACTGAAGTTGAGAAATGACATGGAGCATTTTGTCTTAAATAGCAGAATCTTATGTGAGCAGTTATCCTGGTGAAGTTCTACACTGCTGTGAAGTAAAGAACCCTATTCTCCTTCCACCAGCAGCCACCTGGCTGGAATTGAAGTGCTCGAAGTAATCCACAAGGTCAAAGGTATCTTGGGGGAGAAGGCCCCTTTTCTTTGACTTGCCATCTCGACTGCAGGCTTGTTGCCCTTTCTTGCTAATTGCAGTGTCACTCAGCAAGAGATTCTCTGGTTCATAAACATGCAGGGAAGCATGGCTGTAACATTAGACAGCTCCAGGTAGCTGATCCAGAAAGGTAAGGCTGCAAAGGTGTAAGCTGCTTTGTCACAGTAACAGATGTAAAACTTGGTCTGTGAGCTTGTTTGGCTCTAAAAGGTTCTGCCCAGTCGGGCTAAACTAATTGCAGAAATCTTAGATAGTGGGGGGAAATGCATAAACATGGGAGATCTCTGTGGTGTGTGTTGACACTGGTTCAAACAATTTGAATGGAGTATGGAAAAGTGATACAATTTTTATGCTCTGAGAGATTTGTATAATCCAAGCCTTCAGAGAACACTCACCATGCTCTTTTAGTCAGCTCTCCCCTCAGGCAGCAGTAGAGCAGCTCTCTGTGAGATTTGTCTGCTGGACTGAAGGAAACATGAAAGCTGCTGGTTGATAGAAAGCATGGAATTGGTTTTCAAGGTGCACGTCCCAACTGAAGCTTCTGAAATGTCTGATGGATTCAGGTAAGGAGATAACCTTCTAATGCAATGCAATTCAGATATTCAGCATATTTATTCTTGATCTGAGCATTTGAGAAATTAGGTAGTTGATTAAACCATATGTTCCCACTTAAAAGGTGATCATGTGTATTAAATGAATTCCTGCTCTTGCTCCCAAGTTCATATTTGGTAGGCACTGATGAAGCTCTTGCATTTGGAGATGGCATGTTAGCATTGCAGCAGGGATGTTAAAGGCTGACACATGGAGGAGATATGTAACTGGTGAGAGGATAATTGAGGACTGAAGTGCCTCACTTGATCCAAAAGGAAATATCTCATATATGCTTATTTTTAGATGCCCTGTTTTGTTAGAAAGATGGATGTTTTCCACACCATTTTCATGTGTTCTGGGGATTTTTTTCAGATTTCTTTATGCAAAGTCAAAAACCATAACTTATGTTCTGTATGAATAGTTGTTTTTATTACATATGCCTTAACTTCTTTTTCTTTTTTTTCCATTGCAGTGTTCCATCTCAGTATTTAACATTACGGCATGGGCTGTGTCCTGCACGTGGATGGGGTGCTGGGAGTGCACATGAGCTTGCTTGAGAAAATGTATTACCTATGTAACTGATTTGTCAGGAAGGAGTGTTAAGATTATTCAGTATTTTCTAGCTATTAATTGTAGATTAATTCCAGAAATTAATTAAAAATTAAAAAAAAAAAAAAAAACACCAAAAACACTGATACAGAGTGACATTCCAGCAGTTTATTTTACTTGATCACCTTTCCTCTCAAAGCATAACTTAAGCTGGGCCAACTACTTTTTGCAGTTAGTGATGAACTACTGAAGTTCTGACCCTGTTACTGAAGCTGCTGCCCAAAGGCCTTCCCCCATCAATCCGAATCTGCAGCACCTGAGCTCTACTTGCTGCACTGATACCACCTGGGTGTTGTGTTGCTAACCATAGGGGACAGGAGGCTGGCTGTTCTGCATCTTTTTGTTGAAGCTGGCAGAGCTAATTTCCACTAAGTAAAGGTATGTGTCCTCACACTTAAATGCACCAAGGTTGCACGTTGCCATGCACGTGTGCTTTGTGTCTCAGTTTTTGTGCAGGCTGTCACTTGCACAGAGGAGCCTTTCTGTGGGTGCCTAGGAGCTACATGCACATATGCACATACATCCCTGTGCCTGAGGCTTGCAGCAGCTGCTCAGTGACAACAGCAACAAGTTGTATCAGCTGCAGGAATGGTGATGTGTTGGCTTTTTCATAGGATCCTGCCCTATTATAGTTCTCTTTGTTTCTAAGGGAACAACAGCATCTGGCAGTGCTTTGTCAGGAGCAAATCCTCACTGTGGGATGCGTGCAGCACTGCTTACATCTCCTGCTAAGATATCTTTCAGAGACAGTTTGCTTTTGGCACGTGTGGGTTTTCTCACACAAGGTCTAACCTTGGTGTATGTATGCTCTGTATGTGCCTTCACCAGGTAGCTGCCATTGAATAGTTTGCTCTTGATCACATCCCAAACATCTCAAAAGTTTTTATGTTGCAGTAATAAGTAGGAAAAAAAAAAAAGTCTCCTTTACCCATTGGTTATCAGGGAACACAGGTGGGTAATAGGCTCAGCATGCTGCAGCTGTGCCACTGTGCCCAGTCAAACCCAGTTTGTCTCAGAGCACAGAGCTGCTCTGAGCTGCTGCTCTCCTCCTGGCTCTGCTGATGTGGTTGTTTAGTTGGTGCACCCCTAAATTTGGTAAGTTGTGCTCTTTAAGATGTGCTTAGCTCTGAAAATAATTGAAATTGCTGTAGAAGTTCATTGCAGGGGATCCCAGGACCACTAGAGTGGTGTCTGCTTGGGAGAGCTGAAGCTAGAATGTCTTGATTGAAAGTTATTTTCTAATTTCAGTAGAATTTAAACCTTGGAGTGGGACTGGGAAGTTGGAATTTATTTTCAAGACTGCTGTATTTACCTCTGGAAGTTCTGTACGTTTTTCTCAGTCTGAGGGCAGAATGTGGTGATGGGGAGTGGGCTGCAGCTGGTGCAGCCTGTGTGCCAGGAGCAGCAGGGAACAGCAGTTGTGTGTGTGTGCTGCAGATACCATCATTCCCACATCGTGGTCTAATGAGATTTCATGCATTTTTTGGATGATTCATCTCATTAAATTCTTTCTGTCTGTTCAGCTTATTGCTTAATGCTAAAGAAGTTATTAAAAAAAAAAAATCTCTAGCTATGTAGCTAGCTGTTCTGCTTACATGTTTAAGTGCTGTTTGAGCCATAACTTTTCACTACTGCCTGTACATATTCAGCAGTTACCTGTGGTCACCTCTGTGCACCCTGTGGTTTTGGTGCTCACCCATCCACGTTGCCTATGGGAAGCCCCCTGCCCCTATGCACACCTGGCACCCGTACAAAGCCCCCAGTAATTAAGAGCTGCAAACTGCTTTTGTCTGCCACAGGGCCTCTGAAATAGCAGCATTTCCCCTTAGCAATGCCATTTTTGCTCTGAGTGTGTTCCAGCAAGGTTCAGGCTGCTATTTCAAGAGCTGCACAAACACAAAGTTCTGATCAGTGCAGGCTCTGGTGAGGGAGAGCTAACAGGATTATGAGACTGAAATTTCATGCAGCTGGGTGTTATGCTTCAGCTGGAAAGTAATCGCCTCCAAGAGAAGTGCTGTGCCAGCCAGGCTGGGGGAGCTTTCAGAAACATGAACTTTTTCTGGGGCGGGGGATTTTGGGGAGCTGTGCCTTCTAATTAATGTGGGATTGTTTCAGTAAAGCTCTTCAGGCTATGATCAGTGCCGCATTGCTCTATAATGAGGATATTCATGCTAAGCTGCACAGGGAGGATTTATTAATTTAAGATCAGGTGCAACATGACTATTCAAAGAGCAGACCTGGCCTGGGGGGGCTGCAGGGGTCAGTCAGGCCCCAGCTGCATGCAGAGCATTCAGGAGGATGTCCTCAGCTGCAAGCATGCTGCTAGGACCCAGGTATTGATAAAATTCAGGTTTGAACCAGAATGGTGGAGCCAGAGGTTGGACTCTGTGGTCCTTATGGATTTCTTACAACTAAGGATGTGTGATGGTTGGGGCTGAGTAGCTGGAAAGCTGCACAAACTGAAAAAGGGATCTGAGAGTGTAGGTCCGCAGCTGCTGACTATGAGCCAGAAGTATGCCCAGGAGGACCAACAGCATCCTGGCTTGTGCCAGCAATAGTGCACAGGCTGCTTGGGAAGTAGTGGGGAGTAGTGAAGTCATCATCCCTGGGGGTGTTCCAGAACCACAGGAAAGTGGCACTGAGGGATGTGGGCACTGGGCATGGAGTGGCGGAGTGGGGTTGGGCTTGAGGATCCTGGAGGTTTTTTCCAGCCTTAATATAGCTCTGTGGCTCAATGGCAGAGACCTAGAGATCAGCCTCTAGAAGAACAGGAAAACATAGTACCACTGAGAAGTATTTATCTGAAGGAGTAATGGCAGCCCTCATAGTGAGCTTGTCAGTGCCACTGCTTTGTCAGGCAGGGAGATTGTTAAGGAGTGCCTCCAGCAATTGGGGTTTACAACCCATTGAAGCCATGGAAGCCCTTCTGAGTGCAGTCAGATCTTGAGTTCAGGTCTGAAAGTGACATGCAGGCATCCCACAGGCGAAGCAGAGGCTGGTAAAAAGTATTTGGAAACAAAATTGTTTAGAAAGTCAATGCTTAAATGAGTGAAGTTTCTTGGATCAGTCTGGGAAATCAGTGGCTGATGGTGGTTAACTAAGGAGGAGTTGTGTGGATTTAAGGATTAATGTCAAGGGGAAACACACCCTGAAATGGCAGCAAGTGGTACAAGAGCCTGTCAAGTGACCTAATGATGTTCGAGTTGTAAAAAGTGTATCAGTAAGAAGAAATGATCATTGGTTGGAAGCCTGTTTTGATGTGCAGCTGGAAGTAAGTGTGACCCTGCGAGGTTGCTGGGAGTTGATTCGGAGAGTTGGTTCTTAAAAGATAAAAAGGGGAAGAAAAAAAAATGCTGATTCTGAACCAATGTTGCATTCAGCATTGCCGTTCCTATGATCTTCCCTTTCAGGTCATATGAGTTATCAACTTGTTAAACTGCTACTAATAGCTCAGAGTGGTTTGTGTGTGCATGTGCTGGTTGTGAGTGGAGGTGGAGAAGGGGCCTGGGATGGGAAGGGCAGCAGAGGAGCATGTGTTGGCAGCACTGGGCTGTCTTCCATGGCACTGGGCATGTTGTAGCCCACCAGGGCTGTATTTGGGCAAGGAAGCACAGGCCTGTAGACAGTGCCAGCAGGATGCTTGTATGGATGAGTACATCCTGCCTGTATGGGTTCCAAGTTCCATCCAGCATGAGCCAGAGAGCTGCTGTGTCAAACCGAACACAGGGTGAGGAAAACATGTTTTTGTTCGTGGGTAGATAGGTGAGAACAACAAGTAGTGTTTGCTGTCATAGGAGGAGGGCTAAACCCCAGGACTATTGAAAACAAAACTGTAAAAAGCATATTCAGAAGGGCTGGTGATGGCCTGGAAGGAGGGGAGATGCAGGAAGGATGAGCCCGTGTGCTGCCATTAAAAACACTACTTTAAATTGTGTTTGTTCAGCTGAGTAAGAGCTACTGGACTATCTTTTTTATAACCTTTTTAAGCTTTGAGCTATGTGCTCCACAATACCATATTCAGTCCTTGTGCCTGAAGCTGTTTGCATCCCACTAAGCGTTGGCTGCAGCAGTGCAAATAAATAACTGCACAAGAACCAGCAGAATGCACTGGGGCTACATGAGCTGAGAGCAGAGTCATGGAACACTCACAGCTCTTAGAGAGAAGCTGAAGGAAAAGAGGAGCAGGGGTCACAAATGGAGGCCCAGCAGTAGCAGAGCAGCTGCTCCAACCCCACTGTGGGAAGGAAGCAGGGGCACAGGGCAGAAGGCAGCAGTTCTCTGATAGTAAACTTATCTGACACATCACCTGTATGATTAAAACATTTATTTGTATAACTGTACATCATTTACAATAGTTAAAAAATTAGGCGTTTAAAAGGCATCTCCCAGCCTCAAAATAAATATGATGCAGCTCAGCATTATATGCCCAAAGAGACCCACGAGGAGAGAGCAGGGGGAGATCCACGTAGGGGGTCTCAGCTTCTTCTCCATGGCCCATGGCCTGTCCCCACTCCATCATGGGTCTGAGCTCATTCAGTTCACCCCATCTCAGCAAAGGAGCAAGGCCACTTTCTCCTCCTCTGGCTGCAGGAGGAATTAGCTTAGCACACAGGGTTAGGTGAGTGAATTGGGTTAAAGTGTTTTTCTGTTAAACGCAGGATCGCACAGAATCGCAGAAGGGACCTCAAGGATCGTGAATCTCCAGCCCCCTGCCACAGGCAGGGCCACCAACCTCCCCATTTAATACCAGCCCAGGCTGCCCAGGGCCCCATCCAACCTGGCCTTGAACACCTCCAGGGATGGGCTGAACAACAGCAAGCTGCATAGAATGATAGAATCACGAATCACTAAGGCTGGAAAAAGCCTCAGAGATCACCAAACCCATGCCCACTACCTGTGTCCCTCAGTGCCACATCTTTCTGGAACACCCCCAGGCACAATAATGCCCCCCTCCCCTCCTCTTTTTCCTCTCTGCAGCTGGCTCTGTGGGAGGAATGGCACTGAGGACTGGGTTGGGTCCTGGAGTGGCCAGGTGGGTTGAGCTTGCATAAAGCAGCAGATTGCATCTAGCCCTTAATTAATTGTAGAGAGCTGTGAGCAAGTCACAGGAGAGCCAAAAGGACCTCCAAATGCAGGGCTTTGAGTGCCAGCAGCTGACCTGTCCTCAGTAGTTGTGTATGAAAAGGTAGAAAGGGAAATACAAGGTGCTCAATGCACAATTTTGACCTGGAAATAGATAGGTAAATTAATTAAAAAAAAAAGCCACCACCCAACCCTCACATCAAGAGGTACCAAGGCATCCAGTGTGCTTTCAGACCCTGGAGAAATGCCCCAGACCAACAGTGTGAGTGCTGCTTTCCCTTCTCCTCCAGGAACAGCACTTCAGCAGGTATCACAGCTCCAAAGGGCTGCACACAGCACTGGGAGGGCAGCATTTTCTCCCTCTGTCCATGCTTTATGCTGTACCTCACCCAAAAAAAGCACGGTAGAGCATAAGCTGTGAGTTGGTGAAGCTCCTTGGAGCAGGGCTGGCCACCATTAGTTCAGGAGAGAACAATTCAGGATGTTTGTAAGAACTTTTCAGAATTAAAAAACAAAGTAGAAAAAGTTCTGCTAAGCTTAAAGCAAGACCACAGCCACCCTGTTCATATAGCTGAGCTTAAGGAAAAAATGGAGTGGAGTTGTTTTCAACAGTGACTATATATATATTTATATATATAAAATATTTTATATATATATAAAGTATATATATACTCTTATGATAATTTATAGACTACAGGCTTACCCACTTGCAAAACCACTTTCTTTTTTCCCCAGCAATATTAGCATTAAGAACCTTTTAAATGCTTTAGAGCCTACTCAATATACAAAAATAAATATTGCATACGTGGTGCCCAACCAAACCAAGAACCACAGGAAGCTGTCGAGGATCCCAACCCCACTTACCCCCTTCTCCTCTCCCCCTCCCCATGCCCACTGCCCACGTCCCTCAGTGCCACATCCCCACAGCTCTGGGACACCCCCAGGGATGGTGACTCCCCACTCCATGGGCAGCTGTGCCAGTGCTTTTGGGAAAGAAATGTTTCCTAATATCCAACTTATCTTTGTTGCTTATCCTGTGTGTTATTCAATGTGTTTTCCCAGAGCAGGCAAGCAGGACACTGGGGTGACTGCTGTGACAAATGATGTTAACAACGAACGATGCCAACGGGAACATTCTGAATGAGTGAGTGATGGTAAAAGGAGGTGGCAGGGATTTGGTACTTCTAAATGAGAAAAATCATGGAGATGAGATAGAGAATAAGTCTAAGCCTGAAATCTAGGCACATCTTGCACAAATTTCTTCCAAAACCAGCAACAACAACAAAAAAAAGTGGGTTTTAGTCCTCTTTGAATCCATCTCCAGTATCACCAGTTAACAAGAGTCAGTTTTCAGGTACAGTTCTGAAGTGTGGGTCCTGAGCAGACGTGTGTGGCCCGATGCTGGCCTATGCCATGAGCCCCAGCAGGAGACACACTGCTGTCAGCATGGCACGACCTGACAGCCCTGGGGTGCTGCTGAGAGGGGACAGGGTGGTGAACACAGCATCACTGGCATTCCTGGGCAGCGGCAGGTTGCAGATGGTGCCTTCGCAGCAGGATGTGCAGATCTGAAAGACAGCAGGACTGAACTCGGTTACCTGGCAAATATCACTGCCACAAAGGAAAGATGGAGAGCAAATAATACAGCATTTGGAAATCAGCATAGTTGCTAGTGATTTTTTTTCAGTAGGGCTTGGACTCTGTGATCTTTAGAGGTCCCTTCCAACCCCTACAATTCTGTGATCTCAACCCCTTCTGGTTGTGCAGTAATAATGCATCGCCTAGTGCAAGAACATCCATTCTGCAGGGCTGCTTTTCTCCTCCCCAAAAGTCAGCTGATGATCAAGTAACGATGTTTGGCTGATGGAGGACCAACACTCAAAGAAATCAGCATCTATTCCTATGGAATTGTTGCTGGATGGACTATCAGTTGCATGTTGGTTTTGACCCAATGCAGCAAGGCTGACCACCAGCCTTCAGGAAACATAGTAATGCATATACCCATCCCATTTTTCACACCCAACCCCTCTGCTGCCGTGGTTCTGGGGCTCTCTGCACATCTCAGGAATGAACCAGGGATGTTCAGTGTGCACCAGCTGCCATGCTG
This sequence comes from Lagopus leucura, assembly GCF_019238085.1. Lineage (NCBI taxonomy): Eukaryota > Metazoa > Chordata > Aves > Galliformes > Phasianidae > Lagopus > Lagopus leucura. The sequence goes on from NW_024962273.1 coordinate 1,777,543, forward strand.
CTGGCACAGCCCTGCCTGGTTTCACACGAAGAAGCAACCCTGGTCCTCACCTTGTACTCCTCGTGCTTTACATATGTGCATCCAGTAGACAGACAGTCCTCCAAGGGCACGCAGCGCTTGGTGACAGACACACTCTCTCCGGTAACTCTCATCATGTGTTGGCTGAAGCAGTACCTCGTGCCTAGAAGGAAAGGAAAATGTGTTCACTTGACAAAGCCAAGGCTTGTGGTGGTGTACAAGCAAGAAGAAACAAGGGAGAAACCTTGCACTTCAAAAAAAGGGGATTCTGATATATTCATTACAATACAATGGGGTGAGCTACCATGTCCAAGCACTAAGACCTCTCTCCAGATCAGCAGTTTTCAGCCAGGTTGGTTCTGATGGTTATTACTAAGTGCAAACACCGGGGCCACGGCTGTCTCCTTCCACAGCGAGCTGCAGGCTCCACATGCTGGTAATGTTGTCATTAACTGCATAAAACATCACCTACTGCTGTCTAAACAGGGAGTGTCCAGGAACATTGGTCTCATCCCATGCCAACCAGCCTGATCTTTTTTATTATTGTTGACGTTGAACAGATTTGAGCTCTCAAAGCAAATAAATTCTCAAGCAGATAGAGCTCCCTGACAGGCTGCAAGCGCAGCTGGTTAGTCTGGAATTCACATTAATGTCTTTTTCCTTCCAAGATAAATATTTTTGTGAGGACAGTCGTAATATCCTACAGGAGACCAGAACAGTGCCAGACAGAGGCAGAGCAGCAGTGCTGAGCTTATGGAAAGCACCGAAACAAGCCAGCAGCATCCCAACATGGCTCCCACCTGTGACACTGCCCACGTGCCCTGCTCATGAACAGGCTCCATCAGTGGATGGGGACAACCTCAGTGTCTCTTACCTGAGACAGGGGAGGTTTAGGTTGGATATTAGGAGGGAATTTTTTTCCCCCAGAGGGTGGTGAGGCACTGTTACAGGTTGCCCAAGGAGGCTGTGGATGCCCCATCCCTGCAGGCATTCAAGGCCAGGCTGGATGTGGCTCTGGGCAGCCTGGGCTGCTGGTTGGTGACCTGCACACAGCAGGGGGTTGGAACTGGGTGAGCACTGTGGTCCTTTTCATCCCAGGCCATTCTATGATTGCTGATGTCTGGTACCCAACACCCTGAGTCATCACCATCTATAGACTAGTGAGCATTATGAACCCAAATCAATGCAAAGATTTTGATGCCATCCAAAAAACAGCAGCTTGGGCTCCCCTGAGGAATGTCACCAAAGCCAGAAGGGAGGGAAGTGAACAGAGGAAAGCCCAGGTCCCATATAATAGAACCGTAGATTCATTAAGGTTGGAAAAGACCTCTAGGATCCCTGAGCCCCACTCCAATCCATTCCACCATGCTCAGTGCCCAGGACACATCCCCACAGCTCCAGGACATCCCCAGGGACTAAGTGAGCTGGAGGATGATGGGGAATAGATGGAAGTCCTAAACTTCACCAACTGCAAAGATACATAAAAGCTGAGGGGATTATTTGTATCACTTACACTCCTTCATGTGGCAGAGGCTCACAACCGCTGGCATTTCGGTGCGCTGGAAGCACAGCAGCTCAGGGCTGTCCCTGCAGTTTGACCATGGAGCAGGTGTAGCAAGGTGGGGTGAAGTGGGACACTGCTGTGTGGCTGCTTACCTCTAGGACAATAGACATCCGGAGCCCAGCGGTTGCATTCGTAATTATCTGCTGCCCTTTCGCAGGTGAAACATTTAAATCCGTGAGGAAACGGCGTGGCTGGAAGGAACAAACTGTATTCAGTTAAAATGACCCCATCGATCCCCTTCTGCTGTACTTCTCAAAGGCACATGGCAACCTATTCTTTTTTCAGACATATCTTATTACAACCAGAGCTGCCAGCTCCATCAGGATTAGTCCTGCTTTGTAAGAACCCCGCTACCACTAGCAGCACCAAGAGGGCTCATTCATCTGCAATAAGGGCTCTGTTCAGCTGTGTTTTCCCAGGAAAATTGCCTACTACCCACTTCAAAGGGCACTAACACAAGCAAGGAGTGCTTGTTCTCTTGGAATCAGAGCTCACATCCAGTACTGTTACTTTACCAGGGTTGATAACAAAATATCAGATGGATTAAGTACTTCTGGACGCTGTCCCACCAAAAAAATAAATGGCCACTGTTGAAGGCAGGCTGATGTCCCCAAAGGAAAGAAAAATCAATCTGCTGAACCTCCAATCATTAACAGCAGCCTCCATCCTCGTTTATCTCGCCAAACGAAGAGCACAGCTTCCTAAGTGGTCTCCTGGCAGGGCTTCTGTAGCACATTCAATACATCTTCAAGGTGCTGCCACCATCTCAGAAGGCAGATGGTGACCGGGTCACCTTTATCTCCATGGGGCCAAGCAAGCTGAATCTCTGCACCTTCATGAGATACATCTTGCTCCTCACCCAGCGCTGGAGTGGTGCGAGCCAGGCCCCATTTGGGTACAGGAGGGGGCCTTTGCCATGCAGGAGGGACTTGCCAGCTGTCCTCCATTGCCCAGTCGCTCGGGGTAAGCACCATCAAGGCACTGCGAGCATCTCCAGTGGGGCTGACACAGCACTAAAGGAACAGCCTGGGCTGGGACCCTGCACACTACTGATGATACTCATGCCTTGCCCTGGGCAGCTAGCAGGTCCTGGTTACAGGTGTAACGGTATTGGAATTTCATCTTGCTGAATTCTGAAAAGACAAGTTTTCTTTGGGAGCAGATGGCAGGCACAGCTCTACAAGCAATCCTGTAGAATTAAATTAAAACTTGTACATGATAAAACAAACCAGCTATTAAAAGCACAGTCCATGGAAGCTCTGAAGACACATAACCCCCCTGCATCATTATTTCAGGCACTTCCTTTAATAATCATGGAGTGTTTGGGTTGGAAAGGAACTTGCAGCCCATTCAGCTCCAACCCCCTGCCATGGGCAGGGACATTTCGCAGCAGATCAGGCTGCCCAGGGCACCATCCCATGAGGTTCACATGAGCCCTGCTCTAAAGCCTGTCCATGCCCCTCCAAATGGCATCCCTTCCTTAATAAATAAGTCAGGAATGATTTATAAAAGATACACGCGGTTCTATTTCACCCACACTCACAACTATTGACATGCTTGAGCAAACTGCTTGGTCACAGAGGCCAGAAACCCTTGAAGGAAAAAGTAGAGCAACCCCAATGCCCCTGCCCATCAATCCGCCCTGGAAGCCACGGTCTGGTTTCGCCCTGCAGGCAGTGCTTACTGGAGGGGTGGAGGTAGACGATGTCCTTCACGGTGAAGTCGCGGGGCTGTGCAGCCCTCAGCCAGCCTGCCACGAGGCCCAGCAGCAGGACGTGGGCCAGCCTGGGCTGCGAGGCCATCACCCACCACGGCCGTGCTCATGCGGTGGCCCTGGGAGCGCAGCAGCGGATGGAAAGCTCACCTGAGGGTGGCAAAAACAAAGAAGTGAGCAGCGTGCACGCTGTGGATGGAGCCCACCTCACCAAACCCCCTGGTCCCAACTGGGCAGCGGTGATTTCTTCCTCAGAGACACTCGGGAGCCTTCCAGACATGGGCAACCTGCAGCAGGTGGCCCTGCTTGAGCAGGGCTTGGACCAGATGGACCCCGAGGTGCCTCCAACTCCAGCCATCCTAGGGTCACTTTAGCTCTGCTTCCCAGTCTGGATAAAAGGAGCTGCCCAAACACCCCAGCCTGTAAATAGCAAGGTCTGGGGAGAGCCCAAGGGATGTCTTTTGTTCTATGATGATGTAATGTTATTTAATAAATCAAACAATTATTCTGGAGAGGTTGTTCAATGGACATGATGCAACCTTCTGCTGCTATCCCCAAACCTTTGTCTGGCAGCAGAACGTTTGCATTTTGTTCAGCACCCACCTGCAACCAGCACTGCAATGGCAACTCGGGGCCTTTCATGCCTTGCTCTTGTCTGAAAACAGCTTTTCTATTAAAACACTGTGAAATCCATAAAAATACAGAGGGAAACAGATAACGCTCAGTGTGGTGCCTGAACCACTGTTATTTTAACATCACAGAGGAGGAAGTGCCAGTTTCCACTGGGTTTAGTCCACAGGTGTGCATCAGCCAGGGGAAAATGAAATCATCATTAGAAGCAACAGAAATAAAACAAGCCTCTCCCAGCCACATGGAAGCAAAAAGGACGAGGATGAGTTTATACTCACAAACAAAATAACAAGTAATTGCTCTTTTTTTTCTTTTAAGGGAGGCAAACATGGGTCACTGTGGACGTGACTTAAAACCTGCAGAATTCCGTGCAGCACCAATTTTCCGTTGCCCTCTTTCTCCCCTCCAAATTACACTATCCTGAATTGCAGTTTGGGGGATTAGTCGCATGGTATTTAGATCATACAGTCTGTTTACCAAAGGTCCGAGGCACTGACACAGAAGCCCCAGTTAACTCAATCTTTCCAGCTTCACCGGCACCTTTCCGATTACTTCTTCCTGCCCTCTGCCCTGACACGCCGCGGTGGAAATTAACCATTGGGTTCCTCAAGCAGCAGCCCAATGGCTCCTTGTCAGGTCCCATTAGGGCAGTGACATATCGGCCTTGCCAACACCACTGCTGCAGACAACGGGAGGTTCCCACCCCCGGCTCTGGAAGAGAGATGCTGAGGAAGGAGGCAGCTGGTGTGAGGATGGGTTTGTCTGCTTGGAATTACAGAATCGTAGAATCGTTAAGGTTGGAAAGATATTGAGGTTATGGAGTATGTTCAGGGAGAGGCAACGATGCTGTGCGGGTTCTGGAGCACCAGTCTTATGGGAAGAGGCTGAAGGAATGCGGTGGTTCAGTATGGAATGGAGGAGGCACAGGAGAGACCTCATCCCTCCTTACAACTCCTGAAGGGGGGGGGCAGCCTCTGCTTCCAGGTGGCGGTGATAGTATGAGAGGTGATGGCCTCACGTTGTGCCATGGGAGGGTCAGGGTGGGAATGAGGAATCATTCCTTCTCCAAAGAGCAGTCAGGCAGTGGCACAGCTGCCCATGGAATGGGGGGTCATCACCCTGGGGGTGTCCCAGAGCTGTGGGGATGTGGCACTGAGGGATGTGGGCAGTGGGCATGGGGGGTGGGTGGAAGTCTTAGAGGTCTTCTCCAACCTTAATGGTTCTGTGATCATCTAGTCCAACCACAGCCCATCACCACAATACCCACTAAACCACATCTTCCTGCAACCATCCCCTCCTTGCTTTCCAGGCCCCATCTTCAAATTTCTCTTATCTTACATTTCTCTTACGTTACAGCTGTCTTATCTTTCACTTGTAAGATCCTGCATCGCAGTGCCCTAAGGCAATATTTCTGCTGCCAGAGAAGTAAAAAAGCAGAACAAGTGAAAGCTCCCTCTCCTCAGCAGGATGCATCAGCTCTGAAGTACAAAGCACAGCGTGTCAAGGCAGCAACATCTGTGAGAGTCTGCAGAAAGCACACTGATGGGGTACATGTGCATGGCCAGTGGTACCAACGTGCACCATGCTGAGGTGATGTGTACCAGGGGTAAGCAAAGTCAAAGGAACCACAAGCAGTGCAATGCAGCAAGATCTGATCCTGGATGCAACACAAGCAATTACTGCTTGTGCACATTAGCAATGAAAGAGTTTCCACTACCGAAACTACAGCACATGCATTAATTTGTATCTCTCTACAGCTCCACAAACTGACCCCCAATCTTCTATCTGTGCAACGTTATCACTGCCTGAAGAGAAATGTGGGTGAAAATTACAGCTGCTGTCTGCCCACCAGCACAAGTCAGCACCAGCACCTTGGCTAAGACTGAGGGAATGGCCAAATGTGCCATGCTCCATCCGGGATGCACACAGCTTCCATCTACAGAACCCGCAGGATCTCTTGTGAAGGGTTCACTGGTGCTCCTCAATCCCAGCAAGCAAGAGTAATTAAACAATCAAACACAATTAGTGCTCAAATTACTCCCAGAAACGTGGTCAATCTAATCTCCTTGCTGCTAATTACAAAGCCTGGAGTTCATTGAGCTAAAAGCCCGCATCCTGGGGCAGTGCAGAGGGTACAATATGTTCCCTCCCACCCTCTTCCCTCCTATCCAACCCAATCTTTAACTAAAGATGCAAAACCCAGATATTTTTGTTAGATGACCCTCTTTGCATGTACCTTAATTGTGACCAATGGGAGGCTGAAGTTTCTGGACCTCTACAAACAGTTGTTTTAATGAGACGTTATAAAACTTTGCTTATATTCGTGCATCCCCTGATGCTAGTTCAGATTCAAGAAAGAAAGCTGACTTAGCTGTGTTTTAAATGTGTATTTCAGATAATCAGTATTTGACTAAAAAAAAAGCTTAAAATTCAGGCAGGTCATAATATTCACCAGAGAAAATATAATTTATGGAAATGAAAATCTGTCAAACTGAGCTGAGAAATTCCTGGTGAGATGCAATTCATTCCCATTTCCCTCCACCACTCACAACTAATTTATATTCTGTTCCATGCAATATCCAAGCCTGTGAGTACGGACAATTCCGAACTGGCAGAAAGATGGACAGGAATGGTAAATCAATGTGAGATTTAACCTGCAGGTTTTTGCATGGCAGAGGGGCACCCTAAACCCAACGGATCTGTCCTAATTTGGGAATTCCAGTGGGCGACCTCGCTGCTCCTGGGGCCGGTGCACGGGGCTGACCTCAATGCGTGGCACCCAGACAGCCCGGCTCCACGCGGACGGAGGGAAGGAAACCATGCATGAGCACAGAAATCCTGGGATTTTCCAGCTAATAAAGAAGCAAAAAGGAAAAAAAACAACCATCCAGTGAGACCTGGCAGCCGGGCCTCTCTGCAGAATGGGGGGCAGAGTTAGACTGTTAAATTCTCTCCTAAATAAATGCTATATTCGCTGGGGTGGGTGCGAGGGCTCTCGTCTGGGCTGCTGCCTGGCTGGACCATGCACTGGGTAAAGAAAGGGCCCAGCCCCCTAATCTGCTCCAGACAGGCAAACGGGGTGAATTTCTGTATGGCAGCGGCCATTGGGATCACACCAGCCATGTCCTTCCTGTTTACATTTCAGGTAAGAAAAAAAAAAAAGAGCAAGTGGGAGCACTGGGGTAGGGGAATGGAAATTCCAGCATGTTGTCAACAAAAAATACTCAAATAAATGAAGAGAGAAGTGAAACAGCAGCACCCAAGAGAATTTAAAATATTAAGGCATTTTCTGAAGGTTACACCTAATAAAGCACAATAGAAACAAAAGAAGCCCAAAGACTCTCATAAATCCACAAAATGCAAGTCATAAAATTGTAAGGGGGGAACCCAAAGCTCCATGAGATAACTGTAAGGACGGACCTGCAGCCTGGACGCAGAACTCCTCCCAGCTCAGATTCCCAGTTCAGGCACTGGGAGAACACATCTACAGAAGAGTATTTGGAGGAGCAGCTCACCCCTCTGGTCTCTTAGCTTACATTTGTATTAAACGTGGACAAGTGGGACAATGCAGGGACCAACAGGCACAAAATCTGTGTTTTTACCAGATCAAAGCAACCATTGCTTTGCCCAAGGCCAGTCCTGGATCGACTCACAGAGCAATTTGTTTGTGCTCCAGCCATGGAAAATTCAGGTTGTAGAAACCTGCGTGAGAGCGGCTGGGAGGATTTGGTGGAAAATAGGTCTCAGACAAACCCATCCGTTTGGGATGGGCAGATTTCAGGTCTGGCAGCGAGAGGAGACGGTTACACGGAGTAATTGGGGAGAGAGCAAAGCAGCAAGCGCCAAGACCTGCTGATCAACGCAGTGAGCTCTGCCCAATTAACAGAGCATGCTCAGGCAGAATTAAAAAACAGCTCAGTGACATCCCGAAATCTAACTGGGAAAAAAGAGCATCTTCAAAGGAAAGATGCTTATTTTTAACTCTCTCCAGCAGGGTTGGGTGCACCAATCTTGCACCAACAATAAGAAACTTCTCTTGCTCTCTGAGGACACGCAGACTGGCGCAGTGCTAACAGCACAGGAGACGTTACCGTTAAAGAGCGAGCCGCAACGTCTGCCATCGTGCAGCAAACTGTGCCTTAATAAAACCACACATCAATCTGCACCATTGTGTCCTCGCTCTGCTCCTGCCTCCGCCCTCAGATCTTCAGAGCCCGTTGTGACAGTTCTCCTCGTACATCACCTCGCACATTTGACATGCTAGATTAGGCACCGAACCGCGGGCTGCCCAGCATCCACCCAGCGCCGGGATGGAGGGGCTGAGAGATCCGCCCTGAAAACCCGCTGTTGGGGGATGAAGACATTTTTTCTTTCCGTTATGAACTCACTCACAGCTCAAGCTTTCCCCCCACGGAAAGGCTTTTTCACCAAAACCAGTGCAAAAAACGTCTGCCCGTTTCTACTTTTCACAATGGGCGAGGTATTAATGAAGGCGCTGGCTTTGCCCATTCGCGCCGCTGTGCCGGATCTTTCTGCAAAACAACCCAGCGTAGCTCTGCAGCAGCTAATGACCAGCATGCAGCAGAGCTCTGGGCCACACAGTTCACCCAGAGTTCACACCGCTCTTTGGCTCCTGACCCACAAGTGGGTTTTGGCACAAACACAGTCTGGGCACCCAACACTCGTTCCCAAAGCGTGTCTGAAACTGGGCTGCAAGGAGGAGATGCTGACAAGTGCAGCCAGCCCTCCAGGCAACTGGAAATAATTGGAAGTGGGCTATTTCCAGCCCTGTGCTGCAGGCACCCACATAAAGTTTAGTAAACAACGAGCTGGGACTCATACAATTGTCCTTTAGAATAAACTTCCCATGCTCATTTCTCTCTTGATAGAAAAAGCTCATCCCCATTGAGCCGAGCTGGAAGTGGCATCCAAAGCCCAGTTGGTGCACCCAAATAAATACAACCTTCCTCTCACCCTGTTTTGTTATTAGCACTGTTAACCCCCTTTGCTCTACAGAGACCATAACAGACGCTGTAGGAAATCTTCCCTTGCACAAATTTCCATAATTAGTCACATTAAAAAAAAAAAAAAAAGCAAAATTTAAACCAATTTCCTAATTTCTATCAACATGGAACTGGAATTGAAATACTTTTCTTATAAAGGTTTTCAAGAAGTTATTCCATTGTAATCCCTAGATATTCACGCATGGCTTGTTTGCATAAATATTAGAAATGATAGTTATCATTAAAATCATGTAAAAGGAACTCAAATTAGAGGTGACCAATTAGCGTTCTTTAAGCTGTTTATTCAGTGCACGGAGTAAACAAACTCTACCATTCATCATCATTAATTCATTATGGTTTTCAATAGCTTTTCCAGAAAACACAACTCAGCAGAACCCAAAACAAACAACCTTCCTTTGCTCCATAAAAGTCTGCAATTATTTGAATTCAATTAATTATTACTATTTTATTAAAAATTAGTGCCTGTCTCTCTGGAAAATAATAATAATAATAATAATTTAATTCCTTTGTTTTTCTGCCTTGTGAGCCAAAAAAGAGAGAGCTAAAAGACAACAGTCCTCTTTGCTGTGATGGAAGCTATAGAATGGAGCCATAGGGGTTGAGATGGGACGCTCTCTGTGCTCACCCATGAGGCTGCACAGTGCTCTTCCATGGGCAGCCCTTTATCCCTATCACTGTCCTTCATCGTTAGCAACATCAGATACAACACTCTTCAAAAATGCTGTTGTTGTATGGCACAGTTCTACAGAAAAGCTTTCCATGATCATTAGTGTTAGCTAAAGCCGATGAATTTACTTTTCCATTTGTTCCTTTTCCAGTAGGAGTAAAGCAAGGCACTGCACAGCGGTAAATGCTTAACCTGAAGCTTGTGGGTTATGTGTTACATCAAATCTTGGTTAGCTTCAAGTCTCTCAAGTGAATGCTTTGAAACTACAATGCCTTGCTGGCTGATGCTTTACCAAAATAACAAAGTCATATTCATGGGGTCTTTGTGCCTCATGACAAAAGTAATGCACACATGAACAAAGCAACCTTAAAGCAAAAAAAGGTCAGGATGACCACTGGAGGTCTTAGTTGAAGGCTGTGCCAGCGCCCATGTCATTTAGTTGACATACTTCAGTGTCATCAGCCCACCAGATGCCAATTATTACCTAGGGTGCTAAATAACATGCCTGGTATCAATAACTGGTAGCTAAGATAGACCTCCTCCATCAATCCTCCCACAGAGCCCATGGCACTGAAGGCTTCCCTGCTCCTTTGTCTGTCTCTTCATCAGCTTTGCTTTTTGCCAGATCCAAATGCCTCATCATCCTGGCATTAGAAAGCTGAGTTTCCCAAGGTACATGGTGTTTACGGAGTACCATCAGCAATTCCAGTGTCTGCCAACACAGAGATGTTATCTGCAGCAGAGCTGAGGAATGCCTCAAAATTGTACTCCAATTCATCTGCCTTCAAAGCTCACCTACAGGAGGCACGAAAGCAAAGGGTGTTCTCAAAGCGTTGCCCCCCGATTCAACCAGCCGTTCAGTTTTCACACATGAATCATCTGGCACTCTGCAGGCCACAATATACAGCTTTCATTATGTCACAGCTGACATTTTCACTGCTGGAAAACCATGATTTACTGGTTCTCATTAGTCCCAACCCTCACTCTCAGTCCTATCCTCAACTTGCTGGGGGAATACTTGTCTGATCAGTGAAATGTTGGTCTGACGTGAAGATGCACTGCTCCTCATCTCCTAATTTTTCTAAAATGGACCTCTCCTGACAACCACTTCCAACGCTGACAGTAAGCACGTACCTCCCTAAACACCAAGTCTACAAGGACATCTCCTCCAGCCTCAGGAGAAAGCAGGCTTCTCACAAAGCCAATCCCATCACTACTGTCACAATACTGCTGCATTCTTACCACAACAAATACATGGGAATATCTGACACACACACAAAAAAAACATTAAAATATATATATACATCTGAACTGAGACTTCATACAAGACCAAGAACAAGACCAATATCAGCATTAGGCAATGGGACTGATACTACCAGAGGGACTAATTTTTCCAACAAAGGCATATTTGTTGAATTGGGCTTTTAAAAGTCATCTGAAAGGCTCCCAAGTCCAGAGCACATGACCTCACGTTTTAAACTCTCTCCACTTTCTTCATTATACACATTTACAGTTGCAGGGTTCCATGACGTTTCCCAACAGCTTGCCAAAAAGCAGCTGACCATACCCACAGGGCTGCTGCCTGGCTCCAGCTATTGCACCTTCTCCCATCATTCCGTTGACAGCCAAGCAACTCCTCCAAATTCCTTATCTGCAGATCATACTGAGATAAAACTCAGAACAGAAGCTCAGAACAAACGTCTCGGAGCAATGAAGAAAGCTCATTGGCTAACACAGGTCTTGTGCTGCTCCTTCTTGGAGATACCATGGCCTGATCCAGCCTTCAGGCATCATTCAATGGGTAAAAGTTTACTCCCTAAAGCCAGTGGAGAAGCTAACAAGATGGACTGAAAATTCAGAAATCTTACAGGAGCTAAGGATGCATTGGAACATGTTTGATAAGGGGAATTCCACTTTGCCTTCTGTGTCACTAATTAATTTCCCTTTTACACGGTATTGGAACATCTTGAAAAATCAAATCAGGTCAAAGTGCTTATAGAGAATGAAGGCCAAGAATATTATATATCAAATGCAAATTGCTCTGCAACATCTACTATCATCACCACCATACTCACCAACAGCTATACATTCCAGCACTGAAACACTGACTTAATTTCCACGATGTCTGGGTTTGTCAGGACTCACTGGCTTGTAAAACCACTTACAAGTCTGTGCTGGGTTCTAATAGGAAACAGAGCAGAAGGAATTTCTGTTTTCCTTTTAGGTAAAACATACACTTGCTGTTAATATCTCAAACAACCAATGCAAGAAGGACAACTAGAATAATTGAGAATGTGTTACAAAACAAGTCAACATAATAAATAGATAATAAGTTTATCTGACAAGGTACAGAAGCCTGATGGCATCTTCTGTTTTCTCATCCAGTTTTCAGTCATCTCTCCACCCCTGTCCCCATTCCTGCTTTTTTCCTTCCTTCTCTCCCATTAAAACCAATTTGTTAGCCATGACTTGCTCACAGATAGTTCCCCTTTGCAATAATTATTCTCCCTACAGTACCAGCAGTAGACTCACAGCCCTCTATGCGCTTACCTACCTTCATATAGCCATAGAATATCCTAAGTTGGAAGGGACCCATAAGGATCATTGAGTTAAGTAAGGCTGAGAGTCGTGGGCTAAACTATAGTAAATAATAATAATAATAATAGTAAATAATGCTTATCCTGAGATAGAAATACAGCAAGCAGTATATGTCCTCCACATATTTCTGTACTTTCAATAAATGCTCAGCACTATTCAGTGGAAGTCTAGCAGGTTTGATTCTATATTTCTTTGAGTTGAAAGGGACCCTTAAAGGCCATCTGGTCCCACTGCCTGCAGTGCACAGGGACACCCACAGCTCCACCATGTGCTCGGAGCCCATCCAACCTGGCTGGGATGGGTGTCTGCAGGGATGGGGCACCTCCACCTTTCCAGGCACCTTTTGCCTCACTGCCCTTATGATAAAATCCTTCTTCCTTATATCCAGTCTGAATCTCCCCCTCTTTTAGTTTGTAACCATTTTTCCTTGCACTCTCACAATGGATCCTGATGAAGATTCTCTCCCCTTCCTTCTCACAGTCCCCCTTGTAGGTACTTGAAGGATAAAGCCTCCATAACTCCAAAAACACGTGGGGCTTGAAGTTTCCACAAGCAGACTCTTCCCTGGCCCCATTCTTTGCTGTTCTGGGGCTCACTGGATGGCATTCAGTTCAGCCCCATAATCAGCCCTGCTCTACAAAACACCCCACTCAGGGCTGCCTCCCTCCAGCAACCCCACCACAACACAGTGCTGCTGAAAATGTACCTTTCTGCAGAAGGGCAGGTAATTGAAGAGATCTGGGTCTGCTGAGATGCACAGGATAAGGCGTGCAGTAACCAAGGCTCCCAGAGCAGGGCAACAGGATCCCTCCCAGTGCCTCATAAAGTTATACAGCAGTGTGAGAGGCACAGGAATTAATTAGAAAGCGGGTTTCTGTGTCTGATCGTGTGTCTGCTCTTTGTTTACAAGGAGGACGGGCACTGGGCTGACTCCTCTGAAGCAGGATGGCCCCCACTGCCCCACTTACACTCTGATGGAAAAAGAATTGCATTGATGAAGATAAGGATGTCATAGAAATGACAGGAAAAAAATTGCTAGACAGCAGGCTGTGGAGCCTGCTCTGTAATTTGTGCCCTGTGAGTCTCCAAAGCCTTCCATACGTTTTGCCCCATCAATATAACCAAGAGAAAAGCAAAAATTGCATAAGACTTCCACAGAGGATCTGTTTCTCCCAGACCTGCCCACCATGTGAATTCTAAAGACCTTAAGAATTAAATAATAATTTAAAAAATCAGCTTTGTACAGAAACTAAGCAGCTACAGCTCTAAGCTCAGTTTCCATAGGGTTGGGGTTAGGCTTGGTGATCCTCCAGGTCTTCTCCAGCCCTAATGGTTCTATGAAACTCTACTTTAAACGGGTTCCTCCTTGGGGCTGAGGCTGTGAGCTCTCCTTCAGGCAGAGCATGGGACCCAGCTCATCCCCAAATGTCAGGAAATTGCCTTTTTTTTTTTCTTCAAACAGAAGAGATTGAAAACATGACAAGCAGCCACCCTCTGTTATGATGGAACTGCATGGATATTCCAGCATTTGATTTATTATCAGGGGTTTTGGCCGCTGCGAAGCTCCGAGCCATGCTGCTGTGCCAGATATATGATGTCACATCACTCCATTCCTGACTCCCTGCCAGTTTGAGCAGTGATGTTAAATGAAGCCAAAATGAGCTTCCTGTGCTGCACTCGAAACAAAAGAGCATTTTTACAACATCGCCCTCAGGGCTGATAGAAATATATACATCCAGCTCAAGACAGAGTCACCATCTTATCATATCATCGGCTTCAGAACAAAAATACAATGTGGGATATGACATAATGTGACTATATTTAAGCCAGCACAGGCAGACACAGAGCGGTTTCCAAACAGGGCAGGCAACGACCACGCTTCCACGCTGGGAGCACATGATGTGGGGCAAGGAGATGTAACCTCAGCCCCATTTGGAGACTGGAGAGCTATTATGGGCTTTGAATTACAAGAAATCATCCAGACCTCGATGTAACACCACTGCCATCCAGACTTCAGCACTATGGGCACCCAGGGAGTTTAACCACGTTAAAGAGTACAATTGTTAGCCAGATTTGGAGGCAATCTGCAAAGTAGGTGTTGCAGTTCTGCCCAACCCAGGCCAAGGCTACTTAACTCTAAAAGTATTTGGTGTGCCCAAATGCACTCCGTTGGCACCTCTCTGAGCAGCAGCCGTGGGGGATGTCAACCCTGAAGGAACAGGCTTGGTAGGTTTATTTTTTGCAGTCTGGGCTGGGCTCAGCAGCAGAGCATTGCTGCTTCAAAACGTGGCCAAAGATAGAGTGATGGTGACGCCTTCTTTAAGGAATCCCACTATTTAATTAAAGTGTCAGAGGATAAAGAAACATCAGGTCATATGGAAAGTGCTGCACCATATATCCAAGTCTCACATCTTGCATGGTTTGCCCATGGGACATGACTTTTCTGGTATTGCAGAAGCAGCACAAGGCAGTGCTGCATGCACAACCATGCACAATGTCCTCTGTTCAACAAACTCAGTAAGGCTGTCTCAAACCCCAGGGGATGGAGCAACCAAGGACCTGGACCTGCAAAGACACCTGGACCTCTCTGAAGGCCCGTGGAGGTGCCAAAGCCTACTGGAGACTGTGGCTACATCCTTAATCCTGAACGATGAACGCATTATAATTGACACATTGAGAGATACTCTGCCTCAAAAAAACACAGAGCGAACAGACACAGACCATGCTTAGGATTTGAAAAGAGCAAGCAGATACTTAACATCTTGAAGTGTTGGAGAATAATGAGAGAAATCCAACAAATGGATGGTGATCAGACAGATCTGGTGGCTCAGACCTCTAACTGGTGGCCCTGCCCCGCCAGATGCTGCTGACAGCTGCTGAAAGCACATGCAATCATTTCAAGACAAATCACCTTGAAAGTAATCCTCCCTCAAGAGAGCTTATGATATCCAACAAATGTAAACCGTTTTCAGACATCCATGGAAAGAAGAGGATTGTAAAGGTCTCAGAAAAGCAATTACGTAGTGAGGACACTGATCAGAGAGAAAAGCTCTGTCTTTAGACAAAGGCTGGCACCAACAAATGCAATTATCAAGCACTGTAGACCAAACAGGACAAGATCAGCTAAGTGGCTTCCATTCTGATGGAATTCTCTGTTCCTGAAGATTCTGTGTGCCACCCGGCTGGCAGGTATGGCCCAAGTGTCAGAAATGTCAGAGCTTCTGTGGCCAAACCCATCAAAATAACAACAAACCAGAAACACCAGACTGTATCTAGAGACACAATGTACATCCTTTTCCTAGCAACCGAAGCTGTTTGAGAATTTGTGAAATGCATTTCCTGCTTTCAAACAAGCTACATTGAGCTGAAACGGAAGAACATGCTACAGATACCAACTCTGCTGAAGACATCATCTGAATTTGTTGGGTAACAGCAAGAGTTCAGCTCCTCACTTGAATCCCTGACTAGGTCAGTGTGTTGTTGGTGTTCCTAGACCTGGGCAGCTTCCCACAGCTCTGTACAAGAGATGGAGAAATGTTTTTGCATAAAGACATTTATCCATCTGCAATAGCAACACAGAAAGGTTGCTGCAAGACCTCAGAACTTCTTCTCATAACACATCCTCTTGATGGACATCTGAGATGAGCCCTCTAAACACACGACAATCCCAAGTCAGAAGTGCTGGTTATTACCTTGGTCCTAGTTCCTGGAATCTCAATATAATTTTCATTCACTGGCATTACCAGCAGAGCTTTTCATAGCCATTCTGGCCACCAAGCCAAGCAAGCATCCTCACAGCACAAGAATTGAAAGAGAAAACCTAACAGGGCACACACCTTGCATGGCAAGCAATTTGGTGCATGGTCCGAAGCACCAAGACCTGTCCTAATCACCTCGAGCTCATTAATTTACAAAGCTTTGGCCCAACTCTAGCAGCTGGCAGATGATCAAGCTTTTAGTTGATGCGATCCAAAGTAATCCACTAAAAGGCATTTAAAAGCTAGCTAGAAAATAAGTATTTTTGTATATTGTTAGATGTACCAAAAACTTTTAATGGCACCGGACTGTCAAGGTGAGGGAAACAAGTTTGTTACTTGATTTTTTGTTCATGTGAAATCTACATCCTTGTGGATTTCCACCCCAAGCACCACCAGCAGTCAATGCACTGAGTCTCCCAAGGCTCACCCAGCATCTCTGAGCCCTTGTGCTGGACAAAGGCAAACACAGCCTGACGCAAACTGCCTTGTGCTTCTCTCCCTTCTTTTCATCACGTCCTCAAGCACAGCTTCCCAAGGAAAGGAGGCTTTTGCCCTTTCACCAGGGTTTCCTCTCCCTTTCCCACCAAAAGCAGCCCTCACCAGCTCCAAAAAGACACAGGTTGGCTGTCCTAGCTGCCTAACACCAAGCTAAGCACAGCATCGCTCCCAGCTCAAGTGTTTCAGAGTGTATGAACTTCTCCCTTCTTAAAATGGGTAAAGATCTGTTGGTTCAGCAGTGCTCCTGGCTGCCTCAACTGAAGGTAGACCAATTAAGTAGTACCACCAAAAATCAATTAGGGGTGTACGCAGAGATAGCTTGATAAAACCTCATTCGATCTGGGGAAAAGTAAGATTAATAAAATGACAGCAAGAATTTTTAGGATATTTTAAAGACCCACACCTCTGCACCACATCAGCTGGTAAAGAGCTACGTTGTTTGGAACAAACAAGCTACAACTGTGGTTGAAAATTTCTAAGCTTGCATAGCAAGCTTGCCTAATGCTACTAAACAACTTCCAAGGCTTTTCAGTCCTTAAAAGCCAAATGAGAAACCAGGATCAGGCTCTGAGCAACCTGATCTAGCTGTGGATTTCCGTGTTCATTGCAGGGCAGTCAGACTAGATGACCTGTAAAAGTCCCTTCCAACTCCAAGGATTCTATGAAAC
Source organism: Lagopus leucura (assembly GCF_019238085.1). Lineage (NCBI taxonomy): Eukaryota > Metazoa > Chordata > Aves > Galliformes > Phasianidae > Lagopus > Lagopus leucura. The sequence continues at coordinate 1,794,682 of NW_024962273.1, forward strand.
TCACGTATGTCCAGCTTAGGAAGTAAGAGGAGGAGGACGAGGGCACTCGGTCATCTCCCAGGCATGGGGATCAGAGGGGTTCTCACCTCCCAGAAAATGCTTCCTGCAGGTGAGTCCCTCGGATGCTCCTTCTCTGAAATTCCTGCTCCCACTTGGCCAGCAGCCCCGCAGGGTGAGCCCAGATCCCCGTGTCCCGGCACCACGCTCACCTCACTGCAGGAATGGCCCAGTGACCCGGGAGCACGAGGGCACCTGCAGAGATATGCTCTGCTTCTATCTGCAGCCTGCCAGCTGCCTCCTCCACGGCTGAGCCCCAGATGTTTGTCTGGGAAGAGCACTCTAAGACCAGTGGGGATTTCCACCAAATCCAGCCCCCTGCGTGGTGGGCTTTAGGCTCTATTAACATACAAATCTATTAACACAGGAACCCCAGGGAAAGAACATTCTTTGGCTGAATATTAAGGCCAGAGAAGTTTGAGAAAGCTTCTCACATTTTTTTTTCTCATCGGTCTCCACAAAAACAAAGCACTGGATAGGTGGGGTATAAATTAAGTATGTAAAAATAACTTAAATTCCTTTAAATATGCTCTAGCATTAGACAGGATGTTGGAGGCCCTGCCTGCAGCAGAAAGGTTGGAGCTTGATATTCCTGAGGTCCCTTCCAACCCAAGCCATTCTCTGATTCTATGAAATATCTCCATGCATGAAACACCACGATAACATACTGCTCAAACTGGACATGAAAACCCAGCAGTGCTCACACTGCAACCACGCACAGCTCCAGCCTAAACCAAAGCTGTCGGGCCAATATCCTGCCTAAACACAGCAAAGCTGATCAGTTCAGAGTGAGCACCGCTGTGAGGCAGGGAAGTCTTCCGACACAAACCCAAAGATGGTGTGTTTCACCCTGAGCACTCACCAGCGCAGCTCAGCCATCGCAGGAGCAGGCAGTTTCCACTTGTTGCATCCAGAACAAAGCCCATGCAGTGCCGGTCAGAAAGGCTCCAGATAGTCAGGGGCACCAAAACTGAGCTGCTGTTCCTCACAACCCAACTGTTGGGAGCCCAGGAAGCTGTGAGACTGCAGCAGCAGATGTGCACACCCACATCTTAAGATGCTGAATTTCTACAAAGAACTGCCATTATTTTAGAGACAATGGATATTGTTTCCAGTCGCATCAGGGCTATTTACAGGCTCTCCACACAGTTGCCCAAATTAGCTCAAAAAGAACACAAATGCCATTGTTCAAAAGTAGTATCTGATGAGTAACCCAGCTGAATCTACGTTGTTTGCTTCAAAAATCACGATGCCAACACGAAGCCATAAGGAGGTGAAGACGTGCATGGGAAAGCTTGGAACTGGCAAGCACCAAGATATGCAGCACTTCTCATTTTGGGTTGATTTCCTTCCTCCTTCCACCAAGTGTACTTCCAGATGGCTGCACAAAACCCCCTCACAGCTCCCGGAGCATCGCTGCACACACGTTATGCACACAGAACACACACCCTGCAGCCCTGCAGGCCACGTAGCTCTGAGATGAGCTCTGCAGGCATCTCCCTGCAGCAGCCCAACAGAAAGGCACTGGCTCCAGCAGCTATGCAAGCACTGTTTCCTACTGACTAATGAGGAGGAAAGAAAATCAAACATTGGCACAGCGGCACTTAGAGTAAGTCCCTTCAGTAAATCATAGGCTAATGATCAAACTCAGGCATGCAAGTTTAGTTTATAGGAATTTTTATAATGTCCTTGGGCACTCGGTGGCCATACCTAATAAGCTCCCACTTAAGTGAGCTCACATGCATGCAGCCTTCAGCATTCCTAGATGTAAAACACCAGCAAAACAGCAGGGTCAGATCACCTCCAGCCTTCCAGAATCAAGATCCTCGCTGCACTATAAACCCATTTCTAAGTCCCAATAATTTGGTTCATTAAATTCTTGCACAGCAAATCCCTTAGAACGGAAACATCTGTCAGCGCAAACCCAAGTAATTCTGTAAACTGCCTGGCTCCAAAACATTTACTCTCTGGTTTTGCCAGCCAAATACCTTCGCTGTATGCAGAGCCAGCTGACAGGCAGGCAGCCACCCATGTGCCATCGTTTGTCTGTGCAACAGATAATGAGTTGGAAGTTGGGACACACAAAGGCAGTGGGCTGACTGATGTAAAGGAACCGCTGACAGTTTGATGACAGAAATTTATGTAGTTCTGCTAAAGAAAGGCAGTTGTACAGGAAAGAAACGACGGGCCAAATAAACTCCCCAGAATCTAAATATAATCGATTATATTCAGGTACACATCAGCACATAAAGAAGGAAAAGAAGACAGAGACATTTTTACTTATCTTTTACTCTATTCCTCCCATCTCTTCCTTTTATATCTAGGAGAAACTGTCTTCAGGATATAAAAAGCATATTGAGGTGAGCCCCCACCTCAAAATGCACAACGCATACTGCCTGCATCCCAGGTACACCTTAGTATTTAACTTCCAGGAGGAGCTCTCCATGGAAAACACAGCTTATTGCTGGAGCATATGGCGGCCGAGGGATCAGAGCCACACTGTCCTGTGAGTAGGTCACCCCACACAACAAAGAGCATGGGAGAATTCAATGGGAGAGAAATAGGCATATGCAGAAAAACGGGTTCAATGCGGCTCTTCTAACGTTCAGCAAAAAGGTGAAGAATATTCAGCTTTTATAAGGCTTTCCAACAAGTGGGCACTCTTGTTTTTCAAACTAACTTATCCTCCCAAAGAAACCGTGGTATCCAGAATAAAGAAAATGATGAAATAAATATGGAATAGATCTGTGCTCACGCATTCTTCTCTAATTATATCACAAGAAGGGATTGTCTAATGGAGAAATCTATCTGTAGTGCCAAAAGAAGTAGCAGCAATTCTACCATACCACCTACTTTGCACTATTCTCACTCAGTAAATGACTTCTTACAAAAGGAAGATGCCTATCAGCAATCAAGATACGCAGCATTTTACCCAGCCACCCTAGAATTAAAATAAGCATTTGGTTTCAAGGAAAATGAGCTCATTTTAACTAACGAGGTCTCGCTGAGTTTTACCAGGCTCGGCATCGCCGAACCACGGGCTGTCTGCCTCCTCCAACACATCGACCTGTCCCCTGCCGTGGGGCCCGAAAGGGCTGGGGGTGCATTACAGCTTACTGCCATCAGGTTTGTACAACAACATCTTCAGGAAAACACAGCAACTGAATCAGCGCCGTAAGCACTGACCAAGCCGGGATCAAACAGTGGTGGGACTCCTGGGCCAACTTGGGTTTGCACTTGGGAAAACCCCAATCCTATTCATGATAAATAGAAAATAAACAAAAGAATGTATTTCTGAACTACTCTGTAACTTCTGCTTTTTACACCAGAGAGTCCAGGGAAATCAGGCTCCAGATCAAACACCTGAATGCCAGATCATTAAACGAGCGGATCACTGACGCATAAATAAAGTTTTAGATTCGCAGCAAACAAGTATCCTTCTGTAATCCAACCAGGTCAACTTTTCAGTCTTTTTATTATGTCAGCTCTGGCCTAAAAACCCAATGGAAACTGGAGGGGTTGGGTTCCCTGCCTGGCAGTGGAGAGCATCCCAGCGCGACCTGTATGGCCGTGTTTGTGCAAAGGGGGATTTCTGCAGCAATAACGCAGAAACCCCACGGGTCCCACTCACACCAAGACCTCCATTGTTTGGACTTCTGTTCCAGCCATGGAAGTTCACAGTCTGTGACAGCCATCCGACCCACGGACAGAAACGAGTAACCACAGCCCCCAGCACCGCCAGGGCAGCAAGTGCTGCCCTTCAGCAGACACGCGCTCAATAACACATTGCATTAAACACAGTGGGTACCTCTTCAGGTAGTGCCATGATTTGTGCCAGTTTTCATGCCCACGCACATCTATCGATAAGGAAGAGTTTTCAAGATATAAAAGAAATCAGGTGGCTGTAAGACAGAGCTACATAGTGAGCCTCTTATGTTGGTAAGCGATGTGGTTTAGTGCTTCCCACTCCACTCGCCACAAAACAAAACCATCACGAATAAAAAGTCAACACTGCCTCCAACTGAAGCTTTTTTTGGCAGAAAAGAGGGCATGCATCAGCTACAATTGTAAACATTTATTTTCCTAAGAAATGTATTTTTTTCCAAAGCAATAGGAGTCTGTTTGTAGATGTTTTTCAATAATATTGCTGAGCGGAAGCTGTTTTACAACGCATTTCTCCTCTGCAGAGTTCTGTACAACTACTGCATTTGCTTTTACTTTGAAATCAGTTTGTGAAGAGCCACATTTTCATGGACACTGGGGAATCACACCCACCCTTTGTCACCCGGCCAAATCCAAATGAGCCGTGCAGAGCAGCACGAGCCGGGCACGGAATGCACATTGCTGTAACTATTTGCTCATCCAACCGGCACAAAACATTCACTGTTCCACTCTAATGCAAAATAAGGAAAAGCAGATATCACACACAACAGGAGCAGTACCTCTGCGCCATGCCCTGTGGTTCAGGGGGCTCCCGTTGTGCTCTCAGCGTGGTGGGCACCTGGCAGCATCCTCATCCTCCTGCTGCTTGCTCTGCTACTGGTCCTGCGTTGGGAGCTTAGCCCCCTCCGTCCCGTGCTGCTGCCGGCTCTACCCTGGCTGCGGAGGGAAGCGGAGATCTCAGTAGGGCTCAGCCTATGCTGAGCTTGGGGTTTCTTTTATGCTTTGTTATGAATGAGATGCTAAGTTAGTTCAGGCACATTTATATACATATGCATGGTATGTATATGTATGCACATCTATTGCCTGATTTAGTGGGTGGCAACCTTGCCCGTGGCAGGGGGCTGGAAATGGGTGATCTTTAAGGTCCCTTCCAACCCAATCATTCTATGATCTTTAAAGTCCTTTCCAACTGAAAAATTCTATGGCTCTATGATCTTTAAGGTCCCTTCCAGTCCAACCATTCTATGACTCTACGATATATAACCCGACTGATGACTATTTTAATATTCTACTCTCTCACAAAAGTCTTCCCTGTCTTAGGAAGGAAACCTACGTATGGCAAAGTGTAAATTCAAAGCACGTTCCACTGGAAGCCCAGTGTAGATAGGTGATACCCTGAGCATGCACAGGTTGCTATACGGGGTGTGGGGGGGTCCCAGTAGGCAAAGGGAGCAGGCCCCATTGTACTCACCTCAGCAGCTCCAGTGCTGGTGCCGCCGCTCCGGAGGGACGACAGCAAATGCTTTGCTCCGGAGGGAGTGTCCTCCCCGCGGTGAATCAGGCTGCCTTATCCCGGCATAATGTTACAGAACGCTCTGCTCCTGCAGAATTCCGAACGCCACGCTGCGGGGTTTCATCTCTTGCCAGTTTCAAGTGGGTTTTGTTATCATGCAAAGAATGTAATTACGTACAGCTCGCTGTATTCAGGGCTGTTTCCCAACAGACTGAGCATAAATATCGACACGCATGTAGAGGAGCATGACATCACGCTGTAGTGCAGTTAAGTGGCTTTTAGATGACAAGCAGTGCCCCGTCCTTGACAAAGCAAAGATTAGATAAAGTATTGGACAGGAGCCACGGCTGCCGGCTGCCTGTACCAGCATAGAGTTTAACAGCACCATTTATTTCAGAACATTAATTAGTCATGCAGAAAGCATTCAAAACAGACAGCAGACTCTTCCCCCCGAAGCACCGGCACTAAGTTAGGCATGGAGCAGCGCAGCCCGTCCCCATCCCCAGCCCTGCACACACCGGTATTTCCTGCTCCCATTTCCTCCCTGCATGTCATGGGAACACAACCTGCAGAGTGCACTCTCCCGAGCAGCCCATGGACCAGGCCACGGGTGTTTCTGTCCTCTGTGTTTCGAGCACCACCACGCGTGCGCTCCTCTCTGGGATTCCATTTCCCCACGCGTTGCTTTGTTGGCACGATTTTTGTTCACTCACCAGTGAGGCTGCCAAGTCAGACCCATGGATTTAGAGGAGATGCTGATTGCTTACCTTGGAAATGGAGGACAAGTCTTTCTCTTAGGGTTACTGTGGTACAAACATTGGTTTTATAAATTCTGTGGCTTTGCAGGAAGAATAGTGTACATAGGGCAGTGCAGTGCCTGGGGAGGAGCACCCGGGGATTACCCACATGTTTCATTAAGTGGCTGTAGAACCGGCTGGGGCACCTCGGGCATTGGGTGCTAACCATGGCCCTATCTGTGATGGCAGCCTCACCCCAACACACAGAGATAAATCTCTCAGCTAATGAGAACAGAAGGTTGGGAAGGGGGAAGATGTTAAGTGCCTCTATCAGAGGGCCAACCACCCTAGGATCAGGTTCTTGATTCAGGTCTTTTAGAATGAAAAAGCCTAATCTGATCAGTAGGACTTAATAACTATTTTTGTATCTATTTCCAAATGTTGTTAATAAGAACAGACTCAACTGGCCAGAGCACGCAGTGTTAGTGACCACCCCAATAGGGTCAGTGCACAGAGGACAGAAGGAGCAGCAATGCTATGGCACAGCAGTGAAAGGGAAAAGCCGGAAAGAGCCACAACAGTGCGGGGCTACAAAGCTGTAACTGGCACAGAGGGGATCAGAGCTTCACCCTTCTCCAGGGAGAGGGCAAAATCCCTGAGTTTTAAATGAATCTATTTACTGCAATTCACTCATCCATCAGCAGAAGGTGCCCATACTCAACAGTACATCCAGGTATAAGATGGGAATTTCAAGTAGCCCAGAAATTTTGTTTATAAAGTCACGTTTAAAGTAAAACCACACAAGTTACAAAATAAATTGTAAAGCATTTTAAGAGTAACATATAACTTCGAGGATTAAAGAAGTGATCGGTGTTGAGCCGAAAAGGCTGGGAACTCATTTTGAGGTTCCGCCATGGAGGCAAAGCATCCAGTGCCATCCCACAGCACTGATACGGGCATGGAAAGGCTACCAGCAGCCATTAACCACAGCCTCCAAGTGGATGCTGCACTTTGTCACACCGAGTTCTGGTTAATCCGAAAGAATCAAAGGCTGGCTATTAGTAGTTCTTATTAATTCCTTAATTTGGAAGCCTATATGAATGAGTTAACAATCACAGACAGAAGTGGTCAGCAACATTGGTTCTGTTGGTCACAGATCCTGTGTCTGTCTGCAGGGTGTATGAATTGTGAACCGTTCCTTCAGAAATGGTTTGGGTGTTTTTTTTTCAGGGCCACAGATGCTGTGACGCTGTCTTTGTGCACTATGTAAAAATAGATCTCCATTTTCATAGATCTTCAGACACGTTCTCATTTCCAGACATGAGAACACAGTGCTGCTTAACAGGGCCATCAGTACAGCCTTTCAATGCAGTTTATTCATTGCTCGCTTGTGATGGTTTCTGAGTGTCCTGCTCACAGATGGTGAACACGAAAGCTGTTTTTCAGGCTGCAAAGAGCTCACATGTACAGCAGCATGCATCTTAGCACTGCTGCATCAGGTCCCTCACTTTCCCTTAAATGTTGGAAAGGAACTAAGCCAGGACTCTTCTCCTACTCCATGGGAGGGTCAGATTGGTTTTAGGAAGCATTTCTTCTCCAGAAAGCAGTCAGGCAGTGGCACAGCTGCCCAGGGAGTGGGGGAAATCACTGTTCTTGGGGGTATCCCAGAGCCGTGGGGAAGTGGCACTGAGGGACATGGGCAGTGGGCATGGGTCATATTGGGGTTGGGGTTCTAAGAGGTCTGCTCCAACCCTAGTGACTCTGTGATTCTACTGCCTTCACATTTCATGTCTATCATCACCTACTCTAGAAGCAAGGCTAAACTACTTTGCATCTGTGTCTCAGAGCAGTAAATCCCCTAAAACATGTACCTACTTATTACTGTTCATAGCAGACACTCATGAGTTTGTCTTTTCCCCCAAGGAAAATGATGCTCTGAAAAAGGAGAAGCCACAGCGAGAAAAAATTCAGGATCAGCAATGAGGGCACTAAACTTTGTGCAACAGGAACAAGACTGACAGTGCACTATTTCCAAACACTATGCAAGTTTAATTGCACTCATCTTATTTGGTAAAAGATGCCAGGACAACAGCTTGGAGACATATTCTGAGCTATCGGTATTTTGTAGCCGTATTAAAACCTAAGGCTTAGGTTCCTGCATGCCCGAACAGTCTTTGATTTCACATGCAATTAGTGACATAATTAACAACATTTAATAATGTTAACCAGCTATTCAGAGCCAGAAGACTGAATGAGCAGCCTAAATGGGGTGCTCTGTGATATCAGAAAGATCATATTTTCCAAAGCTACAAAGGAAGTTAAAGTGCTGCTGGTCTCTACTGCTTAGAAATGACTTTCCCAGCAGCGAAAGCAGGGACACACCACTAGATCACAGCATTTCATAAAGAACAGGGCATACTGGGCAGCCCTGTGCCCTCTATGTGGGGCAGGTGGGCACGAAAGATGGGTTGGATGGAAGAAGTGGTACTACTTCAAAGACAAGGACCATGAGGAGAAATAAAAAAAGGGGAAACAGGAGATTAAGGAAAAACCAGGGGGAAGTAACAGAGGAAATCCCAGTATCTGCAAGGATCTGCTAATAGGAGATCGGAGTATTCAGCCAATGTAGGCTTCTGTGCCACAGCAAAACAGAGGCATACCCAGAAAGCTCGTTTCCAGGTGTTAGGTCATGAAAAACATTAATTAGATGTAAAATAAAGTGGAAACAAATGTGCAATTTGCTCAAAAATACAGCAGAGAAGCTCCGAACAAAGAGCAACAACCAAAGCCCTCACACATGGCAACACAGCCTCGTATTTCCCACAGGGGACACGGCCGTGTTTTCCCAATGTTCTCCTCCTTTCCCCAGCCTCCAGCCCACCACAGACCTTCCAGCAGGGCATGCTGTGGCTCCTTGCTGTCAGGGCTGGCCCCAGGAAGAGATTCCTGGTGGCACCCATTGGAGCCCTACCAACAGAGCATGCCTCTGGGCCTGTCAGCCATAAAAACTAAGCACCACAAAATCAAGGACTAAAGAAAAAGAGTTAGTGGAGTAAAATGGGGGTACTTTTCTCTTTTTTTCCTCTGTGCACCGTCCTTTTTTTTTTACAAAGAGCAAAGTGACAGCCATGAAAGAGACCCTCATTGCCCACTGTTGACTGCCATTTATTTACTGGAGTGAAAACTAATAGGGAGACTAATGAGAATTTTGCTTGGATGCATTGTGGCATTTCATTACAGTCTGGTGGAAAATTGGAAACAAACCCGATCGCTCTGCGCTCTGTCAGCTCTCTCTCTTGGATCTGTGTGAAAATGCAAACACACACGTCTGCATTCAGCCCCACGTACCAGGAGAGCTCCTAATGACTTCTGACAAATTTAATCCCCCCACCAGCAGCTTTCTTGTTTTTTTTTTTTTTTTGTATTTTTTTCCCCCTCTCGATGTTTCACGTTGCAGTATTACAACGTCACAATTTGTTTAATGCCAGAAATAAACTTGGTCTTGTTGAACTTTGTCCCATTGGCCTCAGCCCAGCGATGAGCCCATTCACACCCCTCTGCTGGCCTTCCTACAGGCAGATTGACACTGCCCCCCAGCTCGGTGCCATCTGCACATTTACAGAGGGTGCACTCAGTCCCCTCATGCAGATACAACACAGATATTAAACAGGATGAGCCCCCAGTGCTGACCCCTGGGGAACACCAGTCATGCCTGCCTGCTGGCTGGATGTAACTCCATTCACAGCCACGATGCAAGATACTTGAGCTCTCTAGAGAATGATCGTTTTGGGTGATTCCCAATAATTTCTGATATTTGTAGCTCCTTAAAAATGGCAGCTGCATCCTCAGCTAACTGCAGGAACACTTATATGCAAGTCCTCAACTCTCCACCATAACTACATGGAGAACACAACCAAAGCAGAATAAAAAAAGATGGATTGCAAAAAAAAAAAATAACTGCCAAAGGAGGAGCTAACATGGCAAGTTTCATATTCTTACAGATCTTGCAGGGTCCCGGGAATGGAAGAATTATCCTGAAAGCTGCTTGCACATCACATTCATTGGTTTGGAGGCAGCCTCAGACTTCATTAGGATCATTTGATCTGCTCGGTGCCCCAGAGCAAGCAGCCCATGTTTAGCTTGAAGCTCAACACCAGAGGGCATGGAGCACCTGATCCAAAGCCCACTGATGCTGAACTAATGCAAGGCTGCTGACTCCCTCACTCTTTATTGGGCTGTTAAACGAATACCAATTTATTCTATAGCTAAATTTCATCAGTGGATATTATTAATTATTATTATTTTTTGACAGGAGGAAATAATGAAGAACATGCTGGTTTTTGCCTCTCTCTCTTTGGTCATACTTACTGAGATGGGTTGGTTATCTGATGCCAGCAACCCGACCTGCCTCCCTTGTTTGGCAGATGGAGCTCCTTTTCAGCTAGATATCTTTCTTCCATTTATACATCAAGGAGATAAAACATGAGATGACAAGCTGATTCCTAAACAAAATCATTCTGCAGAGGGAAACAGCAATTGTTTGCGCTAACACACAGGCAGTTGGGCAGAACTGTGGTGTTTTGGGGCCGTATGTTTAATACGCAAGGTAAAAAAGCTTTCAGCTTAATCAAATAATAAACAAAAGGAGGGAAAAGCCATTGGGAAATACTTTGCGTGTCTTTATAGCTGAGATGCTAATGGTCCAAAGCAACATCTGTGCTCTTCCTACATTCTCAAGAAAAGAAAAAAGAGAAGCTCGCTGATTATGTGAGCTTGCTTTGAAAGCCCACAGCAGATTTATTATTTCCTTTGGAAAAACTGCACTTTGTTCTTCCTTCAATATCATTCCCATCAACTGCAGCAAGCCAAAAGAAGCTGCTTTGGGAACAAGCCAAAAAGATGGAGACAATGTGGTATGTTCTAAGCACGGACTATTTATGGGCTGTGAGAGAAGATCCTTTTGTAATTCTAAAGTCTGCATTCGGTGCAAGTTGATGAGAAAGTTTGGAGAGACTGAAAGGTCTCATTATGATATGTCACTCCACGATTGCATCCTTGTCGTCTTAATTTTCTTTTAAGCTGCTCCCAAGCTGGCCAAAGGAATCTCTATGAGGGAGGATGGGATAAACTTAGAGGATCTGAATGTGGAGATGATCGTTTGGGGTTTTTTTAGGAGGAGAAAAGTGCAGATCCAATCCAGTTATTTCCCTTTTGTGGTGAGCCATCAGGGTGAAATAACTGAGCTGAACTACAAAATAAGGAGCTGAAGGGAAGGATGTATGGCACAAGGGACATGAAGCCTCATGTCCTTCAGTGTGATCTTCTGTTTTGCGATCATAGCTAGCCTCACAGCAGTCCTAAGCTTTGGCTCCACGTGACATTTGCACAATTCAGAGATGGAATCATAGAATCATAGAATCACCAAGGTTGGAAAAGACATAAAAGATCATCCAGATGGAGAATCCAATGACAGTGGGTGGCCTCGGCATGCTCACACCTTCTGGTGAGCATGGGTGCATGAAGGATGGGTAGAAGAGATCCGCAGTGGCTTGTTTCTTAGTTCAACTGGAGAAAATCATTACATGCACGATGAACATATGTGTGGCTTCTTGGAATATTGAAAAGTTGCTTTTTCTTTCAATTTTTTTTTTTTTTTTTAAATTATAAAATATTGAATAAAATATCTTGCTTCAGCTGGAGAGAAATTGGTGGGAGCTATGCCCTTTTCATTAATTATTTCCAGCATATGATTCAATAACAACCACCTGAATGATTCTGTTCTTAAGATAGCACAACAACAAATGATCCTCTTCAGCCTACTTTTGCCACAGACATTTTCATCACGCTAAAACACATACAAACACTTTAAATAGCATTTGATTGGGATCCAGTCCAGCTGGCAATGGGAGCGACTCATTAGTGGGTCATCCGGACTTGCTGCTATGAGAGGAAAAGGGCTCTTATTGTGGTCTCAAGAGACTGAGGAGTCCGGAGGTGAAGTCGCCATGGATCTCAGCACTTTAAATAGTGACTGGTTGGGTTCTAGGGTCTCTTCCAACCCAATCATTCTATGGCTCTATGATCTTGGAGATTCCTTCCAGTGCAACCATTCCATGGTTCAATGAGAAGATGGGCATGGCCTGAACATGGCTTTTGCCCCTTGCTCCCACCCCAGAGACACGTGTCCACCCACATCACTGCTTTGGGACCAGCAGCACAGGAAAGCGAGAGAGAAAGAGGAGATATGAGAATCAGAGAAGTGTCAAAGAGAGCAACAAGAAGGGGCAGAGGTCTAACAGCTGTGACCAGCAGAGGAAGATCAAAGGAATGGGAGCAATTCAACCCAAGGACATTTTCTGACAGAAAGAAGGGGCGAGTCCATCAGAGATCGCCCAGGGATGATCTGTTCAGCCTGCTGACAGCTGGGGAGAAATACAGCACTTCCAAGTTCAAGAAGAGCAAAAACCTGAGTGAGGGCAGCAAGGCAGTCCTCTGCCAAGGGCACATCTCTGTGCTGCTCCTCTCACCGCTCAAGCAGCATCAAACTGCTCCAGTCAGCCCGTCCCAGTCCCTCCCATAAATGTGGGATGCTCCAAAAGCACATGAGAGCTCCAGGCTGCTTTTCCAATCCATGAAGGAATACTCTATCTTGTTAACCTGGAGAAAAAGATAATTGCCTTTAAGGCTTATAGCAGAAATCTGGGGGAGAGAGAAACGCAAGATGGAATTCCTCCGAGCCAAAAGCTTCTTTTGCTAATGCAACATGATTAACAACAAGGGTGTAATCATATTAATAGAGAAATTTATGAAAAGGATACATGGATAATTTCCCAATAAATTCCCTTCTCATGCACTACAAGTTAATGGATGTTATCCCAGAGTTCAATGAGAGCAAAGCACAAATCCTTGAGACAAGGACGGGCTGCCCCACCATGTGAGCTGATGGCTATGGGCTGTCCTTCTGCATATGGCTGTGCCTTCAAAGTGCCTTTAATGCACAGCATCCTTCGCCCAGCTGGGTAAGGGGGTGCTTATAAAACCCAGATTCTCAGGAGGAGATCAGAAGGGGAATCTTCTCTCCCATACGAGCCAGGAAAACAGAGATGGGTCATTTCCTGAATTCAGGAGTTGATCTGAATTTCAAAGCCATGCTTGAGGAAAGTTAACAACGGTATCCCTGCAGGAAAGTTTGGAAGAAGAAAAGATTGATGCCAATAGGCAGCTTAGATGAGTTCAGCAGAAACAGCATTTTGGTTCAGCTCATCACAGATACACTGGTTACAGTTTCTGTGCCTGATTTTCAGCATTCATAGATCAGCTTATCGGCCAGTGATGGACCCACCTTCTTTGTCTGAGGGTGAAAAAAAAATAATCATGGCCTTATTTTTATTCCCTATCTTTCCCTATTTAAATGTGGAAAGGAGAACAGCGCTAAATTGCTCAGCCCAGGAAGGCAGGGTAGGGGAACTGCTCGTTCCCAACCTGTGCAGAGCAGCATGAATGCCATCATTGTCATGCACATGTCCATTCCAATGCTAGAACTGCAGCCTTGGATTGCCCCTCCTGGCATGTATCAGGTTTATTTTTTAAAAGCATAACCACATCCCAAAACCGCAACAGAAAACAAATGGAGCTTTATCTGGAATAAAACTAAATATGAATTTTGACTTGATAGCAATGAAGGTAAAAGGCCGCCTTGCCCCCAGAGAAACAAAACATCCCGTCCTTCCACGTGCATTATCTCCTCGCATTTATCAGGTTTAACCTCACAATGGGAATGCTGAGGGAACACAGAGCCATTGAGGGCCGCAGCCTATCGGGGCCCCATCGATCCGCGCATCCAATGCCACATTCTCCATCTCTTAGATGCCAGCGGATACAAGAAAGAGTTGAGCAAATTTTGTGTAATTGCTGTGCACTTAAGAGCTCCAGAGGAGACTGCGTTTCATATTGAGTTGCATTACAAGGAAACAAAAGCACACTGTGCTGACAGCCACCTTATCTGGCCATCGGGACATCTCAGCGCTCCATATCAGCCACACAGCACCATCTGACCTTCAGTTATAACAGCCAGAAAAAGACAGACAGCCTCAGAGATGCTCACCAGCACACGGTGGGGGTGGGTTGGGGATCCTAGAGGTCTTCTCCAGCCTTAATGGTTCCGAGGTTCGATGATAGAGGGAGGAGCACAAGCACTGGCCGAGCTGCATTTCGCATGAGACAAATGACTCAGTCTGTATTTGCACCAAGAAATGCATGTTCACGCCGGTTCAGCCAGGATTAGTCATATGATTCAAACACTCAAAAATCCGTTCCTTAATGCATTTCTGGCAGCCAGAGCAATGAAACCACAGGGGTTTATTAGCCATAGAAACGATTATGGTTATTGCTCGTGGATAATATTTTAAAAGTGCACTTACTGACTTAACAACCTATTGCCCAGCCTGAAAATTTGGCTTTGATATTTTTGGCAAGGTTTGTCGGTACGTTTTAAAACTCCTAAGGAATAGAGATGTTTTCAAAAGCTCTGCTAAGTTCTCAGCTTCAATAACCTGGCCCCCCGGAGCCTGTTTTTAGCACAAGAGCTGCAGCACCAGCTCAGAAAGGACGTGTTGGGATGCAGAGTCCCATCACGGAAGGTCTTCCAGCAGTGCACCTGGGTGTGCAAGGAATGGAGCATCCTGCTGCAGCCACGGCCACACGCACAGCTCCACCTTGCAGCACAGACACAGAGATTACTGCTGCTTTCATGAGACCACACACACAGGGGAGCTTCCTGGCTAACACGAGAGAGAGCCACGAGCATCAGCTGAAGATAGGATTTTTTTTTTCTGCCGAGGGATTTTCCTGCGTGACAGTTTGTTTTCTGGAGGAGGTTTGGTTGTGTCAGATCTCTTTGCTTTGCTCTGTGAGTGGCAGAGAAATCTGAGTACCTCTCGCTTGGGGCCCCAGGTAAATTCTTCCCTCTGTGACAGATGGCCCTCCAGCTTTTGGACAGCACAAAAAAAGCACAGAATAAAATCCATGTGTCCATCACAGCTCACTACCTTCACTACCCATGGTGTAGATGCCATGGAAATAGTGCCTGTAGAGCCCGATGGCGACACAGTGATTTATAGAATGACTGAGGTTGGAAAGGACCTCCAAGAGCACCAACTACAACAACCACTTGTTGGATCGTTCCAGTTAAGATTTCAGCACAGAGGCCACCAGATCCCTCAGCATTTACAACAAGGGAAAAAGGACACATCCTCCATTAAAGCCGAGCAGGCTCCGAGCCCAGGCCCAGGCAGTGTGAAGCAGGGCAGTGATAAGGACCTCCTATCCCCACTTTGCAGGACAGGAACTGGTACAGTTTGCTGAAGTCACATAAGGAATGAATGCATCAGCCTCTGCATTGGCACTGGATGATCTTTAAGGCCCCTTCCAACCCAAATCATTCTGTGATTCAGATCACAAAGCACATGAACCTACAGGGAGCATGTAAACATTCTGCACCTTTATTTGCTGGGTCTGATCAGTGTCAGATTTAGGAAAAGATTCTGATATTTTGCTTAGCTCTCAATTATAGTAATGCCCCCCAAATAATTATTTTCTTCACCATTTTGTTCAGTATATCAGCTTCTGCATCCATCAAGCACGTTAATCCATCACATTATTCTTTCAACTGTATCACTAACGATTATCTTTTTCCAGAGGTACAAATCCTCTTTTTCCACCCCCCAACCTCCCTTTAAAAAAAAACAAAGTGGAATTCAGGCAACTCTGCTTATCCCAGTCATCTCCCCATGCTGGATTCCTACCAGGCAGATTTACAGGACTTAATGGCGCAGGGGCTGGAGGTCAGCTAGGTTTGCTCTGAAATTACTTGCCTTAGGACAGCAAATTCCAAAGCAGCTGCAGCAGAGCGTGGCCATAATGACTGCTGACAGATGGGAGATGTTCTGCAAGCACACGGTGCCAACATCTTAAAGCATGGTGTCATTTCCCTCTTGACAACCACCCTTCTCAAGTGAACCCATCCCAAGGAGCCTCTCTGCCCCAACTGTGTCAGCACCTTAACCAAGTGTCACCACAGCCAAAATGGGTTTAGGTTTCACATCAAAGTGATATACTCACAACTTGCTGTAGGGAACCTGATGTTGCAGGGGGGTGGGCTGAGGGATCTCAAGGAATCTCTTCCAACCCCTACAGTTCTGTGGATCTCAACAAGAAGGTGCAAAACAATAGGACAAGAGGTGATGGCCTCACATTGTGCCAGGGGGTGGGTCAGGCTAGATGTGAGAAACAATTTTCTCTCCAAAGAGCAGTCAGGCAGTGACACAGCTGCTCAGGGAGTGGGGGTCACCATCCCTGGGGGTGTCCCAGGGCCGTGGATGTGAGCAGTGGGCATGGTGGGGCAGGATTGGGTTTGGGGATCCTAGAAGTCTTCTCCAACCTTAATGATTCTACTTACAAACTGTTGCATTCTCTCTAATTTGTCTTCTGTGAGCAGAAATCTCAATCCTTACACCAGCACGGTGTGTTCAGCAGCTCCATTTGCCCACAGCAACCCATAAATATCTCAAACCTTCCTGCAAGGCCAGCTGTTACCTCCAGTAACACACTAAGCACAGCCAACAGCTTGAAATCTTATGGGGAGAAATGAAAAGGGCACATCGTGCTCGTAAGGCAGTGCAGGGAAAAGGAGAAAGGGAGATTTCCTCTCTGCTGGAATTAATCAGGAGATCCCTAGCATGGGGCCAGCCTCCCCTTCAGTCCTCCCCACTAAATAGGGTTTATTTCTACTGAGCCTTTAGAGAACACATGGACCTCCAATGGTGCAGTCTGCAGACACAGGTGGGGAGCAATTGAGCAATCATTGTTCCAGTGATGCCAACCCAGCATCTTCCTGGAGATCCATGGCATATTCCACAGGAAGAACAGCATGAGGTCTTGGCCAGCCCTCAGCTGCCTTAATGCTTGTTTAAACAAAACTTCTACAGTTTAACTTCCTGGAGGGGCAATACTTCAGCTGCTGAACACCCTGAGAATCAGAGGTGTCCCAGTGTGATTTAGAGCCTTTGCTCATTAATAGGCCATTAATAGTGTATGTGAAGAAAAGTGGAAGGGCTGCATGCCAGGACAAAGCCTGCGCTTCCTTGACAATGTCTTACATGTGTCAGTGGAATCTTTATTTATAGCTGCAACAACAGAAAGGAATAAATTGTGAGCTGAATGTCACTCAGCTAAAGCCCCCAGCACTGCTGGCATCTGACAGCTACCACAGGAGCTGCATTAGATTTATATTAATCTGGAAGAGGAGCTTACACACTTGGACTTGTCAACACAGATGCTCCAAAGGCTGAAAACCCACTACGTCCTGGTATGGGTACTACCACAGAGAGCTTACCCTGCCACTAGTAATCCCTGGCTAGGATGATTTAAACCAACAGGCTCACATATGTCAGCCACAGAATCACAGAAACACCAAGGTTGGATAAGACCTACAAGATCATCCAGCTCAAACATCCACCTATCACCAACAGTTCTCACTAAAACTACATCGATAACAAACCACATCAATAAGGAACTTCTCAACCCTTAGCAATCACCCTAAGAAGGTCAGCATTCACCCACCCTGCAAGTGGAAGATGACCAGAGGTTTGCCAAGCCAACAACTTGTGGTTGGCTGAGATGCCCAGGCCCACATGGGTGGAAAGGTTCCACTCCCCAGAAATAAACAACTTGCTGCATAAACAAGTTTGTTAATTGGCTCAAACTCAGTGTCAGAGCAGTGGATTCCATGAGTCCTTGTGCCAAGTGGAACAGGTAGGTGGGCAGTGGCAACAGAGCATCTCCAGCATCACAACCTGCAGCCCTACCATACCTCACAGACCAGACCTGTTCAATGGGTGGATGCTGATCCACCAAAAGCAAAGATAAACATATCACACAACATCTGAATCAAGAGAAGAAGGGAAAAAGGGAGTGGCGTTTCTTTTACACAAGCTTCAGTGAGGTTTTGCAGCGTGAACACATTCCCCATTAGCAGCTTCAGAGGTGGAAGGCTGAAGAAAGCAAGCGCTCAGCAGAAGGAAAGTAAAAATCTGAGGTAAACCCTCTAAAACTGCCTTGAAATGGACCAATCTGTTTAGCTGTAGGATTATAATTAAATATAATTTAAAAGGAAGAAGAAAAGCAGCTTTCTTTTGAACAACTGTTCTATGCAATTCTACACACTATTCTATGCAATTCAGCAGACAGTTCTTGTAAGGAGCTGAAGCATGGTGAGTAAGGAAGGACACCTCACTCTTAAACACGCAACAGTCACTATCAGCTTGATATCCTGATAGTAAATTCCCTCACAGGCAACAAGAGATACTGTTTGAAGACCACAGAAAATCTGATAAACAGTGACGAATAATGGCACGAAAGAAAAGCTCAGTAATACAATATGGTTTCCATAAGAAGGACTGCTTTATTTTACTTCTAAAAGACAAATTTGTGCTCTTGAGTGCCAACAGGCACCAGCTGTGCATGGCAACCATCCCTTGGACCAAAGGACGATCCTCAAATGAGAGTGTTTTGTATTTGCACATGTATTATCCCAGCAAGTCAGGTAGTATAAGTCCTAAGACACCAATTAAGCCACCCCTAGATCCTTACTTGACAACTTCAAAAGAGACAAAGTGATTCACCGGCCTAGAGCTGGCTTGCTTTATGGAAAGAGTGACATTCCTTATGGTGGAGACAGCAAAACTCTCAATTTCTACCTTAGCACTTTATCTAGAAATACATTAGAAAGTTTTACATAGCTGTGTTTCTTTTTTACAAGAAAGCAGATTTATTCTCTCCACCATTTCTAGTCCCAGCCAAATCCCAACTCCATTTAACAGCACACAATGAGCCACCAACAGAACCACATTTTGCAATGATTTCTCCAATTCCTCCCCCGGCCCAAATCAGATCCCACATTTTTCATTAAGGTAAAATCGTTTTCTTTCCAACATTAAAAAAAAAAAAAATAAATAAATCCCTTTTGTAATGGATCTACTCTGCTTTGAGCCGAGAACAAAGAGAAAATCATTAATTCCAGGAATTCCTTCTTACTGACAACTTTCATGGGCGCCTTTCCAGACTGGAGGAACCATGTCCCACTTTGGGGCTTCTGCAGGGAAAACTCATTAATAAGATGTTCTCTGTGAGGCATTCCTACATTTTGATTTGCTGCCAACACGAGCCAACAAGTTGCACAAAAGCTGGCCTCTCAAACACAGCTCTTAACCGGCCAGAGGAACAAGTTTTCTGCTCTCAGGCATTCAAGATTAGACTCCGGTGCAGCTCAGTGGACATCTTCGTTGCTCCTGTTTACTTTAATGGTGTTTGGGAAGGGAAAATAAATGAAAAGCATAGTTGCAGAGCGTTGCACGTTGTGATCTTGCTTAGTTAACAAGTGATGTAACAGCAGTGGTTTAAAAGTGCCAGGCTAGACTGTGAAGATGTTTTGTGTGTATCCTCATGGAATCAGAACTATTTCTCAATCTTTCTACATGCCTTTCCCACCGTATCTTGCATCTCACTACAACCTTCAAAAGGGGTCCCTGAATTCCCAACTCAGGAGCTCACGGGTTTCCAGCAGAAACATTTACCCACTCCACAAAGCAACCTGGCCCTGCCACGATGCCACTCCAGCTATCAACTCACAGGCCAGCACTCACACAAAGCTTTTTGGCTGCGACAAACAATTGAGCACATATCTCGTCTACAGCCAACCTTTTTAAAAGATCCAATGACTTGAGACGAGCCTTTCCCACTGATCACACCACCAGTGATCCCCAGCAGAGCTTACTGCAAACCAATGCATGTATTTCTATTATTTACTCAAAGTTATAACATGATCACCTAATTGCACAGCAGCTCTCCACGTGAGCAATGAGAACACTGCTTAAACTCCCAGTGCTACTGGGCACTGTGGTACAACTCCCATCGACTTCAATAGGCATTTGTTCAATAGACAGCTCATTCATTCACACTAAATACACATGCAGGAGTATTTAAGTTCCTCACAGGCCATGAAAAATCAAGTATTTACCGACCACATCTCCTGAATTTATCTATGATACGGCTCTTTGGCAATATTTTCTTTTTATCCACAGTCAAACAGAAAGGAAAAAGCTGCATATCGAACTGGAAATACCAGTCCCTCAAAGAAGAATGTATTTGGTGATTGATTTCCTGGTGGTTCCATCTGCACTCATCAAAAGAAAAAAGAAAGTAAAATATAAAGTATCTCTACACATAAGTATCTGTTTTGCCCCTTAAGGAAATAAGATAGCTGTCAAGTGTGAGATAACTGCTCAGATGTGTGCAATGATGTTATGTGCATCACATTTAGCCAGACAGAAGGAAGAGCTGAGTGCCTGGAAAAACGTCCCAACTGCACTGCAAGGTGGTTTGTGGCACAATTCACAAAGGAAACATCCTGGGCTGTTCCAAGATCACTTTCCCAATGCCTGTCCATAGTTCACTCACTCCAGCAAATCCATGCACAGTGTCCTTCCCCCACAGCACACTACGATGAGCACAGGTGTCAGTCCCCAGTCCTGATTGCTCCCACAAAAGCAAAATAAATTCACCTGAAGAACTGCATATGTTTAAAAAAGATACCAAGAAATACTTTGCTATAAAGAATGTACTGAAACATGCTTACCAGCTGTCTGCAGGCAAGTCAGACCAACAGATCTGATTCATCTGAAAACACCTGGCTGTGCCCACGAGTGGGACTTTGCTTCTTATCCTCCTCCAGTGCTGCACTTACAGACTTTTTGCAGACTGTTCACCAACTGCACCAAAGCACTTCAGGGTCAGTGGTTTTCATCCTTAATATACAACGTGGGCACCACGTTTTTAAGGAATCCCTTATATTGCAACCAAAGCCCAACGAGTAGCTGCCTGACAGAGGAGCTACAGCTTGCAGCAAGTCTGGGGCTGCACCCCACGTGAGATTAGTCACCTTCCAGAGCAGCACCCTGCAAACAACACAGAGAAAATAACCTAAAAGTGCTACAACTCGGCCAAATTAACACAAACGAGCTGTGATCTTTCAAGCCCTCACCTTTCTGCACAAACCCTTTCCATCATTCAAACTCCACCTTCAATTTTCCCTATTTTAATAACCACAGCTTCTTACTATGGTGCCGACAACAGCATTAGAAGCAACCTTGCCAAATCAAAACAAAATTTAAGCAAAACTAATGAACCATGATACCCACACCAAGCAGCACCTCCCTACCTTCTGCTCTGAGCAGCACAGCAGGCTGACATCTTGGGCTTCTCTGAAAATGGAGGAGACACAAAGACCTCAAGCACACTGCTGTGCTCCAACACAGGAGAGGGTCACCAGGTGCACAGGAATGGAGGCTCATTTTCTTAATTGGAGACACCTGCAAGCAGCACAGCCTGTAATGCCCTGCACTGCAAAGGTCTGCAGAACTTCTGTGTCCTGAGTCTGGAAGGAGCCTGGTTGCAGGCTCAGGACACAGAAAGAGGCTCTGCAGACCTTTGCCTTCTGAAATAAGTAGTTTTTGTAGTTTTCTTGCTCTGTACACCTGAAATCAGCACTTGATCCTGTTTAAGTGACTGGACTGGATGCTTACAACCTGCATCAAGACTTCAGGTTTTCTGTTAAAGCCACTCGAGCAGGATGTTTCACCTTTGACGCTTTTCTCATTAAGTCATGGCAAAATACTATTCAGTACTTTTCAGAAGTAGAAATGAAATGCTGCTTCCTCCCTGCTACGTGCCTGGGGGGTCTTCCACAGATCATCCCATGCAATGTAGAACAAATAAAATGATACGCATATGTCACCAAACAACCTCATCTTTCTTCCTTAACTGCATCAGATGGTTTATATGACGTATTCATGGACAGAAATGGGATTCTTACTCTGTCTTGAGTGAGTTACTCTCTTGTCTGTGAGTGAGAATGCAGCAGGCTGGATGTACACACCTGGATGAACACAGAAGCATCAGCAAACATCTCTGTTCTGCATGCAGTTACAGGTAAGCACTTACCCAAATGGCACTTCCAAAGCTAACTGAGGCATTACCCCATCACATGCGTATGAACCAAAACTGAGAATCAATTCTGATACTGGAACTCTGCTACATTAAAAAATGCACCTTCAGCAACACAGAACCCCTTCATTAGCCCAGGCTGCTGTCTCTATAAGAGTTAAAAAGAAGGCAGTAAAAATCAAGCATAGTACTTTGGCACTTCGGTGGAACTCTTTATTTTTTTTCATAGACAATTCTTCAGCAAATGCATACATGATGTGCAGAATTCTTATATTTTCAGTGTGTCAAAGAGAATAAAAAGTCAGTTCAACCAAGAAAAAGATGAGCAGAGATGCACACACATCCCCTTTTGGCAGCTGCAGAGAACCTGAAAGTCATTTCTCTGTGCAAGAGCCCCCCTCTGGGCTGCTTTCCAGGGGCTTCCTGGCACTCCTGAATGCTCCGAAATGGCATTTGCAGAGCAAGTATTTACAGTAAACTCATATAAGGCTACTGAGCCACTTTAATTCCTCATGATGATTGCCATAATTGTTCACAGAAGCAACGTTATGGAAGTACCTGGTGCTCAAAGAAAACACCACGGAAAGATCCATGGTCCCAACCATCATGCTTGACTGAGGAACTCCCTCAGGAGCACAGAGCAAATCTGGGATGATTTTTCCATGGGAGAAAAGTTCATGAACCCTGTGGGTCACGTAGCAAAAAGCATGTTGGTTTTCATCACTAAACATCAATTCTAACTACGACTGTAGCTATGTCTGAGCCCAAGATTAGTGCTGTAGGTGTGTCAATACCCAGGGATGAGCTTTGAACAAAGGAAACGTGTCCAAAATCATCCCTGGCAGCTTGGCATGTTGGATGGCCCAGTGACTTGAGACAATGTCAGTGTTTAAAATCCCCAATTTCTAGGGTTATTTTAACATTTTAGAGATCACTTCTGAATCTCTTGGCAAAGTAAAACTTTTCAGAAACCTCATCTCTGAAAGACACTGCAACAATTTATTGTCATTTTCAACCCCTCTCACTTTGGCTGAGCCACTGGAAAAGATCACAGAACAATCACAGAGACACACTCATAAGTGAATCACAATTTTATTTACAGAAAGAAAAGAAATGCAATTCTCCAACCTTGAAGGGTCAAATCATGAATCATAGAATGGCCTGGGTTGCAAAGGCCCACAGTGCTCACCCAGTTCCAACCCCCTGCTGTGTGCAGGGTCACCAACCAGCAGCCCAGGCTGCCCAGAGCCACATCCAGCCTGGCCTTGAATGCCTGCAGGGATGGGGCATCCACAGCCTCCTTGGGCAGCCTGTTCCACTGAAATCCTTAGCTGTGCTGAAATATTGGGTTGTGCTGAAATATTGGGTAAGGGAGAGTTCAAAGAAGCTCAATTTGGCAAAGAGGAGCAGCTGAAATGTTAGATTCATGATCATATAAAACTATCCTGATAACAGTCCGAAATCAGTACCTGCTGGCCTGTACCATCAGTGAGTTTGCAGTGCAAAGAACATAAATAAGCTAGAGCATTAATGAAGTAACTGTACATCTGACTTATTGTGGACCATACTCAGGACAATCTGTGCAGCTGGAAGGGGTGGGAGCTCACTGGAGCAGCCTGGGAGTGATGGTCTGCATCAGGCTTCACAGAAGGAAACAAAGGTTCCAGTACATCTCACTGTACTGAGATGTTTGCAGCTCTTCATCTAATTAATGAACTGTCATCTGTATGACAGGGATTCAAATAGTCAAAGCTGGGCATATAAACGACATTAATCACTGTAATACTGTAAAAAAAGGAACAGAGTATGGCCCAAACTTTTCAAGTGCAAGATAAAGCTATGTCCAGAGGCATGGGATATCCAGTTGCTGACTTCTGATCCACCAAGGAGAGTAGCATTTCTGGGAAAATCTTCTGTAGACCAAAGAGAACACATGGTAGAGTTCTCTCCTTATTTATACAAAGGCTCGCTTGCCATTTTTATGGTAAAGTAACTGCTCAACTGCAGCCACAATTTGAAATCTGTGGCGTTACTGCCATGCCAATATAACAAAGAGAAGGATTCAGAAGCTGAGGTGAGCACTTGAGGTGGGACCTTACTGTAAGAAAATACTGCCACTGAGGACAGTCATGAACTCTGAGTTAGGTGCTCAACCAGCTCATCCTTTTCGGATAGAAACTCTACCTAATTTCATATTGCTTTATAATTCCAGTGCAAGACATCTTATAGGAAAGAGAGGCATAAAGTATTGTTCTATTTCTCATAGAAATGACAGCTCTGATCAGAACAGAAAAACTCCTTTCATATGAAAACCGTAACTATGAAAAACCGTAACTAACGATAAGCTTACATACAGCTTACAGCCCGTGTTATTCATGCATAGTGATAAACAGCTTAGAAACACTTTCCATTAAAACACAAATTGGCACATGGTCCACTGAGAGCTCCTCTTTATCTTACCTGATTGTCTACAGAATCCCCTTTACTTTGTTCAAAAACACACAAACCACACGTGCATTTTCATCAAACAAGAGGGAGTCGTAACAACTTGATTCTGCCTCACTGCCCAGTCACCATTGGGTTTCCTGTTGTGCTTTTTCTGTGTGCATGTTTTGTTCTTCTTTAAATACTGCGGACCATTTGAAATATCTTCATTAGAACCCAAGGACTGCATGATGCATCTTCCCACCGTCCTCTCACATTTTATGTAATCGAGAAGTCTTGGTGGTTTCTCCTTGAGCGTGCTGAGCTCCTTACAATTTCCAAGGGCCCACAAAGGCAGGTGGTGCAATGGGAGGATGCTGCATCACGACAGTGCAACTGCCACGACTGCCACGAGCACTGCAGTGCTGACCGTCCGCCGGCTGCCGTCCGACGTCCTCCGCGCGTGCAGCACGGCAAACACTGCGTTTGTGTGATTGGTTGGGATCTCCACGTTGCAAATCATGCCTTCACAGCAAGAAACACATTCCTGGGGAGGAAAAGGAGATCACTGGACACAGGGTAATTCAGCAGCGGCTTCTAGAGATGCACGATCTGCAAGATGACTGCAAAGGACAGTAAACTAAGCACTTTACCCAGCACCCAAGGCAGCAGATGCAGCACTCATGTTGCAGCTTCTCCTCCAAACCATGCACCACAGCTTCCCCAGGGTAACTCACCACCCAATCCAATAACTGTGCTATGATAAACAGCTCTTTTGCAAAAACATGGGAGGTTAGACTGACTTCAATCCCCAAAACAGTTCAGCAGCTCATATTCATTAAAAAAAAACAATCTTAAATGACACAGGGTAGAAAAATGAGCTTACATCTATTCCCAGAGTTGTGAAGAATTTTAAGAGGAAGATCATCCAAATATATCAAGTTATCAAACAGATAACTTGATATATTTGCAATATATTTGCAAATGTTGCAAAACACACCAGTGTCACTGAAAGTCTCTCAAGGCAAGAAGGGAACCGGTCAAACTGCAGGAGTTTAATGGTGTGAAATATGGAATGCAATGGTAACTGCAAGAGTAGAGACTGGAACTGCCCTTATAAAAACATGAGGCACCCAGGTTGCAGCCCTTAATCAGTGCCAGCACTGGGATGGTGGCAGCTAGGGGCAGTGCCTTGCTTTTCAGGGCTGGCTTCACAAGTCTGCAAACAGGAACTTTCAAACTTTCAGCAGGTTTTACGCTAATCACTTTTTACCTCTTCTAGATTTCTGCCATCAATCTAACGTAACAAATTAGTTTTCTTTACAGAACTTCACCAGCTCCCATTTGGGAATTAATTCCTCTCTGATAAATGGTGTTTGGCTTCTGTCTTTCACAGTTGATTTGGCACAGCTCTTTGCACCGTACATTTTCCTTTTAGTGCATGAGCTCTTTTTTTGGCACACAAGGTGTGTCACTCAGACACATGTCTGGAGCACCTGAGTCCCACAGTGGTTTGCTCAAGTGCGGGTGGCATCACAGCTGCAGCACCACAAGCATTGATGCAGGCTGCCTTACTCAGAACTCAGAAACCAAGGTCCATGTATAGGATGCATGCCAGCAATGCCCCAGAAAGCTCAGGTGCTTCTTTAGAACTGCTTATTACACCCCATGACACAGTCACACAAATAAGCAAGTAGGAGGAAAGGGGTAATCATGCTTCTATTGGAGAAACTGGATTTCTACTGTGCAGTACTGAAGAATATGTGCTGGCATGTGCTCTTCAGCTCTGCAGGAAAAACAGCTGCTCAAATGGAACCCTTGAAGCCAACATGCTGCCCCTATCTAAGCAGTGCTTACTGTGTGACCGCTTTCCCTGTGATGATGGCAGCCTACAAAATGGCACTCATCCCCAGTAGCACATTTTTTGGTGACCGATGTGCTCTTCCCATGGTCTGTGAAGAGATGAACTGTCAGGCAGTACTGTGTACCTACAAAACACATTTTTAAATGTTGATTTTCAGATAGAATGCGCTCCTCCACAGGGTTCAAAAATTTCACACAATTTAGCAAAATGTATAAAGCCTTCTTTCAACTCACTCAAAATACCACTTAACAAGAAATAAATTAGCAATGAAATCTTAAGCTTCACTGATCCTTCAAACCTCCAGAAAAGCTGCTACCATTTAAACTACATATTTGTACTACAGACTACACATTTATCTTCCATTTTCTACTCTTTTTTTCCTGCAGCACATTGTTTTCTTCTTTGTTTCAGACATTTCCCTCATTCCTCTGGTTCATTTCTTTCCCTTTCCCACCGTGACCACCACTGTGAAGAAAAATGAGGAAACATATTTCCATTCTTTTCTACCTATCTATCACTCTCATACAAGTATGTTGCCCAGTCATTCAGGT
The DNA here is from genome assembly GCF_019238085.1 of Lagopus leucura. Classification (NCBI taxonomy): domain Eukaryota; kingdom Metazoa; phylum Chordata; class Aves; order Galliformes; family Phasianidae; genus Lagopus; species Lagopus leucura. Next base: position 1,821,550 of record NW_024962273.1, read on the forward strand.
CTTGACTGTCACAGGTGAGCCCACCATACCTTGGGATTTATCCAAAGGGAAGGAGATAAGGCCAAGAAAGCCATTCTCAAGTTTTTTGATAACATCCTTAAAACTAATTCCTAGGAAGTACACACATGCATATCTATTCCTATATATACATATTAATCTTTGCATTGTTGCTTTGCACTCTGAAATGGTCAGAATATTAAACTCAGCAAAAAAAATCACATGACTCAGACTCACTAATAACATAATTGAGGGCATCACTGTGTTGGTATGTTAATCCTATTCAGTTAGACTTCAACAAGATGGCTGAGTCAGGGAGAAACAAGTTGAACTGTGTAGGAAAAAAGCCCTTAGTGCAGAAACACTTACTTTCAGGACACCACCGATCTTCAGCCCATCTGTTACAGTTGTAATTGTCCACTGCATTATCACAGGTAAAGCACTTAAAACTGTTTGGAAATGGAGTGGCTTTGAAAGTATTAAAATACAGTAAGTTTACAAAAAAAAAACAACAAAAAAGAAAACCATAAATCAAATGCTCAAAGTAATATTTTAAGTGCTTGCACACACACAAACATGTTACATAGACGTGCATTTTCTCAGTGATTCTTCACTGCTAGATAAATGCATCTTATGACACAAGTTTCATTGAAAGCTTTTAACTGCTTTTGCTATGCCTGATCTTTAAAACACTTCCTCCTCTTTTCACTCTCTCACAATCCAGAACAGCTTTTAAGCATCAGTGGGAAAGGCAGTAAAGAGAGAATATCTTATATATATTTACATGTATATATGTATACATTATAATACACCCAACTGTACGTTGGTGCAGATACACAAACAATCTACATTCCTTTGATGCAAAAAACTGCACCTCCAAAACCTGCTTCTGGTCTTGATCTCCAACTTTGGAGAATCTGTTCCCTTCAACAAAGGGATCAAGAGGATTATTTGAAAAGCTTATTTACATTACATACATATATATAAACGAGTTTCAGAAGCACAGTTCCTAGATGCACCTATAATGTATCAGGTTTTAATATCAGGAAAATCTTCTCTTAAGTGAAGGGACAGAATACTTCTGATGTCAGATAAGAGGCGAAAGTATGATGCTATTAGTGACAACTGGATCCACAGGTCTCACAACGTTTTTAATTACCTTCAGCTTGAATTAATTGCATGCTGCACACCTATTCTTCCACTTACAAAAACCCCAACAAGATTAAAGACAAAAGACACCTGTTCTGTATTTACAAGAAATCCACTGCATAATGTTGTCAGAAGGGAGATGCTTCAGAGGCAGGAAAATATCACAAAAACACTTAAAATGTGAAAACTGTTGCTGTGGTGAACCTTTACTTTAGTGCTGCATTCAACAGTTGGTTTGCTTTCAGGCAAGATAAACCTTAGGAATAAACTGCTCTGTGTTGAAAAGCAAAAGTTTTACTTTAAAAATCTAATTCTTCATGTTTAAAGAGGAATAAACTGTAAAAATCCAAAATAAAGAGCTAAGAAACAAATTACTGAAAGCATATGGAAATGAACAAAAATGTTGTTACTACTGCATCTGCAAGGAAAGCATTAACTGTCTACTTACGGTCCAGTGGAGGTCTCACATTGTAAAAGTTGATGTTCTTTGCTGAAACCCAATTCCCTGAAAGGAGGAAGAGTGGAAGAAAGGCTCCAAGCAGCGAGTGACAGAACAGCAGCATGCTGAACGTGGTACGTGAGAAGTAAAAGTGTGAGGCCTGGGAAAGAATGGGAAAACATTGTTTATGAGGAATCATAAGCAACAGCACATGAACAACACATTAATTCTGAAACCTTGGAAGTTCAGTCTGTAGATCTATAGTGTGAAGTCGGCTAATGCAAGCAAGCGTATTTCATTAACAATGAGCAACTCAAAGCTGAGCAGTTACTGCCTTCTGCTGGCCAAGATCCTGCACAGAGTACTTAAATTTCCACAAATTACTGCTTGTTTAATCTAATTGTCCTTCTAAGCAAAGTCAGTCTTACAGATGCCTTGTAATTCCTGAAAAATCAACACCAAAACAGAGATCCTGTGCATTCTACTTGAGCGAGACAGGATTACAGTGCCATTAAAGACAGCACAATGCAGACAAGTGTTGGCTTTAACACCAACAGCCTAGAATCCAAAATTTAACCCATCCAGTTCCTTTATCAATACAAATCAGCATATCTCTATTGACTTCAGGTAAGGGACACCACCTGAATCATAAACGCATGTATCAGTTGCTTTATCCATCATCCATCATGAGTGCAAATTCGATTTATTTTAAGTGCACTCCAAGGAAATGTCAAGGAAGATGTTTGGTGGTGACACGTGTTTTGGAGAACTGCAAAGTAGAACGTTCAGAGAGATGAGACAGACATTTTGGGTGTGGATTGTGCATTTCCGTGGGGCTCTCTGTGCCTTTTGGCAAAGTAGAGAAGAACTAATCCGTTAATTTTGGGGTCAGTTTGATATAGATATACACATGCACACATGTGGCAAAAAGTAGTGATACAGGACCTAGTTTCAATATTAAGAAGTAGAATCATATTAAATGGCACTCAGCCCATGCAAACTCCCAGCAGGAGAAACAAGATCGAGTGGAGGCTCCTGCTAAGCCAGACACATTGCTCTGAGATGCCAGCTGAATTCATTCAGAAATTCCTGCAGCCCTGACGTAAAGATTGCCACCCATTTGTACTGCATGCGAATCAGAACAGTCCAAAGAGCGTCTCTCTAAAACGGGTGAGAAAGATGGGTTATTGTGGAGATAGCAACCATGTGCAATTTTTATTTTCCCAAATCTAACACCACTACAAAGGAAAATCACTGAACTGAGACCAACAGGGGCCCAGGCTGGTGCCCAAATTGGGCTTGGACTTGCTGATCCTACAGGTCTTAATGATCCTATGCACTACATCACATTTCTCTGCCCTTTAAGTGCTGTCCTAACACAGATGTACAGATGCTTCCCTCCCTTGTTAATACAACGTTATAAAAGAGAAATCATAGAATCACAGAATCATAGAATCATAGAATCACTAAGGTTGGAAAAGACCTAAAAGCTCATCCAGTCCAACCGTTCACCTATTCCCAATAGCTCCTACTAAACCATGTCCCTCAACACAACATCCAGTCTTTCCTTGAACACCCCCAGGGTCGGTGATTCCACCACCTCCCTGGGCATCCATTCCAGTGCCTGACCACCCTTTCTGAACAGTAATACTTCCTCATGTCCAGCCTGAATCTCCCCTGCCGTAGCTTGAAGCCATTCCCTCTGGTCCTATCACTAATGACATGATAATAAAATAAAAGACTAACTGGAGAATAAAAGACTAACTGGAGAAGCAATAGGACTGCACGGCTCTTCCATGAGGACTAGTATACTTTTTTTTTGTAAGGGAACAACACTTTGCAGGTAATTACCTGGGTGGGCCCAGCCTATACCAGCTGAACACACATTTCACACTCCGGAGATACCTATCAAATCTGTTAACACACGCTATGACCAAAATAGAAGCATTAAGCAACAACAAGGCAATCTAAAATAGCAAAGGCAACGATCAGAGTCTAGATTAGAGACTATTAGCAAACTATGAAGTAAGCAGGTCCCCCACAGCTGGTTTCTTACTGAATCAGGAATGTGAAGATGTTGGTCCAGTCCCTAAAAACACTGTAAAACCCAAAATAAACCCAAAGCATAGCTACAGTTCTCTACAGTTAAGCATACGTTTGCACAGTGATAACACGTAGCACTGAAGGCAGTTCATAATGATCTTATCTCACTACCACATATTTTAGATGTACACCTGGCCTTTACTGCCCTTTTGTATTTGCTGAAACACAAACCTGTGCATCCTGACTTGATGCCTTTCTCCCACAAAACAACTTTTTGCCCCAGAGAATTCCAAGCTCCCCAGACAACTTCTCTTTTTGATGACACTACTCATCCACATTACCCAACCCTACACTTGTGCTTTCAGATACTTTTTATCAAGTTCCAACACTAACCAAGAGAAAGAGTCACCGTCATGCACCAAGCCCTGCCATGAATACCACGACTATTATTTTAGATGAGTTGAAGCATTAAAAGTCAGTGTAATCACAGTATGTCACAGGTAACAAAAGCAAGCTACGTCACATACAGCAGTTGTGTTCAAGAACCGTTTGGATGTTGCACTGAGGGATGTGGTGTAGTGGAGAAATACTGGTGGTAGGTGGAACGTTGGACTGGGTGACCATGGAGGACTTTTCCAACCTTGGTGATTCCATGATAAGCATATTTTCCATACAGTCATTCTTCCCATGACAACAGCCACCCTTAGAAACCTTGTCTTCACCCCACAGGGATGGTAGTTATTACTTAGAGGGCAGTTTAAGGCCCTTCATGCCTACAGGCTGCCATGAGCATAACGCCATTGCCCTCCCTTAGCTCCCTTGCAATACAAGCTGTACTGGTGTTTTTTGCATGTTGCAAGCAAGTCACTTATAAATTGGCAAGCCACTTTTAATCGAGTTGGAAGTTTCAGCGTATTCCAGGCAGCTAGACAGCATTTCATTCTCTCAGACTCACTCTGCAGAAAGACAGGGTGCTGAATCATTTCAGCACACAACAGTTGTAAAATTTCTCCCTTCAACTGTATTTACTGCAGTTCCTACTGGAGTGAGGAGGAAACTGCCTTTATGGGCAGCTTGGTCTGCAACCTGATCTGATGCACCTGGGGAGCAAATCAAAGGCACAATTCCACTTGTGTCCACACCTCCCCAAGTTCCTATTGCTTTCCCCAGTGCTGCTCACACCAAATGGAAAATTTTAGAGAAAAAGACCAGCAAAAAAGCTTGTCTTCAGCTGGTGTAAAGCACCGTAAATTCACCTCACCATGTGCTGTACTCAAAGGTGTCCTTGTTTGCTAACCAGGCCAATAAATAATGGATGTTGTTTGAAATAGTCCTGGTTACACAGCTGCACCAGAAGCCATTTTCAAATAAAATAGGAAAATATTGGCAAAAAAACCCAGCTTTGTTATCTCATCCAGAATCTTTAAAGATGCTTATTTTCTTCAGAGTCTCTTATCTCGACTGTGCTCTCATATAATATTATTCTAGCAGTATGAGCAAACACTTCATTAGGCACAATTAGGAATTCTCATTAATGGAAGGAAAAAAAAAACCACACAAAACCAACCTGTCACTCTGTGGAAGATTAACTTATATAAACAGGAGAAAAGCTGGAGATAGCAGTCACAGGGCAAGGGAAGTTGGCCCAAGAGGGAAGGGCTGTGAATGAGTGCTCTGTAAGGAACTGATAACTAAGGCACGTTTCAAGAAAATCTATGAGGCTTGTGGCTGAATCGACAGATATATTTCAGGAGATTTATTTCACAGTGTGTAAAGGAAGAGTAGGAAGCATTGTGCTCAATTTCTGATTTTAATAAAATTCAGGTCTGTCTACATTGTTTTTCCTGGCAGAGCCTACGGAGGATTAGCAGATTTAACATCAGATACGGAATGCAAATGAAACTTCCTCCTGTCATTTAGTAAGCAATTTTCAGGTGCTATTAGATAATTGCAAATGCTTACATAAAGCTTATTAAATACCACTTCAGGACATGAGAGCTGGAAATACATAGGCAGAAAGGTATGTATGGTAAGGGCTGAAAGAGTTATAGCCAACATTTGACATCATCAGGTGTTCCCTACATCGAGTCAGAAAGGGTAAAACTGACATTTTCACTTATGTAAAGGGAGAAAAATAGCTCCTCAGCTTCCTTGCTTCCTACAGGAGTCCTGCCATTCTCATGTCCTTTCCTTTAGAGTTGATCTGTAAAGCAGTATTTACCATGCTTCAAAACTCAGAGAGCAAAGGAATAAATGGGGAGAACAAGAGAAAGGCTTCATTTTCTGTGGGAAATAAGCAGGTATACTTAAAGTACATTTTAAAAGGGGGTTGGGGGGAAAGGAAGTATTTTGAAAGAAGCCCCAAAATACTACTACAGCTATTCAGTATACAAGTTCTACCCTTATTTAATACGCAGATGTTTCTGTTTTCCTTACAGCATGTTACCATTAGTGCAGAACAACAAAGGAAATCTTTTTGTATTGCACTGACACATAACTGCAGCTAATAACACCGAGAATAGGATTTATGCCATCGTTTTTAAACTCATTTATTTATCTTCACCCACAGCACACTTAACTGCGCCTGGAATTAAAATTGGCCTTAATTACTAAAAATTACAGAGTTCTTTATCTAAGGTCTTACAAAAGCTTAACACAGACCTGGTAATGACAACACCATTTTGGTGGGGCTATAATGCTGGCATGGTGGGTAGTGATGCAAACAGACCTTGAGACATGGAGGTGTCTGAGCACTGACACAGGATGGGCAACAGCAACGGCTTTGGAAATGATGAACGTGATAAACCTCAGCCATACCACAGAGGTGAAGCATTCCCAAGGATAACACATGCATTTGTTCTGAGCTCACACGAAAGAGAAGATCCATGGGATGGAAACTGCTTTATAATTCGTCTGACACCTCATTCCTTTTATAGCCAAAGCTGCTCAGCAAAGAGTAGTTCTGAGCACGGACGTTCATTTTAAAGTTCAGAATCCCTGATCATCTTTGAGAAGTAATTTGTTCTACCTAAAAATCCATTAAGGAGACATACATTTCCTATTCCCTTCTGTGAGTATTGAATTTCCTCCAACAACTGCACTTTGTCAAAGCTGTGGGTAACCGTAAGTTTTACACTTAAGCTTGTAACAACTTCTTTATATCACACATGAAATGGTTTTAAATCTCTCTCCCACCTGTGCAAGACTGGAAATGGTAACTTAATACTACTCTGGAGAGAAGGGGAATAGGCAGTGCTTTTACTTGGCCTGCAGAAAATCGGATGAAAGGATTAATCTGCACTGGTTTTAAAACTACTTCCTACATATGACAATATAATTTTGCATTTTTCCTACCCATAATTTCCTGTAATTCTATCACAAACTATGTGCCATGTACACAGTAACACACACCCAAAAGTTACACCTGCCATTCCATGCAACAGAAATAAGAACCTGTTTGACTTCCATTTGGGAAACAAATACAGTGCACCGTTTCAAACTGAAATTTCAGATTGAGATTTGCAAAGAAAGAACTTGCTTGCAGAAAAGACGGTTTGGATGCAGTCCTGTTTCAAATCCGAGATTCATCATCATCTGCCTGAACCTAAAAAGGCACTGTGGGAGCAGGGAAATTAGAAGGCATGGCAGCTTCTGCATCACAAAGACATTTTTCACAGGCTCCATGCTCGGTGTGTTTTAGAGCTAAGATTTAAGCTACGCACCGGCTGAGCTCATAAACCTGGAAAGAATGCTTACACCTCTTTTAACCCAACCCAACGTACGCTAAGTTCACTGCTGCCATCCTTGACTTCCTTCTTTTAGGGCACAGGGCAAGTTTAAAAGTCAGTTGTGAAGAACCAGCAGTCTGTCTTTGCACTGAACTCACTGCAAAGAAACTTGTGTTATACACAGTGTGTTTGCAGCAAGGAGATGTCACCTCCTACACAAATTGCAGCAGCTGAGAAAACCAACTGGCACCATTTCTCCCCAGGTGACATTTGTGCTCCCCTTGCAGCACGCTGCTGTCAGCCAGCACTGCATCCCATTTAAACAACGTGTCAAAAGCACCCGGATTCATTTCAAGAGCTAAGATGTTCCATTTTTGAGAAACTCTTTATTGGAAAAATGTAACTTGAAAGCAGAAATCTTTTGCAAGTTGCACTGTCATTGCCTATGTGATCTTATGATATGGCCAATCTGATCTTATATGATCTTTCCATCTCCTAAAAGGACAAATTTTCATTGCAAACGTGCTGGAGGCAGGGAAAAATTCCAATTCCAACACAGAATACAATAGGAGCAGCTATCCAATTAAGGCCTGAAATTGTATTGCCCACAAACCTGCACTGCAGCTCAGTGTCATACATCACACATAACATCGCTGGCATTGTAACATAACTAGTTTTGAACAGAAAATTAATCACAGTGTCACTGATCACACTTCAGAACAATGCTTTGTGCACAGAATCCCCTCTCTTCCACATCACTGAGGCTGATCCTTGCAGGCGCCGAAAACCAATGAAGTGTTGGAGTAATTGCCATTATTCTGCCTTGCCCTACACAAGCCATCCTAACATCTCGAGCAGTCTTGCAGATGTCATTTTCAGAGACAAGCTCAAACTGTGCATATTCTCCCAGCTTTTTCTCTTAAGTCTCATACTACTTCACTCTGAAGCAATGGAAGTATTGATAGAAAGTAAGGATTTTCCTTTAGGATAGATTTATTTCCTTCTACTAGAGATACAGCCATAATGGATAAGAGGAGAATCCCATTTCTGAGACAAGGTTTTCTGTGCAGAGCTCCTACAATTTGCCACCAGAGAGTGAGCTGAGAGGTTGGTGTCTTTAAGGAAAACATTAATACACATGACAGAATATATCTACACACGTTTTACAGCACGGTCTTAAAGGTTAACTTGGATGACATGCCCAGGGTGTGTGAACTCTGCAAAAGCAAGAGATGAAGCAGGGTGAGGAGAACAAGGCTTCATTTTTCTAAGGCTACTAATAAAGCATGTTTGAATTCCTCACGCAGGCTCAATCATAAAAAGAATTAAAAGTCATTTGTTTGTTTTGAAATGCTTTCAATGAACTGGGCTTAATAAGCTGCTGACCCCTCCTGTCTGACCTAGCATAAAAATGGCATTTGCTTCCAATCATCACCTCTAATCCAGGCAGCTGAAAGCAGCAAGAAGCAGATCCCAGTTTTTACTAGATGAGAACTATTACCACAAGCAGCATTTGGTACAATTTGTTACCTGAACAGCCCCAGCCAGCTTTCTGCTGTGGAGAGAGAGGAGTGATTTGCTCTCGTTTCAAAGGGAGGGACAACACAAACAGAAAGAGCTCCTTTTCACAGCTTCACAAAAGCCATGTTGACATATATGCCATACCTTCAACTGCAAAATCCAAATGCTGTGCTGTTCTCTTCCTCTAAGGCTCAAATTTCTCGAGTAAGAGCACAGAGCTTCCATGTCTCCCAGCACAACTGGGTACTAAGCATTAATAATTAAATACTGGGGGGGTTTGACTGCATGATCTCCAGAGCTCCATTCCAACCCCTACCATTCTGCGATTCTGTGAAATGTGGCAATATATAATTAAAATTAATTGAAAATCATTAATTTTTGTCCTGTTTTGCTGTAAACATCCATGCTCTAGAACTGGCAGCCCTTTGCTCTGTAAACAGCTGAAAGGACACCTCACTTCCACCACCTCACATTAGCTGTTCATTTGCGAGGGCCTCACAGTCTCATCCTAGATGAGAAAACATTCCCAGGGTTCAGAAGGAATCGAACGTCCCTCACCTCAGGTCCTCATCGTTGCCAAGGATGTCATACAGCATTTCGTAGCCTTTTTCATAATCTATTTCCCTAAAGGGTCTCTTGATTTTTTCATTGCACACTGTGCAAGGAGCCACCCATTTCCAGTACCAGCCATTTGCGTCAGGACAGCACCAAGCTGCCTCTGCTCCTCTTGCAGCCTATTTCCCTTCACATATCCTTCCCACCTTTGCAGTCCTGCTCTCTGAGAGGAAATCAGCGTTAGCTTCTGGGTGCAGAGCTTGCATTCCTCAAAGCCCCCCGCCACTCCTCTCCATCAACTCAGCGCACAAATCAAACAGGACATGGAGAGTGATTTCCAATCTGACCTAATGGATAGCTTTCATCTGATTAGAAGAACAACAGAGACCACGTGCACTCTCTGCCTCTGCATTTATCTGCCCAAAAGACATTCTTAAATACACTGAAAATGCAGTCACAAGTAGCAGTATGAATGCCTGTGGGTGGGGAGATTTATTTACTCTATGCATCACCTGCAGTGTAGTGCACAAGACTTAATTTGACAAATTAAAGTTGACAATTCTTCTGCTTCCTTCTTCTCCTGCTCACAAATCAACAGTAGTGCTAAACAGAAAAGCACTACAAGAAGACAAATTCTCACTTTCCTGTCAGCAATAAATCCCTTGCAGGCGAGGCAGCCCTGGGTAAAAACCATACAAGTAAGTGTTGTTTCCTAGGAGCAAGTGCCAGTTCCTGGACCTGAAATCTCATCAGTGGTTTCTTCAGAGATTTAGAAGCTGATATGGGTGGGCTAAACACCAACTGAAGAGCCAAACTAGCTGCCTTGTTTTTTTGGCTGGTAGCTCTCCCTTTCGAAACAGAGCAGACAGACAGCCCTACATCCATCACAGCAAACTCATCTATGTGGTTACTGATAAAGCCAACAGCTAGAAAATATCAAATACTACAAGCAAACCATGCAGTGTTTGCACACTGTCCTTCAAAACAGATTAACAATTCAACATAAGGGCTAAACAAGTAGTTTACTGCAGCTGTTTCTCCTTATTGTGCTTCTCCTACTGTACAGGGCAGTTCCAAGAACTCCTGGATGCCATTTCAGTAAGCTATCCGTATAAATGAATGCAGATGAAAACTTGCCTTGCTACTATTTCCCTCTAAACAGAAAGCAATTCACCAGGGAAAGCAGAAATCGTATTCCTTTTGTGTGCGGCAGCTCACATTCTAGCTCCTCACCATCAAAGGCCCCATGTGCTTTTTCATAAGGCTACTCAGAAAATCCTTTGTGTAACCTTAAGCGTATTTTAGGCAGACAGGTCATTACTGAAACAGTGCTCGGTAAGTTGGACACGAGGGCACAAGAAGTATGGAAAAAAAACACCACTAAGGAAAACTAAAGCACTAGCAAACACTAGTGAGAAAATAAACAGCAATCTGAAAACCACTCTCATAGCAAAAACTATCCCGTACATTTCAGTAGCAGTAGCAGGGGATGACTCTTCCATTTAACAGCCATTTGCTGGGCTCTACAGATTTCCCTCAGCACTTGAAAACAATCTATGGAAAGTACAGAGAGAAATACAAGGAAACACAGATGTTAGCCCATTGCAACTCACAGGGTTAGTAGGATTTTAGTTGCGTTATTTATTGTCCCTTTGGACTGGTGGAAGTATCTGAACGTTTAGACGTTGTGTTGAGGGACACAGAATCATAGAATCACAGGATGGCCTGGGTTGCAAAGGACCTCAATGCTCATCCAGTTCCAACCCCCTGCTGTGTGCAGGTCACCAACCAGCAGCCCAGGCTGCCCAGAGCCACATCCAGCCTGGCCTTGAATGCCTGCAGGGATGGGGCATCCACAGCCTCCTTGGGCAACCTGTCCCAGTGCATCACCACCCTCTGGGGGAAGAACTTCCTCCTAATATCCAAACTACACCTCCCCTGCTTCAGTTTAAACCATTCCATGTAGTTTCATGAGAACTGCTGGTCCAACAGATGGTTGGACTGGATGATCTTGTAGGTCTTTTCCAACCTTGGTGATTCTATGATTCTATATGAACACGTCTTTCAATACTCTCCCTTATTCCACGTTTTTCTCCTGTCATGCTTCTTCTCTCTCAACAATGAAACATCATTTGGCTGGGAGATGGTTCTGAGCTGAGTTGTGAAGCAGGAGTTAGGAAGCTCTCTTTTCTCCAGAAGAGCCCAGACACGAGATGTTTTGGGAACACAAAAACACTCAAGCTCACAGGGTTAGCTCTCCCCGTATTTATTTATTTCCCCCTCCTGCACTTCAGTGACTTTCTGTCAGTGGCAGTGTGTGGCTCTTGGCGTTTCACAGCCTGACCATGGGTTGGCTAACTGAACCACCCACAGGCTGTCACTTATTGAATTGGAGTTCTTGCAATCACAGCATCCCATGGCAATAAATTCCAAAGTAAAACTCCATGCCTTTTGGAAGTACTTCCCTCCCTTTGTTTTAAACAAGCCGCCTGTTTCATTTATGGCACCTAGTCCTTGTGCTATGACAAACCAGGAATTACTATTCTCTACTGACTTTCCCCATATTTCCCATGATTTAATGGTTGCCTGCCACATCCCTGATCCAGCTGTCACTTTTTCTAAGCTGAAAAACACAAATCTTTCATAGATGCCGAAGATCTCAGTTTCTTGTCCTCTGCACATATAAATTCTGCAACCAAAGGAAACCCCCCCCCCTGCTCAAAGCCTGGCTGCACTGCAAATAGAGACGGACAGACTTAAGCCCCAGCCTGCAGCCGAATCAGACTTTACACCTAAACTGAAATAAAAATTAAATGTTAATTATTGCTCACAGTATGCTAAATTGCCTTTTGTTAACTATATTCCTTTTCACATTGTAGGTCGTGAAATACGTCAATTATCCACAGATTAGAAATACCTCTTTATAGAGGTCAGATGTCTGCCAGAAATTGTAGATCAAGTCCTTTTTGCACATCCTCAGAGCTTGTTCTGCGAACATCAGTAGAGGAACAAAGAGTTTCAGAGGGAACCTGGTAGCTTATTACTTCCACTCCATCACTTCTAACAGCATCCATGCATGGATTATGAAGAAATTGACACAAACAGAAATTAAATCCCCACTTCAAGGATTTACAGCCGCGTGTAAACAGAAGAACAGAAATGAAACATTGTCAAACTCAGATCTCCTGTTCCAAGAGTCAGCCTGGAGCAACGTTTTGTGCCTGCGCTACGTATGAACAGTATCGAAGTATCGAACCCTTCAAACATGGAAAGGCTCAAAAAGAACAGCCTTTCAGACTCTTAACTATCACTGCACTGATAAATACAGGTTAGGTGTGGAGAATGAAGGAAAGCAGGGAAAAGAAATGCAGAATGGGCTGCAGCAATAAACCCAATGGGGACAGAAGGGCCAGGACAAGTCCACTGGCTGAGAAGGTAGAAAGTGAAATGAAATCAGCAATTTTAGAGCCTAAAGGAGAAACTGAAGAATTTTACAGAATTAAGTTACACAACAGGTGGCAAGCAACCATTCCATGATAGCAGGCAAATAGACAGGAAGCAATAAACTTTACCACAGGAAAAAAAGAAAGAAGTTCAACAGTCTTTTGAAGTAAGAGAGATCTCTTGATGCAGTTCTGAATGGGCTTCAGGCATTCCAAGGCAGCAGTGGGAAAAAGAGACCAATCTCCTGAATCACTCTGAGCCAAGGCTTTAAGCATTTGCATCATCAGCATAAATGGATGCTGCACCACCCAGAGTCTCAAACATGGGGTTTTCAAGCAATATCTGTATGCTTTGCCAGAGACACCTAACAGTGTCCATGAAGAAGCAGAAGGCAGCACAGCTTAGAACAAGAGGGAAATGTGTCTAACTCCAGCACTGTCCAGTAAACAGAAGCCTCATAATGGGCAGCTGCTACATCTGATGGAATAGTAAGAACAGCTGTAATTATACATGCAGTTGTATGTCCTACTTAAGGATCAAAAAGTAACTGAATAATCAATAGTACTGATAGTAAGTACTGCCTGTATTACAGGTATGAATCCTGACCTTAGGAAATGTGATCTTAATCAAAATTAAATAGGCCATTTGACCACACCAACTCATTAGAGTCTGTAAAAGTTGGTTGTGTTTGTTAAACACAATAAATCAGAAGCAGAGTTGAAGTGTTGAGTGGAAAGGTGCTGGAAAACAACAACAAAAAATGTCTAGAAAACACAACAGAGGTTACCAAAAAAGACAGAAAAATAAATTCTTTGAATGCAGACCAAGACAGAGCACAATGCTAAATAGACACTGCTTTCCTCTACCCTGCCTTCATTCTCTCTTCAAAACGCTTGGTTACTGAAGTACTCATCACCTAATTAAAGAAACAAGCACAGTCTTCATTTGGATAATTATTGCTGTCCGCTGATAACACTCCCAACACACATTCCTCCAGTCAATAAATGCATACTGCAAGCATGCTTCAGACTTCTGCTGGTGTTCTGTGGGCTTAACTCCCCAAGGATTTGTAGGGTGACACATCAGCGCCAACAAGCAGTAACAAAGTACCATTACCAGCCTGCTGGTAATCCAGCAGAAATCAAGTAGTTCTCAATTCTGCAGCAGAAAAACACAGAACATAAAAAGAGAGAGCACTTCTCTCCTTCCAAGACACAAAGAACAGACTTTGCAATAAGCTCTGGTGATACTTGTTGCCAGACTTCTCCAGTACTCCCTGGTTTTGTTGCTTTGGTTTGGTTGTTTCCCAAAACCTCCTTCCATCAAACACATCAGGAAGATAGAGGTATGAGAGGCTTTTAATAGAAAACAAGATTACAGGTTAAATACAACAACAAGCATTCGGAAAATGTCTAACTGATGAATGACTCTCAAATCCTCCTGGTCTTAGGGAGAAACTGCTGATCTGTCAGGTCTGGTGACGTACAGCTGAGTGCAAGAGGTTCCAACTCAAATGCCTAAAAGCATGATGCTGATTTGCAATTATCATCTGTATGTCACTTCCTCACTTGCCACACCGGCGTGAATTACCTCTTTGATGTTCTGCAGTTATAAGTCTAGCAGTGCATCACCCCACTCACTTCATCCTGTAATTCCACTGTAAGAAATGTTTGTGTCTGTGCCTGACCTTTAATTTGTACCGTTTCCTTGAAGAGTGGATTGCAGGTTAGAAATACAGTCGGATGACTTCAAGGACGTCGTTGGGAAAACACTGACAACAGACCCAACGAGGCACACACGTGTGGATGGCAGCCCTGGCCTGGGGACAGACCTCAGTGAGTGTCCTCCAACCAGGCAGGTCCCTGTCTGCTTCTAAAAAAGACCTGCCAGCTGCTGGCTCACCATGTGCACAGCAAATAGCAATACCTTCACACTGCCTGTGCAAACCGTGTGCCAGTGCCACAGCTTACACAGAAACACAACAGCAATTCACAGCAGCAATTCACAACATTCAAAAACGAGGTTACAGCAACCACTTCCCCCTATCTAGCAAAGTACTAACTCAATATTCATCTTCCATGAACGTCTGTGCTGGAGGTGAAACCTCTTCACAGTGAACTCTGTCCAGCTGCAGATCTAGAGCAAAGTCCTTAACACATAAAATCCCCAGTTTAACACTCATTAGCCCATTCCAAAGAACCAAAGAGCACAGTCAGCCAGCTGCATCACAACAACAAATCACCAAAAGCATAGTGGGAGTATTTTAGGCAAAAAAGAAAAAAAGAAACCCTCTAGGTCAAGAAGAGACTGTAAAAGATTCTATGCTTTCTATTCAGGATGCAGAATGAACTTCAGAGCAAAAGTACCACTCTGTAACCATTGCCATGAGCAGTAATCTGGGTGGTTTTTTATCCCTGCAAAACAATTTCACACTGAAAACAGTGAAACGATGCTGCAGCAGGGGCCAAATTCCTCCAGCTCTTATCAGGCAGTACGTAGGCACTATAAAGTGTTGTGGAAAGATAAAGGTCTCCAGCTGCTGATGGTTGCTACTGTCAGCCAAAATGAGGTCAAAAGTTAACATGACTGGCTTATGCACAAAGTTTTAGGGATTGGTTAAGCTGAACCAAGAACAGCTCACTGAAAGCAACCTGAGTAATTGATAACTAAGAGCAAGCAGGCTGATCGTTGCACTAATTCTTGCACTATCGCCTCCAGAATTTATTCCAAGGACAAAAGATCAGGAGAATTGTATTTTTTCAGTTATTCATGGTTCATTCTTTAAGTTATTCAGAAAGTTAGTCGTAAGACCTACGGATACACAAGAACTAGGCATTTGGTACCATATCAAACAAAGAAAAAAAGTGCATAATGCCACCTTTAAGAGTTGGAAAAGACAGACCCAATTTTGCAGGAGCTATTTGCTGACAGCCATCAATATTGTATTCTTACAGATAAGAATTTTACACAAAGGAAGCGAGTTTGTTGCAACACAAACCTTGAACATTAGGCATACCTGAAAATCTAACATACCATTCAGAACAGGAGAAAAAGTGCCCAGCTGGGACCCATATCCACCAATACTCGTATACATTTCCAGTTAGGGCTGAGTGTTTTGCATTTGTAGCTGCCCACAGCTCAGCACTGGTGTAAGACTGTACCAAAATCAGTATCAGTTTCTTCCTCTATTCGCATGGCTACTCTTTACAAACAACTTATTTTTAAAAGCGGGATCTGTCTTAGCTTTTCTCCACTATAACACACCAAGAGTGTCTGACAGCTTCAGTGCAGCATGAAGAGAAAGCTGAAACACCTCCTGCACTCTTCCATGCACATTCCAATGGGATATTCACACATAACTCGGCTGAGGGACACAGTTCATCCCAGCTATTTTGGTTCCATCTTTCAGTTTGGAGACTAGGGGAGTCTCTGCTTTATTCTGGTGACATGAAGAAGAGCAGATTCTGCCAACAGGATCATCACCTCACGGGCCATATCTGATACAATCCTATAACTTGTCAGGAATCTCCAACACTGGAAGTGCTCCAGAAACAGGAGAACTATGACAGACACGCCATAAGGCTGGCCTCTCTTCAAAGGCTTAGAAGAGTAGGGGTAGGGAAAAGAGGGGTGGAGTGATGAAAAAAATAATCCCATCTTAATTATACACACAGCTTAAGTATCCCATCTATGTGAAAGCTTTGTATCACGAATACCTCCGGGGCTCAGAAAGCTGCCTGGAACAGAAAACACTCGGAATGATTCTCTCCTGCGTGGCTCCTAAGCGGCTGCACAAGTGAAAAAGACAAGGGAATTGAGGGCACAACTGCAAAGGAGCAGCTGAGGTGAGTCTTGGTTGAGCTTTGAGGGGAGGCCACTTGGCAGCCTGCAGCCTTCCAAGAGAGGAGCGGAGCTGCGGGCAATGATCTCTGCCTTTGTCCAAACTGCAAAGAAATCTACTTCTGTTGATTTCCCATTTCATCTGCTTTGAAACACAGCCCTCTGGTTTTATGTTTTTTGGTAACTGCTGGTATCTCACCAGAAGAAAAAAAAAGTCCTAACAAATCTGAAGTTTAACATATAGCAAGGTGCTCTACAAAACTTTTACTCAGAATCACAGAATGGCCTGGGTTGCAAAGGAGCACAGTGCTCACCCAGTTCCAACCCCCTGCTGTGTGCAGGTCACCAACCAGCAGCCCAGGCTGCCCAGAGCCACATCCAGCCTGGCCTTGAATGCCTGCAGGGATGGGGCATCCACAGCCTCCTTGGGCAACCTGTGCCAGTGCATCATCACCCTCTGGGTGAAAAACTTCCTCCTCATATCCAACCTAAACCTCCCCTGTCTCAGTTTAAAACCATCCCCCCTTGTCCTATCACTACCCAATGCACATTTTCCTCCATGTGCATTTGGATTTGCTTTTGTGTTTCATTAACGTGACGGCACTGCAAGCTAAGCAAGGCTAAAACTAGGTAGAGTTTGATCTGAGAAAAGCCAAGGCTTTGTGACACAAAATTATACAGGTGATAAATTAAGCAGAAGTTTTGATTTACCATCCATCCAATAAATATCAGAGATTAGTTAAAGCTGCTTATTCTTCAGGTAAATACTGGTTCCAGCCACTAGACACATTCATTACACAGGAATAACTACGCAGGCCAGTCTTTATGCTTTGAGTCATCTGCATAAATTTCACACTGACACTGGATGTACATGATTATCCTGTATCTTGAAGAATGTTGATACTGAGACACTGCTATACCAGCACAATAAAGAGAAGAAAAAAAATAATTCTCTTCAGCATTCCACCCTTGACAACTGTTACAAATAAGAAGGATGGTTTTGGCAGTACAAAGCCGGACTACTGCGATGTAAGTGTGGATGAACCCAAAGGAAAGCTTCATTAGGCATTTTTTCTTGACTAGAAAGCAAGTGCTACTTGAGCCAAGAGGATACCTGCACCCACACCCTTGTGAGTCACAAATACAAGGTGCGACAACAGGAGATCTGCATAGCTTGCAAATTGGATAAGAAAAAGATCACAAGCTTTGGAAACCATTTATTCTGCTTCTTCATCTTCCTTTCAACACTTGTCGCTATAGAGGCATGCTACCAGCATCAACCAACACATCTACGGGGGTGATAAGGACAGTCAGAACGCCTGACACAGCTCTGTGCCACCCACAAGGGTGGGGGAAGCTCCCAAGGTTCCTAACAGCTCACTGCTGGCAGAGCATTCGCGTGTACAAACCGAGAAACTGCATTCATTTTCACATCATCTTTTACTGTCGTCTCTTTAATTTCTGTAGAGACAGCAAGCAGGACACGTAGCACTGTGAATCAGGACAGGTTCTCTGGGTAATGGTGGGTGGCAGCATTCGCATTTTGCCTATTGCCCCATTCCTACTTCCAAGGATGAGGCGAGAACCCCGCTGGTTTGTCTTGGCAGAACACATAAGTGACATATCTTAAGGTCAAAAGCTTTTTTTCTTTCTTCATTATACCATCTCTATATTCAAGACACAGAAATAGTAGTTATTTACTACCTCATTATATTGAGACAGTGCAGATCTAATTCCTCCCACAACTCACCGGTTTCAAGAGCCAGAAACTTCTACTTAGCAGCTACTACTGAAAACCAGATGCTCTGTAGCAGCTACTACTGAAAACCAGATGCTCTGTCTTGTTACAGATTTCCCTTTAGAAACATACCATGCAAAACTATTGACCCTTTCCCAGATTTTTTTTTTAATCCCCTTCCCCCTCCCCCTTTATTTTTTTTACCCTTTGTGTGCTAACACCAAGTGCATCTTGCTTTGTGCCACCCAACGAAGCAGAATCGAACAAAGCACACCTCAGCACAACCAATGCAGGCAGACTGAGCCATAAGGAGCCCCTGCAGCATCCCCAGTCACAGCACACCCAGGAAAGGTGTGTGCCTTACGTTTTGGGGCTGTTTGCTTTGCAGCTGTGTAAATGCCTGTGCAAACAAAGCGCAGGAGCGGACAACGTGGTTAGTCTTCTATGTGGTCAGAATGCTACCTCTGAACCTCACCCCCCAAGCTGTCTGAAAATAAACTCAGTGCTCTGCCTGCTGTTTGGAGCTGGTTCCTGGCTAGCTGGTTCGCATTCCTCGCGTGCTTTGGTAATAGATCAATAAATACTCAGCAGGTCTGCCTGCCTTGAGACACCTTGGTGATATAAATGCTAGACACAGATGGATGCAAACCGTGCTGTACTAAAGCCTGCAGGGTTATGGCTGCAGATTTATGGCAGGTTGTGTCACTGGGCTCAAACAAACAGCTCTGTGAGGCCCCAGACTGCTGATTCTCACCTGATTATACTGGAGACGTGGTTGCTGAGCATGGTTATTGTCATTAGTCCATGCATAAGAAGGTGCACCAGCTATTCAGGCAGGTAAGACAAGAAAGCAGAAGCAAGGAAAGGACAAGGGGAGATGTTGGTTGTGGAAGTGCTGCCCACAGCTGTGGGTGCCCAAGGCCATAGATGGGTGCTGGGCAGTCTGAGCAGGTGAGGGATGTGAGGTGCCTTTTGGCACCGTGCTCCTTTAGCCCACTTCTTGATGAAGGACTCAAAAACAAAGCAGCTGTATGCTCAGAAGCTGTGTGCCTGGCCATGCCTTCTAGTCTTCACCCATAATACAACATAACCAAACAAAAGCAACCCAAAGTCTCCATCAGCCACCTTTTTCAGTAGAAGAGCAGACCTAAAACAAATGGGGGAAAGGGAACAGCACCACAAATACCATTAGTTAGATTAGGCTGTGGCTGCCATGGAATTGCAGCAGACCAAACAATTGCCAGGTGCCGGATTTGTGATAAATCTGTATAAAGAAGCAAAATACATTTCTTGGTCTGAACGTCCAAGTCAAGGACTACACAAGGATCTCCAGTGAGGTCTGCATCTGTTGTTCTGCTGTATTAATACCTGTTAAAGTCTAAACGTCCCACCCTGCTGCTCCTGCTGTGCAGCCAGCTGCTGACCCCCACCCTTCTCACTCATTTCATACCCAAGACATCTATGGTAATCAAAGCAGGACTTGCCTACAAAGCCCATTCAAAAAAGAAATGAGGCACTGGCAGGAAGGTACAACGACTGGAAAGCACTTGGTAATATTTTATTTTAGCGCTGTGGGATGCGTGCATCAAAGACAGCGTGGACAAAAGCAGGTATGCATGTGCAATGGGTCTGCTGCTATTTCTAAGGGGAAATAATACTCAGAATGTGTCCTCTTGCACCACTAAAGCTATTTTAAAATGGTCTTAATTTAATAAGAGGCACTTGCCAGCTCGTCCTCCAGTGCACCTTACTGACTGCTTCACTTCTTTGCTTCTATATCTAGTTTGGTGGGGAAAATAAGATGTAGAACACAAAAACGTAGCACTAGGGGGTCTTCAGCTCATTGAATTCCTGATCTCTGAAACTAGCAGCAAGATTCCCCATCAACCTCTACAGGGCCACAATTTCACTTCCAAAAAAGAAATTCTGTGGAATTAAATATGTTTACCCATTTGCACGTACAGAAGATAAACCTGAGTAAGTCATTGCAACCACTCCTTTTCCTATTTCATATTAAAAACAACATTTAAACTTCATGTGATCATACACTTACCGAGAGGGAAAGAGATATTGCACAACAGAGGATGGAAGGCTGTAAAGTCACCATCTAAAAGTGATTTAAAGTACAAATATACTTGTGCTTAAAATAAGCAGAAAGCTCTGAATACGACCTTCCCAATGAGTGAAGTTAATATGCAAGAACTCCAGATTGTAGCGATTCTAATTGTAATAATAATAATAATAATAATGAAGTGGGATACAAGCAAACAACAAAACTAAAACCATTTCCCATGGAGCAGATTGGCACAGAACAACAGCTGAGATTCCTTTCTGAGAATGTCAGCTCTTCTCCATAAATCTGGAGTCCAAAGAAAGTGGAAGAAAGTGGAAGAAACAATAGGGATATTCTTAGCCATTTACACTAAATGAAGATGAATCTCCCTTGATATAAGGGAGATGATATAAATCATCAACAACTTGTAAGGATCAGAAGGAAACAAATGATGAGGAAACCAAGGCAGCGGGTGACTGTGAACGCACAGCAGGAGAGAACAAGTCAGAACAAAAGCAAAAGACAAGACAGCCTGCACAGAAACATGATGCATTTACATGTGGGTGAACCATACCACAACTCTTATGTCCCATGAACCTTCCCTCCCAGCTGCTGTGTCCAATGGCAGCACTGCCTCGTTAAGGATGAACCACTGGGGCATTACTGCCTTGGTTTTAGAATGTCTGGGAAAAGCCTTCTTCCCAAAGCAGCACTGCTGTCAGTCATTGAGCAATAGGAATAAATATTTGCTTGGGTTTTCTTTGCAGTGATAAAAGTGTAAAACACAGCCTGACTAACAGAACATCACCAACTGCAAGAAGGATGCAATGACCCATGTCATCTAAAAATACCTACATCTGCAACATCCACTTCTAAAGACAAACATCTCTTCATTTTCTCACTGCTATCATTCACATCTGCACGTTTAAGCCAAGGATCAAGTATTCATTAACTAAAATGCACACTTCATAAACTGGAAAACATTATTTGCAACACAAGAAGCGTGACCACGAACGCAGAGTGCCCTGCAGCACTGGTGGATCAGGAACAGCTACGCTGTTTGTCATTTCCCACAAGACAGAAGGAGCTCCTTACACCCCATGCACACTCATTGTGAGGAGCTATGGGTGCCCAGCAGCTCAGCCCTGCGGAAGGATATATTTGAGCAATTGTTTCCTTACGTTTTTTTAATGAGAAAACATAAGTACACGATTTACCCTTCCTATACTGTTTCTTCTATTACCTCTCCTCTGTCCCTGTTGTACTGAGGTCTATCATTGCTGTCCTTCAACCAGAACAATGTTGTACATTAATCAGTTTGATCCCCAAGAACGGATTTGAGTTCCATTACTCCACACATTCCAGTCCTGTGCACCTTCTAACAAGAAGCTGTGAGTCACAATAGAGCTGTTGCTATAGCCTGAAAGAATAGAAACTGATTTTCAAAAATGCTACAGGGATATAAAGTGATTTTCAGAAATTAAGATGCAAACATCTATTTTAGAAATCTTCTGCAGTCATTCTGAGTGTTGCACCCCAAAGCGAGGAGAAATACAGAAGAAAAGCAATGCTTTCCAAGGTTAGTTTTTGCTGTAAAAATCAACTTCAGTAAATACTATACAACTGCACCTGATGACGTACCCAAATTTACAGCTGACTTCATAGCTATCAGCCTTTTCAGGCCTGTTTCACCATCAGGAACTTAACGAGCAGAAAAACAAACAAGAACACCAAAGAAAACCGATGTCATTCAACAAAACCCTCTCCTTCTGCTCTTCTCTCCTTTTTTATATTTAAAACATTGCATGCATTCTTGAGAAGACAAACGATGACAGATTGATTCTCAAAACCATCTTAAATTTTTTTCTAACCTATTAATTTGAAAGAAAAGAAAACCTCTTAAAAATGCTCATTGGTGCTTTTAGCTTGTGCAATGTGAAAGCTGACGCTGTGCAACAGGAGGTGCAGTTTGCCTTTGTCTGAAGTTAATTTAGAGACTGTTATTTCCTCTGCAGGTCTAGTCGTATTTTATTGTAAGAAATGCATTCCTTTATTATGTTAAGATAAACGTTAAGGTGTTTTATTGTGGTAATTTCTTTGAGATAGAGAATACAGTGCTGGCATGATCCAGGTCAGGTGCAGGAAGGCAGAAGCTCAGGGTTCCCTTTGCAGCATCCCTCCTGGTTGTTACCTGCTGCTGGAAAGCCATTGCAGAACCTGAGGCTCAGGCTCCACGCATCCATGCAGTGTCTCCTTACCTTCAGGGCTGGTGCCCGTGTATGGGATACAAGCAAATGTCAATTAATAAAAACGTAATGTCATCTCAAGTGTAAATACCCACATACATTCTTTAATCATCCTCTCTCCAGGCCCAGATCAGTAGAGCTCTCTGCCACAGGCTCTCCCATTGACATTAACAGGTTCATACATACAAGCAGATGCGTGGCTTAATCACTCCAATACAAAGATAAGCCAGATGAGCCTAGAGATCTCTTCCAACCCTAATGATTCCACAGGTCTATGATTAAAGAAAAGAAGAAAGCTCCATGGTCAACAACTACCACTTACCACTATGGAGAAACAGCTGAGAAACCGTACACCATCCACTTGAACACAAAGGCTGCAACGTTCATTAGATTATTAATGCCCTTATTGCACGAGAGGGACTGCAACATTCATTACGTTTTATTAATGTGTTTGCCAAACAAGAGACAGAGTTTGTGACCAGCAACCTTATGGGGCTGCCTAACCCAAGGGTACTCACTCCTTGCCACCCAGGAACCTGAGCAAACACAGGTGATGCTTGTGTGCTATTGAAAATCTAATATAAACCAAACAATACTTGGCTGCTTTTAAATAAAACAATTTTCTCAAGGCTCGAGTCACAGTGGGAAACTGGATTTTAAGTTTTGAGTTGTTACAAGGCTGATTAATTAAAGACATTAATACATGGGGTACAAGTTTTAGATGTGAGGAAGGGTCACTAACCCAGGTATTTAACATACTATGAGGCACAATGAGCTTCACCACGTATTGGGTGTTGCATCACAGGATGCACATTCCCAGGCTCAGGCTTTCCTATCAAAATAGGACATAAACTCAGCTTCCTGAAACACTGGGCACTGCACTGACAGGTCACCCCATTCAAGCACAATCTGCCACTCCTTCCACACGAAATCTTTCTTCACCACCACAAGAAGTTGGAAAAAAGACAAACCAAACTCTGGCAGGACCATTCCCAAGACAGAACTGGTATCAGATACAAATGGCGGGGCTTTCATACCTGTACATTCATCAGTAGTTCTGTCTGTGACCAAATTCCAGAGAGCTGAGCTTATTTTGATGGGATGGGCTGACGCAGAGCTCGAGCAGCAGCTTTTTCAAGCCCCAAGTTTAAGCTGCAAAAAACTACCAGTGCTTCTAAAAACCACGACGACGACCTCATAACACACACAGCCGAAACACGTAATCCCCACTTCCTCACATTCGGCCTCCCTGCTGCTCCAGGATCCCACAGGCACCTCTGTTTCCCATTCCTGGACCACGTGAGGCTTGGCTTGCAGGCACAGCCCATTCTGGCAGGCTGAACGCCTCTCCACCCATCTCTCAGCTTAGGCTCACATGGATGCACGTGTATTCATCTGAGGGTTTCGGTCCAGGCGGTGCTCAGACCAGGTCCCTTCTTTCTGCAGGGATACTGATGGGGGGTGAGGTGTTTGAAGCTGGTACTTTGTCACACCTGGAGAGCTGGGGAAATGCCCTCCATGGTTTCCAGCACTTTTCCCAGCGTGTGCTCGGACCAACAACCAGCTGACTCTCCTCATCTCTCCTGATCTCTCCTGCTGAAACTGATACAGCTTGTAGGGAACTTCAAAGGTCCGTCCTGCAGACAGAAAGTCTGCACACACACACGTGCACACCAAGCAGACACTCACTCGAGAGGAGGAAGATCTGCATTCCACTCTCTGTCTCGGTTATCAGCTCTTTTATCCAATGGCTTCAGCAGATAAAACATCTGAATTTTTAGTGAAGGTAAATAGCACCAGTAAACCAGAATAAAGTGCCATATTTTCCAAGAGAGCCACAGTTGGAAAACCTGTATTTCCCCAGCCTGCCTCTCCTGCATGCCTCCAGGCATCTTCCCACAGGTGGAGCACAGTCCTCAGCAGCTGCTGTGAATTCCCAGCTATGAGGACACTCGCTAGGCATGCAGCACATCACTGCTCCAACACTGGTGTTACGGTTCCAAGAAGCATCTTCATGATTTAAAACATCACAAGGGCTATTTTTAAAAAGCACTTCTGAGTTTTCATGGATTTAGCCACAGGTCAAAGCTTTACAGTCAATATCTGTTGTAGCAGGCTGTTAAAAACATGCAGTGCTTGCTGCTGCTGGAAAAATGCATTGCACCAAATCAGTTCATGCACTCCTGGGTATTGTTGGTAGTGATTAACAATTAAACCCTCTTCCAAGCAGACTTAGAAGTTGATTAACTACTTCATCCTTCACATGAAAAGGAAACAACTTAGTAAAAGCACCCTGAATAAGCAGGGTCATAGCATTTTTCCAGCATAAAACAGCCAGTTTAGGGGAGCACGGTTATTGTAAGAGCACAGAAGGGACTTCCCTGTGTCTACTCCTTCAAAGAATATGTGCCATATTCAGTATACAAGCCAACGTGTTTTGTGTGCATATACATCACCAGCATTTTCCTGCGGTAGTGAAATGAGTGAATCTGAAGCTTTCAAAGTAATATCACTGCTCATTTTATGGATGTTCCTGGCCCTTTGATGAGCTGCCACCGACAGAAGGCAGCCTCAGCTCCTTGCCTTTTGTTGCTACTGCTCGTGGCAACCACACCTCTTTCCAGGTTGGCTGTGGGAACACGGCACTGGGAATCACAGTTATCTCCCATCCGCAGCCCTCCCAGCACAAATAGACATACAGTACGTGTGAGGAGGAAATTCTTTATCCAGAGGCAGTGAGGCCGTGGCACTGCCCAGAGCTGTGGTGCCCCATCCTTGGAGGTAGCCAAGGCCATGGATGGGCGCTGGGCAGCCTGAGCTGGAGGGCAGCCAGCCCACGGCAGGGCTGGGGGTCCCTTAAAACACAACCATTCCATGGTTCTGTGGTCTTTGAGGTCTCTTCCAACCCAGTCATTTCGTGGTTCTATGAAGAAGTGCTCAAACAAGCCATAGCCAAACAAACAGATGAAAATGAAAGATGCTTGCCACAGTTCACACAACTCCTGTTCTAGCCATGGTTTTTGGGGAATAATTTAATGCTCAAAGCGCTTGTAACAAAATTCTAAAATTAGATCTAAATGTCTGATTTCAAATGGATATACAAAATATATACAAAAACTGTGCTCCACAGAAGACTGGAAACTCACCTGCAAAGAGCATTCTTAAAACTTGGTTCTGCAGAGCCATCCCACAGCAAGCTCCTGTCTGTGGGAAGACAACCTACTTATCTGCATGTCCAATTGGACTGAATACTATCAATTCTTATCAACTCTTAGCAATTCTTTATGCATATAAACATGCATCTGCATACATACAAACACTGGTTTCTCTGGTAACATAATCAGTATGAAAGCACAACAATCTAGGTGACATACCCCAAATGCTGAAGCACCGCTTTTAGCTGATATGATCTTGAAGGTCGTTTCCAACCTTGCCATTCTATGATTCTATGAGTGTAAATTGAAGATGTATGCTGACAGCTGGGACTAAAGCTCAGATTAAGGTAGAACTTTGTGTTTCTGAAATAACTAAGAAACAGGAACAACAATTACATTGATGCACCGTGCCTGCTTTTAAGCTGTGTTGACTTAGAAGCGTGCATACTGCCAAATTTCAAGTCCCATCTTGCGTATGTCCAGGCACGTGATTTAGCACACTATCAGAATTAGTCTGAACCACACAGGCCTCTCACATGGAAGCACTGCAGGGAAACAGCACCGTGTAAGATTACTGAGTGCCAATCACTGCCCTCCCAGCTACAATAGATTATTGTCAGAAGCAGCCACTTAATAAACTGATAACATTCCTCACAACACAGACGGCTCCTCTCCAGAGCCAAAGACAATAGAAAAAATAAAGCACAAGGAAAAGACATTTAAATGTGAATCGTATCATCACTCCATTACATGTTAGCACTCACATGAGACAGCCCACGATCTTATCTAGTGACGGTTAACCACAGGCAGGGTTGTAAACATGGATTTAACTAGTTGAGAGATCTCAGTTCCCTTCACTTTGGTATCTGAGTGTACAAGCAAACATTTCTGTTTCTGCAATGACATATGCTGCTTAAAACCACACTGTTAATTCACCACGGTCAAACTGCACTGACAGCATAAAAAGCCAACCAGGCAAGCATGGCTTTAATAAATGTATCCCTTCCACCTTGCCATGTAGTTCATATCCCTACAGAATAAGCAAAACCCACTGCAAGAAGCCTGATGCAACTGGGACTCCTTATCTTGCTTGCAGCGTGGTATTTTTAGCAATATTAAAGAAGATGGAAATACATTTCAAAGAAAAAACAACCATATCAATAACTAGAAGGTTAGCCGATCGTGCTTTACAAGACCAGAGGTCTTTGGGCATACCCAGAATCCCACTGTGAAACATATTCAGGCAGGATATTAACACACTGGATAACACAAAAATAAGCAAATACATTAGGAAATACTGCCGTGCCAGTATAAGAATTCTACCAGCACTATACTTCTGAGCAAGGTCTTTGCAATGTCCAAACGTCACCTGGTTAGGAACTCCCTGATGGCCAACAGCAGGAGCACTAGGCGCCCACCTCCATGGCTTTTAACAGCTGCCTTTCTATTTCCCTGGTAAGCAGCTGAAATGAACCCAGAGGACATTCCTCCTTCAGACACAGCTGTCCTCAGAAATAACACGATGCTGCCCAGAGCAAAGAAAGAAAAGGAAATGTTTCTTTCTCCTCCTGTGCTACCTGAAATTAACGCATCTCTGCAACTACCAAAACTGCACGCAGTGCGTGCATTCAGCCTTCCAAGGCCCAGAACCAACCTGTAATTGCCCTTACGCTGGCATGACAGTTGGATACAAAGGTTCATAAACATACTCATGTGCCTATTGATATTTTCAGGTGTTTGGACACCACAGGGCATTTTTTCAAGACCAAATAACCCTTAAAAACAACTAGAAGTGGTCCAGCTACTTGTTGACTCTCTGTATCTGCTGTTGTTTTATTTCTCTAATGATTTCTCAGAAGATCTGACATCAACAGCTGATCTCTGTTGAAAACACATGGCTCTTCAAGTGTTTGCTACTGCATGAAGGCTGGAAGGCTCTGGGCAGCCTGGTCTGCTGGTTGGCGACCCTGCAATAGCAGGGGGATGAAACTGGATGGTCATTGTGGTCCTTTGCAACCCAAGCCATTCTATGATTCTATGAAGGCCCCAGGAGGGCTGCTGCTTGCCCTGTGCATTATTTAAAAGTGAAAATAAGGTGAGGGTTGGGTCCTGTCATCTCTCTTCATTCCATCCTCCCTCAGCTCTGTGGACGACAGACCCCAGCCTGCAACACAACACTCATCAGAATAGGGGAAGAACTGGAACAGCACAAGGCAGACAAATCTCACACTGAAGGCAATGTATGGGCACGACCCACACAGCAAGGAGCAGCCTGTGAGCAGCTCAGGGCTGGGCCACGGTGACAAGCCAGAAGGCCTCAGTGGTGCACGAGCAAAGGTTGTTCTTCCCCTCCATTAATTCTTACTGAAATATCCTTCTGCACCCCTGTGTTGCAAACACAGCTCTTCAGAAAAGGCAAGTATCAGTTCTGCACACCGAATATCTCATTTCCTACAACTAATGAGGCACAAATCCTACCTCACTTGACACATCCTTCTTCTTGTCCAATTATCCTGTAATTATTAACTTCATGCTGCTACTTCACAGAGAAATTTTCAAGTCCATGCAGATTAGCCGTAAATCCGCAGCTAATATCTCAAATGTTTTAAGCTCCTATTTTAAGTTTTTCCACGTGAGACAATTTGTGTGAGGAGTTCTTAGCCGCAGTCTTGTAGATCTGCTCACCTCTACAAACATTCACTTATTCACAGCAAGGGGTTGGGAAAGAATGCACTTTCGTTTCTGAATGGGATTGTTTCGAATTCGGATCATGTCAGCAAGCCATCTTGCAAAAGAATGGTACTGAATCAACAGAGGCAGGTGGGAATCACACAACAGGAACACAGAACCATTCCAGTTGGACAAGACCTCTGAGATCTCTGAGTCCAACCTCATCTACCCCACCATGCCCATTGCCCACGTCCCTCTGTGCCTCATCCCCATGGCTCTGGGACAGCCCCAGGGTTGCTGCCCCCACTCCCTGGGCAGCTGTGCCGTGGGCAATCCATGGGGTGCAATTCTGCTTGCACTCCACAAGCACAACACTAAACAGACACGTACTGAAAAGAACTGTAGGAAGGGGTCACGTCTCCAGGCACTTGGAATAAAATAAAACTCCTGGCATATTCTGTGATCCCAGCACACCAGCGTCTGGGAAGAACCAAGGCGACCTGCATTTTGTTTAATGTTTGACTTAACTTGACAGCTTTAAAAGCCTGGACACAGGACCCACCTCTGAGCAGACAGATCATGGAGCAGAGCTGCAGAGCTAAGATCAGGCATCTGATAATGCCCTCCATCCTGCCATTCTCAGATGGAACGTCCATCAGAGGATAACCCCAAGCCGTCCTGCAGCCTCCAGGAACCAGACACTACAGAAAGCACTGAAATGATGAGTCTGGGGAAGGTGTTGTGTTACTTGAGCCAGACACAACAGATGGAGACAGCGGACTTTTGGGCAAAAAGATGGCCCCAGTGAGAGAACAGCAGTGAGACGGAGCACCCACCAAAGCTATAGGCTAAGGGAAACCCCCCCACCCATAGAAAATTACAGCCCAACGCACTTTCTTAGCTTGTTACCAGCTGAGAAAAGGAATTCTGACACTGAAGCTCACATTTAACATCTCGCATCTATGTGGACATCAAAACTTCTTGCACCTGGTTTCAAGTAAATTGAAGCGTAAGGCAAAAACAAGACCAGCAAACAAGACTTTAAGCAGCGAGGGGATATGCAGAATGCTGCCAGGTGAGCAAGTCCAGCCATACAACAGCCACGTCTGCACATCCCCATCCATTTCATAAGCTTTTAGCTCAATTTCTGCAAATTAAGTTGAGCTCTGAATGAGTGCAATTTGCCGCAACAGGTTTATTCACATCGAGACAAAGCCGGGGCAGCATTTTTCCCAAAAAGGATTAGATGACTGTAACTTCTACCACCTGCACTTATGCATGTTTAGACTGCGGGAAGGGTAATCACCGCACTGCAGGGCATGATCTGCAGGGGTCAGGAGATAATCTCCCTCGCATCTCTCCGTTTCTGACATCGCCCAATTGGCGAGGTGCATAATAGGGGATATTAGTCCTCCCCGAAGTGCTGTTATTCATCACTGCCAGAGGCAGCTCTGCGGAGCTGAGATTATGAACCACGTAGAACGGCAGCCTGTTCCTCCCAGCTCCAAAATACTCGAAGCTGGAAGGCCACGCTGTTTTTCAGATACAAATTCCGTCCTTCTTTAAAGCGTTTGCAAAGGAGAGCCTGAAGGTGCACCTTTCCGCTGCATTTCACGGGGCAATACTGAAAGAGATTCCTGTCGCACCAGCGGCCTGCAGACCACGGAGGACAGCGCGTTTTTAAGCTAGTTTTGCTTTCGCTGCCAGATTTTAAACGCAGGAATATCCGCGCGGGGAAGGCTTAGAGCAAATGCAGAGAGTTGAAGCGAGCGCTGCTCCTACCTCCGGCGTCAGTCCTCAGTAACTCAGCACAGGTTCGGGGATTTCGGGCTTAACTCCTCCATCACCGCGGTGCCCGCGCGATGCGGCTCTGCTCCGCGCAGCTCCCAGAAGGCTGAGCAAAGCTCGCGCCGGCACGCAGCTCCGCGCGCACCTCCAGCGAACGGACGGCAGCAGACGGAGCGCCCGGCGGCTGCGGCCCGAGCGCACGCGAGGCACGAGGAGCAACGCGCCGCCGTCCTGACGACACCGAGCAGCGCCCTGCCCGCATCGGGGCCGCCACCGCCGCCTCCCGCCCTCGGCTCCCGCCCCGCTCCCGCTCACCCGCTGCGGCCGCGGCTCGGCGCTGCCCCGCGGGGTGGGGCCGGGGAGGGACGCCCATCGGGCGGCCCCACACGGTGCTCCCTTGAGGGAACGGCGAGGGCCGCGAGCCGCAAACGCTTGTCACACAACGCTGCAAAGTTCAGCTCGGTTTTATTTTCCACTGTAACGGTTTTCAAATGATACATCATGCAGTCTGCCAGCGTTCCCACCCGAATCCGATAGAACTGTGGAACGAAGATAAAATACTTATCTCCACGGGACGGGGGAAAAAGGGTTCAGATCTGCTGTCAAGAGATTAATACATTTCAGCATTGCTTGATGCAATGGCAAAAACAAAAAAAAAATTTCCCCTTGTTACCAGCAAAAGGTGTCCACACTTTATTATTATTTCTTTTTTCCTAAAATGAACACTACTGTAAAGATACATAGAGCCCAGAGAATACACGTCTGCAGCACACGGCACACACTTTACAAACTAGACATGGATAATTCTACAGAACCCCTGCGGTTCTCCCACCACAAAACCTGTTCCAGTGGACGAGATGGGGAGCAGCGCCCTGCAGCCGTGTCCCATCGTGCAGCACATGTCGGCCGGCGCGCTTCGCTTCACACAGGCACAGCAAAGAGGAAAGTCAAAGCAAGAGGAGGTTCATTGCTCACGACTCATTAGGTTCTCCTGGCAGAAACCATCCCTGTGAACATGTTTGGGTGTTTGGTTTTTGTTTGTTTTCACTTTTTTTGATTTTCACTGTTTTCAGGATAATCCCATTTCACCCTTGTTGAGTAAAACACAATCGAGATCTTCCCAGGTTTAACTTTCCTTGCTTTTGGGAAAACAAGTCAATGAAACGTGAATTCAAGGACAAACTCAAGAGGGTGGTGAGGCACTGGCACAGGTTGCCCAAGGAGGCTGTGGATGCCCCATCCCTGCAGGCATCCAAGGCCAGGCTGGATGTGGCTCTGGGCAGCCTGGGCTGGTGGCTGGCCACCCTGCACACAGCAGGGGATTGGAACTGGATGAGCACTGTGCTCCTTTCCATCCCAGGCCCTTCTATGATTCTATGATATCACTGAGAGAAGCTCAGCTGAGCAGGAAATAGTATTTTATTCCTTGAAAAAGAACAGTACGCACTTTAGTTCCATCTGAAGTATGGCTTCCATTTGTGAAAAGTGTTTCCACCAAAACCATGCAAGACATCTTAGATGTGAAGCTTCATTTGCGCTATACAAATCACAACTTGAAAATCAGCCTAGAATAAATATGACACAACATTCAAAGAGCAAAGTAAGACAGCGCCAGGTACTGGAAATGACAAAAGACAGGGTTTGATCCCTGCAGAGCAGATGTGTGGCTTTCATTTTCTATCTATAAAATACATAAGACTTGAAAATGGTACAAAAGCTGGATATACAATAAGCAATACAAACTTAAATTGCCTCATTGAAATAGGCTACAAAACAAGAATCTATAAGCAGAATAAGTTCAACTGACAGACTGGATAATTTCCAATTAAGCATCGAATGTATTTCTTTTGGAGGAGCTCAGCCTGCTGCATCTTGTCAGTGTTTCAGCTATAGAAAGTTCTCTTACAGTCTTGAAGCAGAAGTTAACTTGGAGAAACTCACACTGCTTTAGCTAGATGAACTGACTGGCTGATCAGCACTAGCACAATTAAGAGATGTCAAAGCTAACTTAGTACTCAAGCTGAAGAAATCTGTCTAAACTGTCATACATAACTGATGATAACAGCACGAGCAACTTGGGAAACTGCATTTACAATGCAACCCCCTACCAAATTTTGAACTCAAAATACAGATCAGCAGCTGTACTGCAATACAAAATCAGGCAGCAACTAAGAGTTTGGTATTCTTTTTTTTAAGACAACTGCATTAGAACAAAAACAAGAGGATAATTAGTTCATAGCAGAGAGTTCAGCTCTGAGCAGCACAGAGTAGGTTTGAATTAGTAACTCTAGTAAAGGTTGCATATGGCGAGTTCACAGTTCATTTTCCTGGCAGTGCACGTGCACATAAAGAAAAATATAAAACTCTGAAAAATACAAAATAAATTACATACATGCAAATTTTGCAACTTCATTAAATATTTTTGCAAAATGCTCCCAAATATAGTGCAACATCAAAAAAAAAAAAAAAAAAAAAGTTAAATGAAGTCCAGCTTACTTTGCAAGAAACTGAGTAATGTCAGTAGACAAAAAAATACTGAAGTAAATTTGCAGTATTTCAAAAGGCTCTCCATTACCCAACTAGTTTCGTGTCAATGTGAACACATTCAGAAATTAAAGAAAAAAATCTGTCTCTTTCTCTCTCTCAACCTAAGAGCAAACACCTGCAGCAGAAGATGTAGCTGTACCCTCCCTGGGAGCCACACTGCTGGGTGACACGGCTAATGTGACACAGCAGCGGGAGCAGCTTCTACCTGCAGCTGTGCTCTCCCAGAAGGATTCCAGTGCCCCCTTGCTGAGAAGCTGGACACGTTCTGCCTGGCACCAGGGAGGTGAGAAAGGCTCTGAGTACAGCAGGATGGCTTGCACAAGCAGCAAGTGCATTCTTCTCCCCTTGCAGCATGCTCTTCATCTCCTAAGAGGTGTGTTTCCCAGTTTGGTCTGCAAGGGACAGCTTGTGACCCGCACCTCCTCTTGGACCATCTATACCTTAACAGAGGCTATACCTGGGGTTTTTTGTTTTTGGAAGGGAGTGCCTGTTCCTGCTGGGGGCTGTTCCCTCCCGTGTGTGAATTCTGGTGTGAGCAGATCAGGCTTTCCCAAGACAGGACTTCTGCAGCACTCTGAAGGCTTTCAAAGTGTCCTGGAGAACAGTGCTTAGCAACACACGGCCAGCCAACACACTCCAGGAAAACCCACCACCGTAGGGAGAACTACAAGCAGACCAGATTGTAACTTGAAGATAAGTCACACGTACAGTCATGTAACTACCAAACTCCAAAAACCTAGATTTATACTAACAGATTTCTCTGCATCCCATTTGATCTTTAGCAGGTACTGCAAGAAAGGTCATTTTATACAGTCCAGAGATTTTATCAGGATTTTACAAATGGTTCTTTGGGGAAAATTTCCTTCCAAAAATGTAAGCAGTAAAATTAAACCATGTAGCAGCACATTTTCATCCCTTAAAAATATAAAATAATATGTATATTATACAGTAAATCAGTCATGACAGAGCACAATCACCTGCCTTTGATGGCACTTGGTCACCGAATAATTAATTCTTGGATGCCGGAAGGTGGGATTTACTGATGTGACAGAGGTCTTCCAACAGCATCGGGCTGAGCAGAGAAGCCCCAACCTAAGCAGTGCCAGGGTCACACGCCGTCAGTGCCATTCTGGGTGGCAGACTTGCTATGGGTACTGAGATGGTTACGTTAAATACATTGTACAAGTATCTGGAGAGGAGTTGAGCTGAAGACTTCTGTACACGTGGAGATCCTACGAAGCTCAAAATACCTATGGCCAGTGCGTCGCAGGTGGCGGTAGGAAGCGCAGGATGAATAGAATGTGCATCAGGTTGAAGAGGGGGATAAAAGAAAGTAGTGACTTAATGATAGTCTGTAACATGCTAAGTGGGACTGACCTGTCAAAAGAGAGTGAGAAAGGTAACGATAATTAGTGGATGTTTCAGATTAGAAAGCAGATACACAGCATGGCAAATAACTGATACCGACACTTGGCAGAAACTCAATATGCAGCACCCACATTGCCACGAGAACATCAGTGTAAAGCACCATCTCAGGAATTAGTGGAACAAGTCTCAATTACTGAGTCTCAGAGAGGAATTCTGACAGTTTCCAGCCCACAGATTGGCACAGTCATAACAAAACAATGGTCTTGATGAAATTCATTCTTTGCCACCTCTCACACGGCATCACGTCTTGTCTAAAGACATCCTTAAGCACAACAGAAAGGTCTTTTTTCCCCCTTTTTATCTTTCTTTTTCCTTCATGGGATTTTTCTGGACGTTGTGTTGAGGGACGTGGTTTAGTAGGAGCTATTGGGAATAGGTGAACGGTTGGACTGGATGAGCTTTTAGGTCTTTTCCAACCTTGGTGATTCTATGAGTCTATGATTCTCTCTACTGATAGGAGCTGAAGAACAGTATCTTAGTTAACAAGTGTGGAACACAACCAAGTTTGCAAAGATATTATAAAAATGAAAGGAACAAAAGACTACAAATCCAGGCAAGTCATTCTTTTGCAAATATCTCCTGGAAAAAAGGTTCTTTCCTGATGTCTATACACATACAAACACACACACACAAAAATAATATAAACAACGTGAATATAATATAAATATAAACATATAAAACATTTTATATCATATCCTGATGAGGTATTAGGAAAATTGACAGTATCATTTTACACAAAAATATTGATATTTTACAGGCTTCTTTCTCACTAATTTCACGATGGCTCCTTCCAGAAGTTCACAGTAGGGTGCTAAGTACAAAGCTGATCTGCAGTTCGTTATAAATAATTGGAAGTACCGATCTTTGATTGCTTTTGTTACGCTTTTCTCATTAGCCATATGGAAAGCAACATATAAGCAACTGAATGTGCCTGGCACTTTTTAAGTAGCTGGTACAGGATCTTGTAAAGGGAGCAACATTTTGCTTAATTTGCTTGATTGTTTAACACAAAAGTTTCGAGTATTAAAGATCAAGTTATTAGAAAGAATCAAGTCATCTGTGTTGTTTGAAGCAGTGGGTGTTGTAGCTCCCTCCCGGTTACCATCCTCACTAACATCTTCAAGGCAAGTGGGACAGTTGGTTATTAATTCATGCATTTTATTGCCTAGATTAATCTAAACGGCCTGCCTAGATTAACTATAGTTATTCATCTTGCTTAAGGATGGGGAGGTGCTGGGAACATACCAGAGACTTCAGGATAAGGGAAGTCACATTGTCAGGAGCTTGTTTGCACAGTGTGTTTCACAAATA
This sequence comes from Lagopus leucura, assembly GCF_019238085.1. NCBI lineage: Eukaryota > Metazoa > Chordata > Aves > Galliformes > Phasianidae > Lagopus > Lagopus leucura. The sequence goes on from NW_024962273.1 coordinate 1,857,202, forward strand.
CAGATCCCATACAAGCTGGTTTAATAATTTCAGTAAGCCACTATGGAGCATTACTGCAATTGTTAGCATATCTTCATTTCACTTCTTCTCTTTTCAAATGAGGTACCAGACAGGTTTAAACAAACATGAGAAGGGCAGGTTAGTCAGATAACCAGCTTACTCAAGATTTGAAATAGGAAAGCACATGCTTTGTCAACATATTTAGCTCCCTGCTTCTGCTATTGGTGCGCCTGCCTGTGCAAAGTTCCATGCGCACCCAGTTGTGCCACTTTGCTCACAGGTGTATCAACTTTAGGAGAGAGTCCTTCATGCTGCCATGAGAATGAGAGTCCTTCATGCCCACGAGAAAACTGCTACAAATACAGTGATATCCAACCCAGAAGTTTGTATACAGCACCTGAACTGCTCTCCAACGCAGCAACTCGAGTATTTATTTCATATCATCAACCAAACTTGCCCTGTACCTCAGCCCTACCTGTCCCAGAGCTCTGTTAGTGCCCCTCTGTCCCCTTGGTTAGGTGTGGGATGTAACTAAAGCAGATGTAAAGATGATCTCTGGTCCATCTGAAGACGGTTATTAAACGATGAGCTGCAGAAGTGCAGCACCACCACAGCTCAGCTCTCCCTCACTAAGGTGAAGAACAGGAGCACGGCCTCCAGATGGGGTGTACAGGATTCTGAGCAGGTCCACGTTAGGCATTTCAAAATGAACTGATTTGTACTAACACAAATCTGCATACACATTTCAAGTATGAAAAACAATTCAGCGTGGATTTCTACCCAATCGGGACTCACACTGCTGCAGTTATCCTTGCAGCCACACCAACATGAACTCCCTTTCTCTCAACTTCATCAGATCCGTATTTGAGATATGCCCCAGGTAACAAACTCATTGCAGTTAGATTTCTGAAGATTCCTGAAACTGACACAGATGGAGGAATTTTCTCTTAGAGATTCATTCCTTGTTCTATTGAGTCTTCTGTTTACGTCGGCTACTGGCAATTTGCAATTTACAACAATGTTTTATTAACACTCATTGGCTGTTATTGATGGGACGTTCTGCTCAGGTTAATGACTTGCAATTCCTGACCAGTCTAGCAGCAAGAAATGGCTACTGTCTTCACTGTGAATGATGAGGGAAATAAGACAAATTTCCCCTCATCCTGGTATAGAATTGTCATTCTAAATAACGTGTAACTTGACAGCAAACATTTATCTAGGAAAACCATTATTTCATTCTGCTAAATGACTCTCAAAGTTCTGCTCTATTCTGGATGTGCAGAACGACGTCACTTAATAACACAGAGTGTCGGCTCAGACCGCTCAGCAATGGTATGAAAACAATCCCTACAAAGTGTTGCCTGCAGAAGCAGTACCTTTCCTGACACTCTTAACTAAGATCCCCAGCCCTTCACCCTCTGAGCTCAGAATTCAGATTACTGGGATGCTCCCCACAGCCACATACCTACAGTTTGCCAACATTTTAACCAAAGGACCAAAGCTGATTGAGAACTGACCTTCCTTAAGTATCGCCCAGTCAGCAGAAAGCAACACTGCTACCATACGAGGAACACACAGAGACACACTTTTTTAATGGCTTCATTCCAACCTCTAGGGCTTCCATTTGGTTTTCAGATGTTTTTTGCCCCTGACTTTTTCAGAAACGCTAAACCTCTAAGTTAAGCCAGTTCTAAGATCCTCCCAGTTCCTTTTTTTCTCTCCCATTACCTATGACCTTCTCAGCAACACGCTCCAGAGGAGTGGCTTCAATCTGCTTATCCCCTCAGATAGAAAACTCAGCATCTAAAGCATATGAGATTGCTCTTTATTGACTTCCAAAGTCCTGTTCTGTTACATGCTCAACTTGTGTTATGCCTATTTATTTTACTGATGACTTCTGTTAAGCTACAGTCGTTTGCTTGACGTGTGCCTATAGCTGGTGTGTGGCCTGCTCACGTCTGACAGTTTTAATTTCACAGCAGATGGTCTATTAAAGGCCTGCCCAGTTTAGGCAGGTAGCAGTTTTTTTCCCCCCGCAGAGCAGCTTTTATTTTATATGTTTAGAAATAATTTATAGGCTTCTTTATCACACTCTTTTCCCTTTGCTCTTTCATGGGAATGCAATGAAGTAGACAGAGGCTATATTTCCCATGAGATGGAAAAGCAAATTTCAGTTCAGAATCAACTAACTCAGAAAAGCACTCAGCAAAGACTTGTCCTAATTCATCCACAGCAAAAATATGCTGCTTGCAGCTACAGGGCTCACAGAAAACACAATGAACAGAAACAATCCCCACAACACAATAAAAGGTTGAATGATGTGATGGATGGTTTGCATGCATGCATGACATGAAGCATTCTCCAAAAAAAAAAGAAAAAGAAAAAGAAAAACACACCCAAGAATGCCAAATGCCTAAAGGAAACCAGATACTATCAGAAAAGAGTCATAAAACAGAATTAATCCTCCAGAGGAGAAAGAAGCCAGACTTGGAAAGGCAATCCAGCAGTCCACCAGCTGCTTTTCATTCACTCTTATCACTTATCGCTCACTACCATCCAACTCCTAATATGCTCTCAACAAAATTATTATCTAAACTAGCCCAGAAATAATGGGCGTTTAAGGAAATAAATAGAGAGATGGGTGCATGAAGCATGGGACTGTGTTGCTCTTCTTTCCGAGACAAGATTTTTGCTCATGAGTAGACACAGAAACCTTAAGCGCTCACAATAAGGGAAAATATTTACATTTTCAGCTGAAGAGGGCCGACTAAGAGTGCAAAGCAAAAGAAGCAAAAGAAAAATGCTGACATTCAAATTCAGAGAGCTCTGTGCTGCTGCCAACTGAAGGCTGCTTTAGCCCTGCCCTGGGCTGCAGGTACAGCTGCTCAGGAGCAGGAGGGAGCAGGTCCCACATGTGAGGGGCAGAAGGAAAAGCTAAATGCTTGTGAAGAAGCATGTTTGCCACATGGCTCCATGTCTCAAGTATTATCTCACACTAAAGCATGAAGTTTTCAGCTTCTAACATTTTCCATTTTGAACTTTGCCCAGGAAGAACCCTTACTAGTTCCCAGGTGTGGTCTGTCCACAGGCAGCTCCTGCATGGGCGTAGAAGTGCTCGGTTGCTTTTCAATCACACAGAGCTAGTTCCCAGTACAGGGTTATTTACTAGAAGTCCTTATCCTTACAGAATATCACAAAGAAACATATTCGTGTTAGGAAAAGTGGAAAATGCAGCAGTCTCTGGAACTCTATTTTTAATACACAAGTTTCACACTTCTATGTGCTAATTTCAGTACAGGCTTGCAGCAGCATTTCAGTTTATTAAAAAGAGTTTCAAGTGATAAGTCATTAAAATAAAAACTCCGAGCAGGAGCTTGCAAAGTACTCTAAACAAGGCAACCCTCACTTAAACTACTAACTTTCTCAGTTAAAACATAGGCAAAAGACCCCCACTGAAACTAGGAAAAAAAATACCGCTGGTCTGCTAGAAGCAAAATAGAAGTGGTGATCAGTGCAAGAACAGTTGGGTCTTTGGTCTTACTTCTCATCTATTTGGTGCTGTGATAGTAGCTGGAGTTGGACATCCCTCCCCCTCGGATGGCATGGACAGCTGTTGGAGACGACGCTGGGTAATGACCAGGGCGGATGGGCTTGGCTGCAGAGAAAGCAGGAAACCAAACAACACAATTAGCTTTTTCCAACAGGATTTTACCTCACCTTATCCTTTAGTACAAAACCCATCATTAACGGGAGAGAAACTGCTTGTCAGTTTAGTCTGTAATCAGGAACACAGTGTTCCCTTACCTTGGCCAACAACAAATACATTGCTTTTCTGTTGGTGATAGAGTCCTCTGACCGTCTCATGCATGCCTGTCATCTCTACAAAGATTGTGGGCTGTCTGTACAGCACAGAAAAGTCAAGACTCATTTGGTGGTCGTTGATGTACTTTCTGTGTCCAGTTTCCTACCATGGCTACTAATGTAATTCCAGAAGAAGCAGAGACAGAACTGATAATCGCTTTTTAGGAGAGGCTGCATAAGGCAGGAAACACTGCGTGCTAATTTTTTCCTCTGGTTTTAAGGCACCAACGTTGCCATCACCATGCAATAAATTATCTTATCAATTCCAAGAAATCATTTCAAAAATTGCCACCTGAAAAGTTCCTATATTGAACACTACTTGATTGCATGCATGGATTCAGATTGTACCACAGAGATATACCCAGCATCTGCATTATACAGGAATATTTGACTCTACACAGCCCAAATGAAAGCACAGGGAGTAGTAATAGAAAAGGAAAGGAAGGAGCTGAAAGGCAGAATAGAAGCACGAGGGGGAGCAGGAAGAAAGTGAGAGACTAATTTAAAGAGACACTTTTTCAGGTCATTAGAATGGCACACAAGACCCATTATGCCATTTATTTACTGAGCTAAATAGCAAAGGCACTTTAAACTTGAGGTGGGGCGTATTCTATGAAAAAGTGAAGTCTTTGAAGCTGCTTGTGCAACAGAGGAGAAGCAGACCCTGAGGTTTGCCCCAGACTCCTGCTTTCAAAGCTCTTTTCTTTCAAAAATGAGCAAACAAATCAACCACGAAGTGTGTGAGCAATCGCTCACCCCTGAGCAACACCTCCTTACCAATTTGAGCAGAGTGTGCTCTCCGTGCCATGTTTTTGGCTCTTACAGCCTCCTTAATGCGATCCACCTCCTGCTGGTACCTCTTGCGGTCTCGCATGGCGTTCTCCTTGGCCTCCTTCAGTGCGCTCTCCAGGGCCTTAACTCTCTCTGCCGTAGCTCTAAGTCGTTTTTCCAGCTTAGGAAGCTCACAACGAAGATCTGCATTATCACGTACCAACTGCAAGAAGAGAAGGTTCAAAAATACCCTGTGAGAAACCATAGCAAAGGTCATCTTACAAGGAGACAGAAATCACCACTATTCCTCTTCACAACTTGCACACCGTGAAGGAAAGAAACAGGTTTCCTCCAGAAACGCCTGTGAAAAGCTTATGCCAAAGAAACATTTTCTCTTCCTATTAATCATGCTGGTTATTTGTCCAGCTGAGCTACCAATCATTCAACAGGGAGATCAAAGAACACGATTTCACACATGACTCTAGTGAGTAGAAGGCTCTGGAAGAACCCTGCAGGGCACGACAGCAACAACCAAATTTCCAGACCCTCAGAGCAACTCAGCCAGAAACTCTGCATTTCTCAGCATGCAGACACGTCTGGCATTTCACAGCTACTTGATCACTGCATTGCTTAAAAACCACAGTGCTTAAACACAGCTTACAGACAATACTTGGTGTGGCCAAGAATTCACCATTGCCAGTGGTCAGGGTATGTTTACCTTCTTGTTCACTATTCAAGCATTAGGGAGAAGTAGAAACTTTCTGTTCCTCATCTATTGCTAGGAATTCACCTTAAGGCCTATAACCATAAACAGGGTGATGACAATACTTTAAATTCACAGACTTCCTTGATTGTGAAGCTGAACAAGCTCTACTGCTCATCAGAATAATATCTAACGTTGTATTCAACCGTAGTCAAGGAGGCAGATTGATTTTTAGATAAATAAAAACTGATACAGATTGTTGGTTAAAAAAAAGCACAGTACAATTTCTACAGAACAATTATACCATCACTAAACATCAACAGATAACTGTTCCAAAAAATGATATTCCCCTTTCTGAAGTAAAGGGAAGAAAATGGTTTCGCTGCCGTATAAATAATACAGTAAAGCAACAGCATGCAATAACATCCACACAGTTTCACAAACAAAACATTTTACACCTGCTAGTCGAGGCTGAGTGCCAAAAGAAAAACACAAGCAAAGCTAAAAATAAATAAAAATTGTCACAATGTGCTTTTGCTGAAAGTGTTGAGCACGTGTTCTACCAAACAGCTCTGATTTGGAATAAGTGCAGGATGATCTCCTATTCAGGTCAAGCCCAACGTCATTTTTTTATTTAAGTTTCTTATGAGACATGAACTCCTCAGTTGTTTTTGAGTAAATATACGTTAATGAGAGCTATAAAAATCTGAACAACTAGCAGAAATATGAACAGAATGCAAAAAAAGGCAATAGAGTGAAACAAAAAAAAAACATTATCAACATGTCCTGATTTCCACATTTAGAAACTAGGTCTTTAAGCCATCTGTTAAGCAGGAATCTTAAAATACTGAACCTTAATGGACACTTGTCACAGTCCAGCACTGCTTGCATTTTTGGCATTTCTACAGGAATAAATAAAGCAAATCTTGGAGAGCACTGTGTCTCTCTAACAGTTTCAGAAAACTGCAATTGAGAATGCAATGTTAGAATTCATAAATGAAACCAGAAGCCTCTTCTACTACTTTGTACTCTGCATCTGAGATGTGGGATACAGTTCAATAAAACTGACATCTTATAAGAGGGTGGAAACTCACTGGCAGAAATGATCCAGTTTTACCTACTGAGATAGATATACCCATATACACACTATTAGTATTTAGACTTCCAGGTAAGCAGAGAGTTCTTTCCTTGATCCATACCCAAATGCTTGCCTATAGCATACCCCTACACCTCCCACTTGTTGGGCTGGCACCCACAGTGAAGGGCTCTCATTGCTCTGAAAAGCAGACATCCAAAGGAAACGGAAGCTCTTAAAAAATAGGGAAGAGATGGAAATCATCATGCCCAGAAATGGCCAGCCTCAGCATCCCTGGGGAGGCACCAGCCCTTAAGCTGCACAGAAAACCTCTATTTCCAGCAATAAAATCTGGGGTGAAGGAGGAGGAAGGGGGGATAGATGTTCAGGGTGATGCCTGTGTCTTCCCAAGGTACATGTGATAAGCCCTGCTGTCCTGGAAGTGGCTGAACATCTGCCTGCTGATGGCAAGAGCTGAATGCACTCCTTGCTTGCGCAAGCAACTTATGCTTTACCTATGAAACTGTCCTTATCTCAACCCACAATTCTCACACTTTTACCTTTCTGCTTCTCTCCTCCATTCCACTGATTGAGCGAGCGGCTGTGAGGTTCTGAGCTGCCTGCCAGGGCTAGACCACAACAACATTCCAGTAAGTAGGTGTAGTCCTAATGCCAACAACTTCAGTTGAGAACTATAGGTACCATTTCCTTAAACAGTACCTACATATTAGCTTCAAAAATTATTCTCTTAAACATATAAAAATATTATTTGGGGGGAAAAGAATGTAATTTGTAATGCTAGAGAACAGCGTTACACGTGCAGTTTTTCCTATGGGTGAAATTACTATAAGTCAATGAAAAAGGCACAATGGCTTTTGATTTAATAGCAAAACAGGCACTGGAAGGAAGTGAAGCTCCTACCTGTTTGTGAACCTTAGTAAGCTGTTCCAGGTTGTTCTCAAGAAAGGAAATTTTCTGCTTCTGCGCAGCACTTCCGCCTCCATCGTCACTGTCAAGCTCAACGCTCTGCACAGAGAGTTCCAGAGTTCAGCAAAACCATGCAGAAACTCAAGAGGAAGCTCAGGTATTTTGGAATGTAAGTTTGCCAAAGGCCGAAAAGCCTTCCTGAGCCCCAAATTAAAGAGAAGTTATTTCACCTGTTCAGTTGATATGTAGGGGCCGTATTGCCCTCCACACAGAAAATGAAATATTCTTATTGAACAATCCATGGATCTTGAACAGAATCACAGACTTCGGGGGGGGGGGGGGAAGAATATCCCTTTCTCTAGATCTAGGTAACATTTTTACCATATGTGGCTTTTCAATTTTAACAAATAAACAGTAGTAACACCCGCTTCCCCAAAGCCACTCTAAAGAGCTGAGTGCAACTTTTTACTCTGATTCGACAGTTAAAAACACCTGAATTTCTGCTAAGAAACTCGTCTCTGGCCACATGATAATTTTGCTAGGAAAAGGCCAAGGATGATAAAGTCACAAAGTCTCAGCGTTCAGCAGAGCACACACGAGTGCAAGTTCCATTGAGCAGTTTCTGCTACCCATTATACCATCTCTCAAAATGCAGTAACTTCCCTTAACTACCAAGACCTGTCCTTAAGACCCAGGAAGAGCCAAAGCCTGGATAACCATCAGGACGGTCTTAATGCTATAGCTCATTGATACTGAAAAAAATATTCCATTTTGTAATAACATGCACAGTGGATTGCATTATATTGGATGACAGGAGTGCATTCTTACTTTTTTAACACGAGTGGTGAGATCTTGAACAAACAGTTTGCGTAGGTTATGAAGAGTCTGAAGTTCTCTTGCCTAGAATCAATTTACATGAGAAAAAAAAACAAATACAAATCACTAAGATAGACAGTAGGCATTCTGGGGTTTTAAATAAAACAAAGACACCTCTGCAAATTTATGTAGATAACATGACTTTAATGTGATGTCCTTACAGGGATGCTCCTGCCTGGTACACGCATTGGCTGTTCAAGCAGCCTACAAACAAGCTGCTCACAGAATAACAGGGCATGCACTTTTTCTCTTGCCAGTGTATTGCCATATGCTGTCTGCAACACCAAAGCCACAAGTCTAACAAACTGGCCATGGTTACACATCTCTAGCTATGTGACTTTGGATTCACAGAGTAGCAAACTCACTGACTGGGTCTGAGTGCTTAATCATAGGTACTTAAGATCTCAAAGTGCCTTTTAAGCTCTGGCAAAAATCCAGGTTTTCCCAGCTTTTTCTATATATCAACTTGTTGGCTCAGCAAAATAATGACCTTACTCCAGACCGAATACAAGGCATGAGATGGAGCAACCCTGCACCCATTCCAAAAAGAACAAAAATGCTACATCATTTTCAGGAAAGGAAGCTTTATCAAGTTCACCTCGATGCCATTTTCACCAAAACCATGTTAAAGAGAACTATCTCTCCAAAGTTGCTAAGTGCAACCTCAGCTTTTCCATTTCACGCTTATCTGCTCATATCCTGGAATGTAAATTAATCACACTGTGAGCACCACCATGTCTACAAGCTGTTAAAAACTCAAATTTCTTGTCTCTATCTGTGAAAAGAGAAAGCTACAACTGACTATATGCCAAAAATGAGACGTTTCTTCTATGGACTAAAGAATGAGTAGAAACTGTACAGCATATGCACGGCTCGTTTAGGAATTATTCTGTAATCAGAAGATGCACAGTGTGCCATTCTAAACAACAGAGGTGCAGAGCAGAAGCCTCCCAGAGAGCTGGCATTCAGCTTTGCTGCACAAGCAGACCTCCAACCCATAACTCCTTCCAGTGAGCCCCCTCATCTTGTTTCTGTATCAGCTCAGCAGTGGGAAGGAGCACAAGTCACCGCCAGGGCAGCAGATGTGGCCTCACAGAAACTGTTCTCCATCCCTTCCCCAAAATCACCACCCAAATGCCAGCCAATGCCTACAGAGCCCGATGCCTGGATCACCATACTGCCTGACTTCCAGCTGCCTTGACCATTTGTTGTACAGGGTTAATTAAGTCTTCCCAATGTGCAAGCAGTGCAGGAGTCTGATGAACACAAGTCATGTAAGAAAGGCTGATTAACTCTCTTCCTTACAGGATTTTAAATAAATAAGGCTTATGGCTTGGGGAGCCAAGAGGAGCCCAAGTTGTACAAACCCAATTAGTATGGCTTCGGATTTTTACATGTAATGAACTCCAGCTGATCCTGAGGTCAAGCTTAATTTTGAAGCATTACACAGAGCAGAAAAGGCACTGCATTTGAGTTTAACAACCAAACTACCACTAGCAAAAATAAATGTGATGCTACTAAAACAGACCAACCTGTGAGATCTTTGAGAAAGCTGGCATATTTTACAGACAGGTAAAAAGGGAGCTTCCAACCAAACTGCGCAGCATCTTCAGGACTGAAATTGCCCATGTTAGATTGCAATTTTAACATTGCATGCACAATATCAGATACCTTTACAAGCCATTGCACAGGCCAAGTGAGAGGCAGGTACACATCATTTGGGTGTAGTTACCCTGTATTCAACATACTGGTCACTTTGCGTGCTTTCAAGGAAGAAGGGCAGCAGAACGCAGTACTATAGCCTCAGCAGGGATAGCTTATTCACAGGGGACTACAACAGTAGCATTTCACCTAGAACTTGAAATTCAATTTCATGATTTGGGAAGTGCACAGACTTAGCTTCATAGGATCATCACAGAATCACAGAATGGTTGGGTTGGAAGGGACCTCAAGGATCATGAAGCTCCAACCCCCTGCCACAGGCAGGGCCACCAACCTCCACATTTCATAGCAGCCCAGGCTGCCCAGGGCCCCATCCAACCTGGCCTTGAACACCTCCAGGGATGGACGGGGCATCACAGCCTCTCTGGGCAGCTGTTCCAGCACCTCACCACTCTCATGGTAAAGAACTTAAAGAACTTATCTGATATAAATTAGTCGTTTTCATAAGCACCAATGCAAGTGTTTTGATCAGTGATGAACACATAGGGAAAAAAAACTCAGTAACTTGTAAACATGACATACCACTGTTTCCTCCAGCCCCTTAAGATCTTCTCTTGCTTGTTCCCTTTTATCATTAAGCAATCTAAAAAGATCACAACATTAAGCATTAAATCAAAAATGTTTTACAATTATTCTCTTTTTCCCACATGTTAAGAAATGGGGGATTTAAGATTTGCCATGATATTTCATAAAATTGGAGCTCTAAAACACCTTTAACACACCTAAAACTTAAAAAAAGGAGTAGTTAGTAATCATTCATTTCTACTGCATGTTGGCGTTGTTACTGAAATGCTATTTTCAGCATGAATGTTTCAACACAAATGCTTCCCACCAGGATGTTTCCTGCACACACATTAAAAGAGACCAGATTCAGGGACACCAGGTGAGAAAACTGTTGACTTACATGAGCTTTTCCAGTTTCATTTCTCTCTCCTGGTCCTCAATTTTTAATTTATCATAATCAGCACTCAGCTTCTCTTGTTCCAGTTGGAGCTTCTGATTCATACTAGAACAAAAAGAAAAAACAACAAAAGGTCTGAACAGCTCAGCTCAAATATGCAGTTCAGTTTCCATAAACAGAACTAAGTAATTGTACTGTAATATTCTGGAAGAAATTAAGGCTAACTAATCTGAAAACCAACAGCTTTTATTTTAAAATATTGAAATATTAAAGTCAGCCATATACTCTCCTGCCTCGTTTGTCTTATCTTAAAGGACACATTGTTCTTGCATTCTTTCCGTTCTGCTTTCTCATTTCCCTACTGTTATTTACCCACACTATAAATATGGACAGGAGTGCTAAATCAGGATTGCTCAGATTTTGTGAACACTTCAAAAATAAGAGCACAACAGTAAAAACAAACCTTAAAGCCTTTCCAAGCAGGAGGGTATCTCACAGTTATATTCCTGTGTCACAAAGAAATACCATGAATGTGAAAACGAGATACATTGGGGTCTGTGACATAGCTGTTGCATGTAAGGATACTGTCAACTTTCCCTGAGGCTCTGATGTACAGAGATATCAATTAAAGCTAATAAAACCAACCAAAAAATAGTAGTCCTGTAGTGTCACAGAGCAATACAGGAGCACAAAAAGTGACAGTGAGTGAACATACTCTCTGATTTCATCGATTGTTTTCTGCTTCTCTTCAATTTCATCTCTCAGCCTGGACAGCTGCTTCTGATGGGCTTCCCTGTGACTCTCCATCTGCTGCTCCAGTGCCTTCTGCAGAGCACAAAATGCAAAGCCATACGTGAGACAGAAATCAAATAACACACCTAAGGTTGCTTTTTATCTATCATCTAAATTAACCCATCTTTCTGGATTGCTCAGCCACAGCCCTGTTATTTAAATTGTATGGTTAGATACATTTCAAGTTGTAAGAAAAAAACTGAATGCGTCTCACTTTAAATTGCTGATCAGTGACTAATGTTCTTCTTACAAATGTAAGGAATAACTTCACAGCTGTTTTAACAACCTTAACTTTTTATAATGGAGGTAAAAATTCTCCAGCTGACAAACCTCTACCACCATCTTTGTAAAACTGTATTTTTCTTCTGCACAACTTGTAATCTCATCAGAAGCACTACCAGCTCATCATTTCCTAATATTTCTTCTTGGCATTCTACAGAAAGGAGAAAGTATCAGAAAACAGGTTTGTATGTCATTATTATTTCTATGAGATACTTTTGCCAAGCCATTTGGTAAAATGGTCTGGCTTCATTTTCATTAAGTTTTAGTTCCTAAATGGCAAATATCAGAGTGACACAGAGGTGAATCCTTTTTCAGCCATACCTAACAAAATGATTCTCAACCATGGATGCTGGGTCTCCAAATCAGTTCCACTCAAGCAAACACAGTGCACCAAACCTCTGTACTCTCTGAAGCTGGTTCAGCAGACAAGCTGGTCTCAGTTACAGCCTGAGTATTTGAGGTGGGTGTCTTCTTTTTCCTTCATCTGGCCACCAGCCTCAGTACCAGCAAGTTCTCTAATTTCAAACTGCAAAGGTCACTCAATTCTAAGAGATCAGGTTTTCTAACAGAAGCCAGCAATTCTGACAGAGGCAGAAAAGTTCTTTTAAAAGCACATAACACGTACAGGAAGACAAAATCACACTCTAATTATCAGCTAATGAATGATCTCACTAAGAAATCAACTCCAATATTGCAGCACACGACATTACCTTCATTTCTTCTGCATCCTGAAGCCGGGTCAGGTGCTCCTTCTCCTTATCTTTGAAACTGACTTCATGCATTTTTTCTGTTTGAAGTTGGAGACAGTTGAGAGTTAACCAACCAATCGTACATCATCTCTATGTCAAGCCATGTAAAAAGAACAAGTGTTGCTTGCAAGGCAGGCAGCAAGATCATGGTGAGACTGTTCTGGAGGGGCAGACACAGCCATTGTTTTCCAATACCCTACGTGTGACCACTGTCCAAACCCTGCTGCTGTTACTAACAGCCCACACAGCACTTTCCCAACCTCCCCTCATCTCCTATGACTCTGCCTTAGGGATCCTCCCTCTCCCCTTTCTGCTGGGCAATGCTGGCCTCCAGAGACAGATCATTTCTTGTGAGTGGGGTGGGAAGATGAGATGTGTGAATAAAAAACCACGCAGATGTTAAAAATCCTGTCACCATCTGCTGCTCCCAGAGTCAGAGAGCAGCCCCTGCACGGAAATCCAGAGTAATTCTAAGGCTACACTGTAATTATACATAAAACAGGAGCTTGGCAAAGCAAGAAAAACTCCTTTTGATAGAAATTTTCCACACTGAATTAGAATGGAAAAAAAAAACCCAACTCTTAAAAATGAAGTCAGTTGGATCCTATAGAGCAGCCACGAGAGAAACTTCTACTCAATCCTAATGGAAGCATCTTCCTAATGAATGGGGCAGAGCACTTTCCAGAGAGACAACTGAAATTAGATGGCCAGCTGAGAATTTCCAAAACAAACATTCAAAAGATTGATTGCTTTTGATGCATTTTTTTTTTCCTCACATCATGAAAGTAAAAGGTGAAGCTTCTTGCCAAGCTCTTAATTCTTTTGAAAAATTAAGTTTCTCTGCATTCTGTGAATGGGTTAGGCTGAAAGCGTTACCTCGAGTGTAATGTACAGGTGCAACACATGAAATGATCTGAATCACAATTTTATGACTTCACTGCAAAATACAAGCAGACAAAAAGTGCTGTGGGACTACCAAGGCAACAGCTCAACATCAGAGCTTGACCCTGTGACATCAGGTCTGCTGTCACTGCGCATTTGCAGAGCTTAGAGCCTGGTAAGTGAGCTAAAATCCCATCTGTTTAGTTGGATTTCTATGCCAATGGGAATACAGGTATGACAAAAGTAGAGTAGGATTGAAAAATCAAATGCTGCAGCAGTGCCAGGTGAGCTGTATGTACAATACTTTGTTCAAAACTGCATTTTCTAAGATACAGCTGTTAAAAGAAATGATGACCACAGGAACCAACGTTGTACCTTGAGCACGTAACTTGGCAAGCTCCTCATTGAGAGAATCCTGGGACTCTTCCAGCTGCCTTCTCTTCTGCTCCATGTTTTGCATGTAGTCTGTCAGGGACTTGATCTTTGCTTCATGCTTTAAAGGCAGAGGGAACAGGAAAGAGACAATGTAAAAGGCCCCATACACAGTAAGTTCAGTTGTAATATGGAGCTGCAGATCAGTCAAGAAATAGCAAGGTGTAAAAGAATGCTAGCAAACACACAAAATTACTCCAGCTGAATCCTAGAAGGAAGCAAGGAAGAAGAATCAGCAACATGAACCTATCTCTCTCAGCAAAGTGCTCCAGATACTGACAGTGCTTGCTGTCACATCCACACCAGCAATGTCAGCATGAAACCACCAAACTTAACAGCAGCAGAAGGTTGGGTATAACATAAGGAAAAAGGGTAGAAACTAAAGAAATGTGTGTGACAATTTTAATGGCATCATTGTTGTCACTAAAAGTCTTTCTGCATCAAATTATTTCTTTTCTCTCTTCAATAATTAGGCCTAGACTAATAAATGGGCTGTTAGGATTTAAATTAAGCCAACAATAAATTTCCATTTTATAGATAAGGTGTATGCCCTCCCACAACACTTTGAGCTTAACACCTAGCTTCTTCCTAGGCTTAAAAACAGATGGGCTTCCAAAATGGCAAGGCAAGGTGATCACCTGCTTCAGAGTATCTCTGTTTGGCTTCATCACCATGTTGAAATGCAATACAAATACAGGGAGGGGAAAAAAAAAAAGGATGTAGCCTTGCAGTCTCACTTCTTTCACTGCATCTTTTCACAGCCTTGGATAAGTCACTCAAATACTAAACCTCCTAAGAAGGAGGTCTAAGAAGAACACCAGCCCCACACAGACAGACAATCTGGCTTCCACTTCACATGCTCCTTCACTGGGTCAGCATAAGCCAACACCACAGCTGAAGGAAAATGTCCCAGCAGCCCACTGCTGATACTCATTCCCAGCTCTGTGCTGCCAATCCTCTTTCAGCCAGCAGAAGTATGCATATAGCTGCTTTTGAGGCAAACCTTCATCTGCTTTACTAACGCAAGTTCCCAAGGAAAGGGAGCAACACAGATTGGCAGGGTGACTTCTAGTGGCTGGATCCACTTTAAGACAGCATAAAAAGTGTAATTTTACTTAACATTTTTGGACAGCCAATACTTGCAGGATTCAAGCCTTCCTTGAATACTAAGAAGCATGCTTACAGCTACAGCTATTACTGCAGACCCGAATAGAGAAGCTCTACTGCAGGACAAGAGGCTATCCTTGCTCCAGGTTTTCTCTGAGTAACTGCTAGCAAGAGAAACAGAGTAAACTCCAACTGTCTCCACCACTTCATGTGTGCAGTAATCGAAGAAGCATGGTGAAGCAGTTAGCCCCCTCCTCTCTGCAGAATGCAGCAGCATGCATCACTGCCTGGAACATGCCACCCACTGCAAAGCCCTCCTACCATCTGGATTTCTATCTTACACGGTCATGTTTTCTATAATGTATTATTACATGCATGTTGCTGCCCAGCTATCTGTTAGCATACTGACAGTCCAGATGTTGGGGCTCTCCAAATGCTTTGTTAGAGACCCATACAGTCACTGCTTCCTTTGTCAGTTTGCTTTCTAAGCGGAGGCACAAGATGCAAAAACATGCTGAGGAAATCTCTCCAAGAGCCTTTTCACTATTATGGCATTGAAAACATTTTGAAATCTACAACAGGAGGACAGAATCTTACCACAGAATGTGCTGTAAAACGCTGAATGCACAATGAGAGGAACAAACAACAGAACAGACGAGAGAAACACCTCTATTCTCCCTGAATTCTCATTTCTCACTCCCAGCACATGCATCTCATGAGGAAGGAGGCTGAGAAAATCATCAAACCTTGCTTTGAGGGAACAAGGAAGGAGCAAACATACCTGTGAAATGAGGAGCTGGCAAGCTGCAAGCTCCCTCTCGCTGGCATTCATTTTCCTGTTGGAATCTATCTGGGCACTCTCCAGCTGCTTGCTGCGGTTCACCAGAGATTTCACCTCAGACTTCATCTTGCTGATGTAAAGCCGTGCCATGGTGAACTCCTCTTCAATCACCCCATTCACATCTGCTAACTAAACACACAGAAGATTGCAATCTAAAAGGTGTGGTCCTTATGGAAATCAATGTAAAGCAGTTTTCCTGCTGAGAAACAGTTGTCTGGAGCTAGATAACCTTTGTGAGAGCACAGTCACACTGAAGGAACACCCACAGACCTTCCTGTTACCTTTAAACATGCTCTACCACTCTGTCTGTCTGAGTTTTCATTGACAAGCCTCAAAAATTAAGAAATTAAGACTTGTCACAGTGTGCTTCATCAGCATCTGAAGTAATCAGCTCCACCAGAACGCCAAAAGCATATTTTGGAGAAACTTTCTCATGTCACCAGAAGAGGACATTTTCCTTCTTTCAAGCAACTGGAAGCTGGAGAACATTTTCAAAATGCTTCTTAAAGAAGTCTGCTCTTGAATGGCTGTGCTCCTTCAGTAGCAGTCTACAACACAGGCATTGGTCTGAAAATCTTACCTGGCAAGAGCAAATGAATCCCCTTCATCTCTAATCATTAATACCATCCTATTTAACATCACTTCCTTCCTTGGTTAATAGAGTGCCTTTGATTTTTATGTCTTTCTCTTCATGATTTCCCTTCAGCTTCTTAATTCACGTAACACACTGATGAGCTGTAAAGATTCTTCTTGAGTGTATGGACAGTAATTTCATCTGGTTTTGCCTTTTTTCTAGCAGCAAAGGGAAGACAACATGTGCTCTGCCTTCTTCGAATAGCCCCAAAAATGTTACTGCCTTCAAAGCCCTCAGTCTGGTCTGAAATTAGACATACTTTGAGAAGCTGCTGACTGCCAACAAATTTCAAATTGTTCATCTAAGACCTTTTCAATCTTGCCTTATTTACAGACAGCTGCCCTGCAAAATGCTGACATCTTAGTTGCTATAAAAATGTGTATCGAACAGCCTCCATTTGCAGAGATTTCCTCTTACAGTTCTTATTAAAACGGCCACCAGAGGTTGCTGTAACATCTAGCAAAATTTGGTCCCGTGGTCCAGGATCTGCATGAACACAAGGCAGCAGCATTTAGCACTGACCATGTCAAATAGTCTCTGAGGTTTAGAATTTTGTTCAGCTACGATATTGTAAGCATATCAGTGTGAACATCTACCTTCTCTATCAGATCTGTAAAGCCAAGAGCCTGACAGAAGACAAACAAAGCAAAGCTGGCCAAAATTCACACCATCTCCAGACATGTTCAGATACCAAGGATTCTACTGCTTCAACAACCTACTCCCCTCGTCCTTACCTTCCAACTTCAGAGGAAAAGAATCCTCTAGGAAGGCTATTTGCCAATACACAAAAGTTAATCCTGTCCTAGTGTCATGTAGTATTTAAATGGCACATAGCACAAATTTACTAATGCTGAAAATGCTTCTAAAGAACTAAAGAAGAACAAAAGCATGGGCTCTTTGGTGAAGGCAGCCACTGTTCAAAGGTAAGAAACAAAGAGTAAAAGGTTTCCATGCAGATCTCTTCCTTCACTCAGGTGTCCTGGACAGCTGACACTACAGAAGTATGGATTTCAGAGCTGTTCAAGTTCACCTGCACGCAGTTTTAGGATAAATTTCAAACAAAAAGGAAGCTGCCCAGAAGCCAAATCTCTCCAGTAATGATTATTTAGATTCTGGGAATACTTGCTCCTGCCAGCTAACTATGGAGTAGGTCTATGTGTGCATTGTTTGGATACAGAACCCAGCCCAGGCCTCAGACAGCAGAGTTTAATAGATGCATCAGCACACAGATGGGCTGCATTAGTTTGGCCCCAAACACTGAGCTGGGAGTCAGTGTGGTAATTATGTGCACAGACACTGACCACCTCTGTCCCAGACAAAGATCCCTTCAGTGTTTTACACTGTGCTCTAACCAGGATTTAAACGTCCTGGGAGAAGGGCTGCTGTGTCACACACACTCCGTGCTCCTAATTTTCATATGGCAGGAGGTACAGCTTGGGGGGAAGCAATAAAGACAGCCAACTTACTGTTTTAACATCATTAGTGCCAATGATCCCTCCGATCTCTCCCAGGTCTTTAAGCAGCAAGTTTAAGATTTCTGTGGCTCTCTTCTTCTGATGGTTACTGAGCTCCTGCAGCTGGCCCAGCTCCCTCTGGGTTGCTGACAGAACCGTCTGGAAAGATTGAAAAGCAAAAGTTACCCTTCTTTCCTCAGATTCTCTCTATCCATACAGAAACCTCACGGAACAAAACAAAACAGAATTTCTTCTCTGTACACGATAAATCCACCAAACAATTCACCATCCCAAATCTCTTTGCTTGAATAAAGCAGCAGAGATGAAGCTGGGAGTTAACTGTGCTTCTATAGATTTCTCCCTGCTTCAGTGCATTTCAATAGTGCCACTTTAGGGCATCAGTTCTTCCATGATATCTAGGTTACACAGTACTGCCTTATATTTTCCTGGGACAGGTCTGCTGGCTCTGTGCACTGACACCTACTCCAGCAGCACACAATTCCACCTTGCCATAATCCACTTTCACAACTCACTTGCTAACAAGGCTACTTTAGATCCATTAAACGTAGTAAATCCCGTAAGAATCTTATTTGCATAATACATGTCAAAGAAGGTTAATCACGGAGAAACAGGTATAGAAGATATAAAATTCAATTTTTTCAAATGGATTTCATAGTAATCTGTTTTATTAAAGTGGATAACAAAGTCTTATAATGCTAGATATGCATGAAATCAGACATCTTAACAACGTCCTCCTCGGTACGTGTGAGGGATGGACCAACCTAGTTAAGCCAATTTGGATTTTTCTCAGATTGGATTTTTTGCCTTAAAATCAATACATCATCTGAAGAAAGCTATTTTATTTTTCTGAGATTCCCTTACCCTGTATGAGATCTCTGTTCCACAGCACACAGCCCAGAGAAATACAAACTGAATTGCAATTTGCACACAGCAGGTTTTCACATCTTTCTTGGTACAACGTCGCTTTCAAATGATCAAAACACAAAATGGCCAGTTCTCACATTCAGCTCAGGAGCTGACATGGTGTGCAAAATACAGAGCTTGCAACAGAGACACAATCTGCAATCAGCTTTCATATAGCAGCTTCTGAATTAGCTTTATCGTATCCCTTAATTAATACACAAGAAAGAAGGTAGCACCAGCAAGCACAGATCTTTTAACTCTGTTGCTCCAATCTTTATACTAGTTATTTAACATACTTGCCAGCAGCATTTGAAAGCTTCCCAAAATGGCACAAGCTAATAATTATCAGGGAAATCTATGGGAATCTTTGGGAGAGATGCAGAGTCAGGAGGGAGGAGGGAAGCAGCACTATAAACTGCCTGCTCTTACACTCTTCTGTGCCAGTTCATCAGCCAGCTGCTCGTTGGCTCTTGTTTTGTCCTCCACTTCTTGGGATTTCTGGTCGTAATTGACAGCTAGTTCTTCCAGGGCTTGAAGGACTTCTTTCACTTCGTCTTTTGCAGCTTCATTCTCAATCTGAAGACGGGTGAGTTCCTCTTGAATCTTCTCATAATCTCTCCTAGTGGAGGCCAAAAGCTGCAAGGCAGATAGGACAGGAGAGTAAATCACCCGAGAAGTCATTTAAAAGATAACACCGAAAAGGGCAAAAACAGAGACAGACAAAGAGAAAAGCAAAACATGAGCAGGCAACGTGTGTACAGAAGACAGAATGCAAGAGAAGAAATCCTGCTCCTCTACCAGGAACATCAGTTTCCACATAACTGTTCATGAAGGAAGCCCCGAACTTCAATGAAAAGAAAAATCTCAATCAAATCCTATTACAACACAAGACTGAGGCAGAGAAGCTTATTTTAAGCCATACGAGAGCTCCTAAACAAGTTTTCTGCCCTCAATCCAATCCTGCAGCAGGGACAAAAAAAAAAACCAACAAAGTAAAATACATAAAGACAGAATCACAGCTTTGAAAGGAAGCACGAAAAGCGGCCTCGGGGATCTTATGGCGTTAGAGGAATATTTTGATAAGCAAACTTCTGATGGCTATTTTTAGGTAACATTTGAAGCATGATGCTGATGACAGATTAGTCGCTCTATCTGCTGAAGCAGAGTATTAACTAAAGAAAATGCAGACTTCAGAAACACTAGTGGACGTTTCCAACCTGTATTAAATTTGAATGCTCTGCTTCCACACTCAGTTGCAGGAGATGAGCTGCAACATCTCTCTCAAACTGACCACCCCAAGGGAGGATGGCAGAGAAGACACTGCTCTTTTTGGCTCAGAGTGCTTATGGAAAATAGGAAACCAACAAGCTGGCTTCAGATTCTGGCAGAGGACCAAAGTGGCGAAGAGAGGATTCAGATTTAAGGGAAATTTATCTCGTGGTAATGCTGCAGCCTCAGAAGTGCACTCAAGTTATGAAAAAACCCACTGAATTGCCAAAGCCAGATGGCATGTAAATATTTAAACAACAAAATAGCTTAAAATAATCTTTCTACTAAACACAGATGGAACTATTATTTACATTTACTTAAGAAAATTTCTGTGTGAATATTGCTGCGACTTCAAGCAAAGAGAAGTGTTATATATCACCCAGAGCATAAACATCTCCCCAGGAGATTCCTGGTGATACAACATGGCAAAATATACCAAGATTTAGAAAGGGTCCTCATAACACTGCAGCAATCAGCCCTAACAAAGGAATCCTGCCTAATGCAGAGGCTGCACCGGAGTGAGGACCATCCCATCCTGAGTGCTGCAGATCTATTTCTGAGCTTCATTTCTCACATCACAGACTCCCTGCTCCTGAAGAAGTGTAATCAACATGTCCTTGTGAGAACAGAACAGAACCTGACTTTACTTGAAACCAACACTTCGCAGTCCCAGCCCCAAAGCAAAGGCACTGGCAGCTAAATGCTTGGAGCAGTGATGCGTGAGCCAATGGCAAAAAGGTATCAACAGACACCAGTATCAGCACAATGCCAGCTGGGCAGGCCTTGTGTTTATAATTGACCTGCTAGCTTAATCAAGCATAAAAAAGTACTCCAGTTCATTAGGGAGAAGCAGAGCGAGACAGCTGCTCTGCAGCACATATTTCAAGGAGCTGACCACGAGATGTAAGAGAACAGGCACATCCCTCCTGCAGCACAGGTGAACTTTATACATGGAAGGCAGGACCTTGAAAAATGTTACTTAATTCCTGTGAAGGGGAAAAACAAAAATGACTGCCTTATTAGCTTTCAAAGGTATGAGATAAACAAGCTAATCAGAGAGCCAGGTTAGCCTTCCAAACAAGTGGCACAACACCACCTGCACAGATTTCAGTAAGACAGCAAAGCCAGGCAGGAACAGGTGCAAAAATGGGGGTAAAGTGGTAAGAAAAGGATTGGGCCATTGAAAACACATGTGCATACTCATAAGTAACACTGAGCATGGAATAGGCTGAGGAATAAGCCAGCTCCCAAATGCTCCCAGATATTGGAACAGGTTGCCCAAGGAGGCTGTGGATGCCCCATCCCTGCAGGCATTCAAGGCCAGGCTGGATGTGGCTCTGGGCAGCCTGGGCTGCTGGTTGGTGACCTGCACACAGCAGGGGGTTGGAACTGGGGGAGCACTGTGCTCCTTTGCAACCCAGGCCATTTTATGGTTCTATGATATGTGAAACAAAGGAATGCAGATCACCCAGAAAATAATACACAAGAAAAGCCATGAGGGGAAAAATAAGGTTTAGATGAGAGCAGTAATGTAAAAAAGATGGGAGAAGAGAGATGGTCTAAGTAACACACATCAGAAAAAACTGTTGCTGAGAACACATTGAATTGTGTTACATCTGAACAGCCACAGGCATGGCTAGCATGCAACACAGAATAATCAAAAGAAGGTTGTGGGAAGTGAACAGAGCTTCATTACGGAGTAAAATGAAACTGGTAAATCCTTCAGTGGGGATAAAAGCCCAAAGGTAGCACATCAGTCACAAACAAGTAACCAACATTTTCATATGTTCTCTCCCTCATAGAATACCTAACCTTGCAAGTCCTTTCTGCTAGCCTGGATAAAGACTAAGACAGAAGATTAAGGGACAGAATCATTTTTCACTTACAGTAGTCTTAATATCTGAAAAAACAGTTGAAATGGCTCAGACATTTGGGAACAGGTATTATTCCAGAGAATCACACCAACACTGATCAGTATTTTGGAATACAAGAGACAAGTGACTCCCACATCAGGGTTAACATTCTTGATCTGAATCTTCTTCCTCCAGTTTCTCCCAATTTGATAAACAGCATAAAATTGTTCCTGGCTCAATATCACAGCACATTTGGAGAACTCAGTAATTTGGCATCAGTACCATTTTATGTCTTCAAATCTCCATAAACAAATGACAGATAAGAAAATGACTTTGAATGTAAGTTGTGATCATTTTCCTCATCTAGAAAAGCATTAACGTTCCTTTACAGATAGAAGCAATGAACGCAATAATGTGTGAAGCAAGCCATCCAAGATTTTGGACCAAATCTGTGCCAGTAGGAGACTTTTCAGTCTCACAGATTTCTCATGGTCCTTTCTCTAATTGCTCATGCCAAAATAATGAACATCAGTCATTTATTACCAGCAGCAATTTGTATACTGTCTAGGAAATCTGTTTGCTACTTACTGCCCTGAAAGGATACAGGAATACTGAAAAAACATTTCTGAAATGAAATAGATTGGCCACACTCCTCTCTTGGTATCTCCACTGACACTTCCCACTAGGATGGTAGGCTTTACCAGAGGTAATCAAGGCTTGGAAAGCTCTTATGAGGATATGAGGAAATTTTGAAGTTTAAACCTTGCTTTAACATGGGTTTCTCCTACCTTACTATAAGCACACCTACCCAACAACTGTGACAGAATCACTACACAAGGGTCACATAAGCATATTTTGCTTTTGGTTGGTTTTGTTGTTTTCCTCCTTACCTCCTCTTGATCCAACATTTGCTGTTTTAGCTTTTCAGCCAACTGGCTCTGCTGATTGATTTCATCATCCTGCAATGAAATAGGGTTGGAGGCTTTTAGTTGCTTCTCACAGGTCTCATTTGATTGCTCTTATTTCCCCCTTTCTAGTAAGAATAATGCCACAGCAAACCTTGAACAGGTTTAAAATAAAGAAGATTCTCTCAGGTAATGCAAATCAGGCATCCACTCTGACACAGTCCCGTTCTGCTTCCTTCAAGAATAATTCAGGCCTTGCTACATTTGAAGACCAACATTTTTTTTCCTTTTCTAATCAGTAAGTGAAACCTCCAAGAGTACTACAGGGGAGGTCTTCTCCATCCCAGAGAAGCTGTAATTTCTTAAAGACCTTAACTGTTATTTGAATGCCAGCAACATCTTGCCTTGCCATTTGCACACAGACTGTGCTGAGACCTCACGCTACAGCACAGCAGAAGTAAGGCTTAAAATTTCCCCTTGCTACTCAAAAAAAAGAAACAGTGGGCTTCTTTTTTGTAGTTTTCTGCTAATTACACTTGAAAATTAAAATGAGTTTTGATTCAACATTAAAGCTGTCCTGAAAACTTCTGCTAGTTTGCCTTTTAGGCGGCTCTCATTCGTCACAATCGATGTTTATAGGATGCCTTTTTCTCCACTTCTTATCTTCACACAAGCCAAAGCCATTAATGGCAAGTGCTCAGTAAATGTATTGCTGATAGCTTTAAGTGCCAATAATGTGCTTCAAGCTGTGCAAATCAAAAAAAGCCACCTGCACTCCAGAGAGTGCTCACAGCTAGAACAAGATGAACAAAAAAGGCCCAAGGGATGCTTTTGTTTTTCTTTTTCTTTTTCTTCAAAATTCTAATATTTGGTAAACATGAAGATATAGTTTCCCTTTATTTTATATATATATATATTTTAATTTTCTTTCTCCCATGACTGGAACAGTGGTAGTTTGCTGAGCATGTATTCTGCCAGGAGGAAAAAGAACAATTCAAACTATACACTTAGGACACAAAATTAGCACCAAAAATGAAACCCACCCATCTTGGCTTTGGCTTCCATTTACACACAGAATGGAGTCAAAACTAATGTTCACACCTTATCATCCAGCTGCCTGTAGAGACTGGCAATCTCCTCATCATACTTCTGCTTTTCCTCTGTTGAGATGCTGGCAACCACAGGTGTGATGTTGTCAATGATTGGTGTGTTATCACATGGCTCCAGGTTCTTCTGGTCTTTGGCACTGATCTGTTCATCTTCAGGCACAGCTTCTCCTGCAGGTACACAAGCCATGGTCACTACAACCCAGGGCACAGGAGAGGCCAAAAACACAGGCAACTCACAACAGTCCTGGGTGAGGGACAGCCAGAAGGGTGATCTGGGCATAGGCCTGCCACTGGGACTGCTGTAAGTAAAGGTAATGGGGAAAGGCAGGTGCAGAGAGATGGCCATGCAACCTCCAGGGTTAGAAAAACAAATCAAATGCTGCAGCAGTTTGAATGGCTGCCACTGAAAGCACTGAACTCCTGACTTCCCTTTCACTTGGGCCCGTTATACAAGGGATTAGCTCTGTGGATTAGCAGAAGGGGAAATAAGGAGGAAAAAATCAGACTTCCAGCCTAAAGGTAAAGACAATCAGTGCCCCTTCCTCTCCAGATTTCCAACTGCCTTATTAGCTTTCCCTCCCCCATAATGAACTGCTCGAGCACCAGGACAACAAGCAAGACAGCTGCATTTAAACCAATCTTCACGTTCTGCCTTGTCACATCTAAAATGAAATAGCATAGACCAATGTTCAGACATTGCCTATGCATACCAGATAGGATGTTATCCCTACACATCTTCTCTCAAAATTATTTTCTCTGAGGAGTATTCTCTTAGATAACCTAAGAGCATTCCAATTACAAGGCTGCTGCAGTTCAGTGAAGAGGGACAGGCAAGCTGCTCATGCCAGAAATTGAATCTACATTCATTAATCTAGTGAGAGACTTAACTGCTGAATGCTGTGTGCATTGTTCAAGGTGTGGAAAGGCTACATTCAAACCCTTCTGCAGAGATTTCTTTCACTTCTATGAAAAGCTATGGTATTTTAGTGCATATGGCCTTATGGGGCATTCTTCCTGCCCAACAGTGTGGGCACTGGCAGAAGCATGCAAACAGGACAAATGTATCAAGAACCAAAAGGCAGAGTGCTTCAGACCAGAAAGCAAACCAAAACAGGGGAGGAAAAACAATGACCAACAAACAGTGAAGATTGTTTTTGCAAGTTTAAAGCCAGGAAGAAGAAACTCGGAATCAAGCACGATGAACTCGCTAAAAACACTGCTGTAGAAATACTTTTTGCCCTGCTGCTAATGACTCAGTGATAATATAGAGCAAAATATACAATGATTTTTTTCTCTGTAGCATTTCAGTAGAACAGAGCAAGAAAGGTGGGCTCATCCAGAGCAGGGGAGCTGGCATGCAGGGCAGTAGCGTGGTTGGACTGCAGAGCATCAGTCGGGTGCCTCCCAAGCAGGACCTTGAGATTTTCCCTTTGTTGAACACAGCAGCTTTGTATTTCAGACCACAAGTGAAAGGAGAAGAAGAGCATAAATTTGATACAAATGCTAGGAGGCCATCATCCTTCTAGCTGTAAGGCACAAACCTAATTGTGCACAGAAGTTCTCCTTCAGAGAGAACAGGGCACAGCCTCCTTCTGCTGTAATGTTATTTTTATTTTCTGAATGTGCAGACAAGCTATAGTGGTGGAGTATTTATGCATTCATCTTGTATTTTATACTCAAGATACAGCTTTTGCTACAATTTCATTTGGAAAGAGCCTCCTTTGATACAGTACCCTTCCAAATGATGTCATTCCACAAGGTCAGACAAGAAATCAATAATATTTTGAATGCATTTGATGTATGGCTTGGCAACACCGATGAGAAAAGATGTAGGGGAAGAGGCAGTGTGTGTATTTAGACAAAACAACAAAGGCAGCATTTTGTGTTTAAACTGCACATAGGATGGATGTGCACAGGTTTCTCTTAAAGATCCTTCCTAGGATGGGAAGGAAATTCTTGAAATTATTATCACACTGAGCAAACACAGAATGAAATGCAGATCATGAAAGTGCCAACAATTCCCAGTGCTCCTCAACACACACAGCAGACCGACCGTCTCCATAGTGATTTTACCATGTGGATAAGAGAAATATCCCCTGTGCTAACGTGGCCCAACCCCCCAGAGAAAGATGCAGAAAGCAACCATTAGGTCACTACCTGATGTGAAAGGCAAGGAAACAGCACAGTGAGGTGGAAGAAAGTGACACTGCTTTGCACCCATAAGGGACAGGCATTATCTTTTTAGTATGGACAGCAGAGATTTTATCTGTGTTATTCAAAAGCAGACTTGACAAGTGCAAGGCAATTTGTGACTAATAATTAAATCACATATTTGTTCTCAATGCTGGCGAGCAAGAGGCATGCAACGGGTTACTGAACTGCTGCAAGCATCAACACACAGAACTGAGATGACAAGCAATATGGAAAGGAAAAATTACTCCAGGGAAGCAGCCTTTTACTGCTGTGGGCTTGTTGGGATTTCAGGGTGTGAGAGAAATGCAGGTCTGGTATGTCCTGGTTTTAGAGACACACATTTCTTTGTTGCTTATTAGGGGATTGGGTTTGGTTTTGTTTTCTTCCTAAAAGTGGAAGAGGAAGAAAAATTAAAAGTATGGTTGACTAAAATTATCTGTCAAAGCTTTTGTATTTTATATAAATCTATGCAATTAGTGTGTATGCATTAAAAAATCCTTCCACCTTATCAAATGGAACTTCATCTTGTACCTTAACCTGAACAGCAATTTCATGTTTCTATGAAAAACGCTAGCTGTTCTTAGATAGATTTCACTTAGAAGCCAGAAGAGCAGACAGGAGGTGATTCTTCTCATCAACAACATTCCTAGTCACTGTACTACAGCACTACTTGTTCCAATGTTAAATTTAATTATTTTTTTAAAAAATCTTACTTTGAAGCAAAATGGAACCAATTCTCATGCCTGAGAAGCACAGTTCTCTGTAGAAAGTGAAATTTTATCTTTTCTTATTAGTTTAATATTACCAACAGTATTGAGAATTATCGATGCACCTCCAGTGCAGGGCACTGGAAGCTCAGCAGAAGGGTTGGAGCAGGATTCCCAAGTCTGTGGCCAGCAACAGGCAGCAGTGTGGCCAAAGGTGCTAAGCAGGCTATGTGCTTTGGAGTTTAACACATAACTCAAACCTGCCCTTAAAACACACCCAACCCCATTTTCCCACACATACCATTTCTCCACCTGTTCAGTTCCAGCTCCAGATGCTGGATAACATTCTTTAGACTCTTGTTTTTGTCTTTTTCCTTCTCGTACTTTTTCTTCCACTCCTCTGCAGTCAGTTCCAGATTCACAGAGACCGTGTTCTTAATGGTCTTAGCTCTGCATAACAAAAATAGGCGTCAGCTGCTCTGCAACTTCTATCTCAATGCAACAATAGGGATTTGGAAAATTTTTGTTTTACATCAAGGAAAACCACGAAACATTTGCAGTTTATTTCCTGAAATGCAATGTCACAATTCCATTTTCTCTCAGAACCTCAGTAGTGTTACCACCTAGAATCACAGAATGGAGCTGGAAAGGACCTCAAGGGTCATGAAGCTCCAACCCCCCGCCACAGGCAGGGCCACCAACCTCCCCATTTCATAGCAGCCCAGGCTGCCCAGGGCGCCATCCAACTTGGCCTTGAACACCTCCAGGGATGGACGGGGCATCACAGCCTCTCTGGGCAGCTGTTCCAGCACCTCACTACTTTCATATTATTTCTATTTAAGCCTCAATAGGATTTTTCTGCCTTCAGTCATGTGTGGATCTGTCTCTGCAGATTTCTTCTGAAAGGAAAAGCTCTAGAAACTGCCTTTAGATAACTGACAAAAACAAGCCTGGTTATTACTTCTCTGCTAAGAAAGCCACCAACTCATTATTTACAGCTTTTTCTGGCGTAGGCTGAAAAGCTCAGTGGAAGAAGGGAAGCAGAGGAGGGCCATGGGTCACTGATTGCTACCTGGGCTGCTGCTTGGCTGAGGAAGCACTTCTGCTCTGTAGGCAGCAAAGCTGGCTGCTGCACCACTAGGCAAAAATCACCAAACCCAAATCTGTTTAACAATCACCACCACTTCACTGTTGTGAAACTGCTCAGTTCCAGACAAACCTGAACAATTGCAAGAGAAAATGCAAAACGAGCAGGAAAAAACCACACAGCATCTCCCCTAGCAAAACCACTTTTAAAGGGGAAAAGCAAACAAATCAGAAGGAATGAAGAAAGCTGCAGATCTTTGTTCCTCACTGCTCAGGTCTGAGCCTCTCCAGACATACCCAGTGTTAGCAAACACAGGAGAAATTTGGTCTCTGTTTAGGTAATGGAAGAACAGAGCACGGTTTGTGGTGGGCTGAAGTGCCAGTGCAAGGAACTGCCCTCAGCTATAGATAAACTGGCTAACTCTCCCCTGGGGAGGGCACGTGATTTTCTATCATCTCCTTCATGACTTCACTTAATGATTCTGAATCACCTTCTCAATATCATAGAATCATAGAATGGCCTGGGTTGAACAGGACCATAATGATCATCCAGTTTCAACCCCCCTGCCACAAGCAGGGTTGCCAAAAAGTGTGACTTGCACTAGTGTGACTTGCACTACATGGCACGCAGAAGTTTAATTACCTTAGAAGAATTTAAAAATAACCTTGTACTTCTGAAAGATGCAGACACCTAATGGTTGGCTTTTACGTACTGTCTTATATTCTGCTAAAAGCCCACATTTCTACTCACTGAAAAAATGCCACACCATAAAACACACTGACTGCATTGCACTGCTGATGGATGAAGCACGCAGCAGTAACTACAATTACAAACAACATAAAAACAACAAAAGAAGAAAGAAGAAACTGACTCACTGCTAACAGAGGAGCCCATGAATTTGCAGCTGGGTCTGTGAAGATGAATTTTACCCCAACACTTACTTTAATGGTGATATTTCTTTATTGCTTGGCAAAATGGAGGATCTGGTAATCAACCATGAGTCACACACCTTTCCTTTAACGTTACTCAGCCCTTAATGCTGTCACATCAGAAAAATGGAATATCACAGCCAAAGGGCCTGGAAATGAAACCATTCCCCACAGACAGCAATATTGCTGTTGGAAGTGCTGACAGACAACACTCTGCTTGTACAGCAAGTGTGCTCCTCTGCAGGGCTGGCACATCAGCAGCCCTCCTCTTTGCATGTCCTTCCTCACAATTAAATGCTCCCCAGGACCTCCTGTTTCAGCACAACTCTATAGCTTCTAAGCAGAAAACTAAAAACGACCAACACATTACTCACTAATCAAGCTGCCTCGCAAAGAACGCGGCCCTCTTCCCACTTCCTTCAGCTGGCATCCTAGTCTTCAGCAAGGAACACTTCTATGGATTAGAAGGAGAAAACCTTCCTCCTCCTAACAGTGTTAAGCATTTCTAGCACATGATTTGCATTCGAGGTTTATGGTTGGTTGTGGTGGGATGGCCAGCATGTGTAGCAGGTGAACTCCCTCTGCTGCTCTCAGCTGTCCTGTCACTGCAGTCCAAGCTCTGCTAGCCAGGATGTGCAAAGGAGGTCTGAAAATGGTTTTGCTTTCCAAACAGAAAGGCAAGTTTTACTGATTACTGGAAAGAGAAATGAAACCAAGAGAAATGTGAGCTGGAATAATACAGAAACTGGACTTCCTCTGCATACGGATCCCTCAGTACCCATGCAAACAAGTTCCCAGAGATCCTGGAGCATGGTCATGCACTGCAGACCAAAATTAAGTCCCTTCATGAATCTAGAGGTTTAAAAAGCAGCCACACACACAAATCCATGCTCCATGGCCCTGTAATTCCTTTACTCTGAACTGTTAAGTCTTACTGCTCACCTTTCCTTTTACTTCAGACTCTACCTGCAGACACAGAGCCCACAGAATGAAACCCATCACAGTGCCTACCTGCAATTTAAAATGAAATGCAGCTTTACTTCTTAACCACAGCAGACACCATGACACCAGAGCCTTACACAGGAGGAATTGTCAGCAGCAATTTTGGGAATGCTCTTTAGTTTTACAGAAGTACAAGATCCACACTTGTCTGAAACCATCTGAAGTCAGAAAACTCTACATGGGGAGGTTTCAACTGCGATCCATGCAAATATTTGAACTTTTGCCACCTACAAAATCAGCAAATCTCTGTATTTGAGAGTCGTTAACAATCTATATTGACTTCCATGCTATAGGAAGCAGAGCTCAGAGGAATCCAGGCTATGTACAGCTACCTGACTGCGCACAGATCCTTCCCCACCTGCACAAATCCCAGCAGCAGACAAGTTAATCCTGTTTCTGGAACTGCCAGATGGGGAAAGCGTTGTGGAACTGACTGCCAGCCTTAACCTACAGCATCACCCTTAATCCCCACAGCTGTCCATTAAGAGGGGCTACACCAACTGCATCTCCATGCCCTTTGGGGCCCATCCTGTAGTTTTGTATGCTCTTATGTGAATGCATTACAGAGCTCATCTTCCTTCAACAAAATCCAAGGAAAATCCAAGGAAGAGCTCACCTTAAACACTAACAGCGGGGAGATGAACTAATAAAAGATTACCAGACTTGTCTTTTATACAAGATTTTAATTTCCTATGTAAAATGCACCATAACAGTGTCAATTTTAATGCAAAACTTATGCCAAGTGGAAGACACAACCTATTTTCTGACCAAGATAAATCAAATTATCGTACAAACTGTTAAATAATCTCTCAAACAATCTTAAGCTGCTAGAATTTTCTTCATTTTGCTATCATGCAAATAAATATATACGACACAAAGCAAATGACTCTCAGAGTTCTCTTTAGTTACAATAAAAGGAATCATGTAATGAGCCTGACTGTTTTGGCAACCTTTCCAAATGTATTTCATGTGACTACATCCAATGATACACACACAAATAAAATCTTCCTTTCAACCACTTCCACATTTTGTTAATCCTTGCTTGCTCCTAAATTATGAACGATGCTCTCAACATGTAAAGCCATCATGGTCATCTACCAAAACTGCCAGCATTACACTGCATCCACATTCTTCAGTTTTCTGAATTTACAGTTTAAAAAAATATTTTTTTGCAACCATAACAATAATCAGTGAGATGGCATTCAAGGAGAAGATACATCTGAAAAGTGACAACAGCAGTAGGAGGCAGAGCAATACCCAGTGTTTTCCACTGAGTTAGCCAGCAGAAAACTGCCCAACACCATTATCTTCTCCACAAAACTTCAAAGAACTATGAGAACACTTCATACTTTCCAAAGTAGAGCAGCTGTTGGCCAACACTAACATTTCTTTTACTGGTACCATACAGAATAAAGCGACAGTCTGCTCAAGTTCTTCAGTTCTGTCTTTTGAACAACTTCAGAAATCGTGACCTCCACATTTAAAAAAGCCTCTTCATGTCACTGCCACCAGCACAGCTGGCTCAGAACACATGGAAGAGCTCCAATGAGAGCTATCTATCTTTGTGCCAAGTAGGACTCACCGCTGTCCAAACATCAGGGTCGACTTTGTTTCTGCTTCATTGAAAATAGAAGGAGAACAGCATATAACAATGGTGGTTCTGCAGTTTCCACCGAGGGAATCCTGAAGTATCCGGGTCATTTTGCTGTCACGGTATGGAACATGAGTTTTCTAATCAAAATACAAATAAGATGCATGAACAATTTTTTTAAATAGCAGTAGAGAATATCAGTCAACAACGACAGGATTAATGAACTTTGAGGCATACAGTCCTCAAGTGCAGTAGTTTTGATTGTGCTATGATGAATTGCACTGGATAACCACTCAAGTGAAATCACTAACAATTTGCTTTTTTATCTTCAGTAGAATACTAAAACCATTATTGGATTGTGGTTGAAAAACCAATACTTCCTTCTTTCTCAACTGAAACCGTAGCTTATTTCTTATATGCATGATAAAGAAAGATAAATAAAGTTATTCTAAACCAGCACAAAACAGGATTACTTACAGTTCCTTCTGCCAAGGCAGATATCACGTTGCCTAAAGCAGACAAAGACTTATTGATATTTTTAGCTTCATCAAGAACAGCACCCTCCGCTCCAGTTTTGCTGACCTACCAAGAGAGCAGGCAACAGTCAGGCTCAGCTACTGGCAAGTCAGTGCAGATGGGGCAGTGCAACAATTAAAGATGCTCTTGGAAGAACAACAAAGCAAGCTTATCCTCAGCCAAGGGAGATTTTGATATGCACGTGCTTAGTTGAGTAATCTCACCAGTATCTCCAAACATCTTATGAAGAAAGACTACCTTCTCACTTCCAGCCAAGTCTACCAGGTACAGTTTTCCACTAAGTTTCTTCTCAGTTTCCACATTTTCTTGTTTAATATTAATAAGGAAGATACTGTGACTTCTAGAGCTGTGTTCATTCATATCTGCAGAGGAATCACATTTTAAAAGTGTTGTGTAAGTGACAAGAAGTTATATTTCAGTGCTATCCAATGCCTAACAAATTCAAGCACAAGAGTCCATTCACTGGAGTCCTGGACAGCAGCATGTCACACCCACAGACCATGGAACAAGCTCTTAGTTTCTCCCACCAAGACCTAAATTAACCAGAACCATAATACATGACAGGCTTGGAAAAAGTTTTTTTCCCCCCTCCCTTTTTTTCTTAAAGAAAAGATTATCTTTTCCCCAAACCAATGAAATTGAACCAGAAATAGTATGAAAAGGATTAACAGTGACAGTAAAATAAGATAGCATTTCAGGGATACAGAAAGGAAGGAAGGTTCTCTCCATTTGTGCTTCTTCAGGAGTATACAGCACACACAGAAAAATCTCACGTGATACAATAACACTATTTAGATATGTTGATATAGAACTGCAATAAGAATGTGTGTTCAACATCATGGACAGAGAAAGAATTGTAAGCCCACAGAACACCTACTTGTAACAGCCACGTGGCGGTTAGCTTTCCCTTCATCAATGACATCCAACACCTCCTCAGGACTAGATACAAATCTTTCTGTACAACCCTGGAAATGAAACACAAGAAAAGTTTAGAAGAGCACGAATACTCCAAATGCCATCAAGAGTCTATAGCATGGATGATCAAATAAGGAGAAGAATCATCAACACCAGACCAGCAAGGCAGTGACCCACACCTGCCTTGGCACGACTTTCAGCAGCTGTTGATGGGAAAAGTTGAGAGCATTTTTTTTTCCAAAATTAAATACTCAGTCAAATCCTAATGTACAGGAGAGAGTTTCCAGACACAGCACATAAAGAACAGCACAGCATATATGCCTACTGCTAATTTGGGTGAGATGATGCATCCAAATTAGTTTTTCCTCTCTCGATCCACACAAGACAGAGCACTCTTTCTCTGCAATATTAGTAAGGGAACTATCTTACTATTTTTACCCTGTCCAGGGTCAGAATAAACAGAATGATATCATATGTACATTATTAGGGTTCACATATGTTCACAAGAAATATATGGTATCTAACTGAGGGCACAGGAAGTCATAAATCAGTTTACATGAAATCCCAGCCCAACAAATCTGCTCTAAAATACTGCAAGACTACAGTGACAAAGTATTAAAAAAATTCTTCAAGATGTTCTCTTTCATATTCTACATGAAACAGACACAGAAATACTGAGAATTTAACATCACTAGTACACATTGTAAATGTTTGAAGTCAGTAAAGCAAAGCAAACAAATGATTCAAGCCCATTAATATTTCAAGAAACTGTTTGGATTCAGGATCTAATACTGCTTGAGCATTCAAGACAGAACATCAGTTGAATCATCTCAGTAAACACACAGGTATACAAGCATAAATGAATGTATATGTCTGTTGCCTGAGAAAAATGAAAGGCTCAGCTTCATCTTCGCCACGTACCTTCACGTATGGAACTCTGTTCTTATCTTCATGTACAGCAAGGTTTGTCTTTGACACTAGAAAGAAAGATGGAAACCATGAGGAACATTCCATACATAAGACTGTGTCAAATACAGACATGACACAAAAATGCAAATATTCTGAATATATTAAATATATTCTGAATGTATTACATCTGTCAACGCAGAGTGTAGTAATTGCCTACTCCTTATTAACTAATGCTATTTCTGTGCATATATTTTGTTTCTTTTTCTGTAGATCTTGTACCTGTTTCCTTACAGTTACCTTTATGGAAAAGACCTTTCCTTCACTGCTTGTCTTGGTATGATCAAGGCTAAATGATCTGAATTTGTTCAAAGCAGCAAAAATTCAAAAAGAATCAGAAGGTCTCATGGGAATTCAAAAAAAAACTTGAGTAGATGTTCCTGAGTGTTACTATGATTTACATTTCTCTGTCTTCAGGCTGATTCCAAAAAGCCTAAGTTACTTTTATTATCATACAGACACACAAATGGTTATCTCCCATAAAATTCCACCTAAGGGAAGCAAAGCAAAGGGAAAAACAATAACAAAAAACAAACAAACAAACAAAAAAACATCCAGTCACAGTCACACAACTTCAACTTAAATCACTCAAAGACAGAACTGAATGGAGAAGAAAGCCCCAAAGCAAACCAACCACCACGTAGTTACATCCAAAATGGGAAACTTACCATCAAGTAGGTCCCTTATTTTGTCCAAATAGATCTCAAAGTAGGAAACCTAATTAAAGAATCATAAGCATTATGGATTTAAACTCCAGCAGTTTAAAAATGCTTCTACCTATATTTATCTGTCCAAATGAAAAGCACCAAACTAAAAGTAGAACCCATCTCCTGCATGCTTCGAATTGCATCTTTCTCTTTTGAATGATCTCCATGCCAACAACCTCCCTCTGTTTATCGCTGGTCCATCAGGAATGCATGCCAAAAAGCTTCAGACAAACATCAGCTTCCTCATACATTTGGACACAGAAATATTGAAAAGAATCAGTGTAACCCAGTTAGTATCATTTCACCACTTGCACACCTCTTGCAGGGCACCTCTGACAAGAGGCAGAGCAATATTCTCCAGCACAAAGGCAGACAGCACAGCCCGTGGTTTAACACACCACTAACACAAGCCTGACTTACACCCATTAAATGAAACTCTACAATGAAGCATATTGTAGAAGCTCTTTCCTGAATCAAGTCTCAAACAGCAAATGGAAAATGAGCTTCTCTGTCA
The DNA here is from genome assembly GCF_019238085.1 of Lagopus leucura. Lineage (NCBI taxonomy): Eukaryota > Metazoa > Chordata > Aves > Galliformes > Phasianidae > Lagopus > Lagopus leucura. The sequence continues at coordinate 1,892,419 of NW_024962273.1, forward strand.
CAGAAAGAGACAACTGTGCTTGGGATAAAGAACAGAAAATAAGTTTAAGAAGTTGAATGAATGAGTGACTATCTGAATAAAAGGGCATTCAGCTCCAACAGGGGCAAACAGGAACGTGTTGTCAGAGTGGTGCCTAACTGCACCAGAACTGAGATTTACCTAGGGATTATTTAGCAAATCCAATACCAGATGGCTAAATTGCAGGTATCCATAAATTCTAACCACCTAGTAAAGTATGACTTTATCTCAAGTGAAAAAGAATGTTATATATTTGTTTGTTTGTTTTTGACAACTGCTATTAAATACAGAAGTGCTTCAATTTGGGGCATTTTCTTTGTGTCACATTTAAAGCCATCTTTTGGACCACACATTTCAATAGCCTGGCTCACCCACACTCAGCTCACGTGCTATCTATCATCCCATCAACACACACTGCTGTGGACCCACACATGCAGGAGACATCAAGTTCCCCTCCCAGTTCTTAATGGGTTTCAATTAGAGAGGGAGAAAAAATTGATATTCGTTTTCTGAGCTGGATTAGTTATTAAAAGAGTGTGACAGTTTGGTTATAATCTTGCTCCAAATGACAGAATGTGCATTTCTCTAAATGACAGCTCCTTGATCATCACTCACTCATTCACTGCTACTTAGGCAGCTTCTCTGTTACAATATTCATAGATGTCAGCCAGGGTAGGAAACCACAAAAACTGCTCAGTGCTGGCAGAATGTGATTTATAGAGTGATAAAATTCTGCTGGGACAGGAATTTAATATGTCTGGTGTCTTGTACAAGGGGGTCCCCATCTGTTAGCATCAAAATGTTATCATGTAGAATAGGAATAGACAGGAGACTTTTACAGATGATGAAAAGAAATCAGTGTCACTGCTACAAAAACTATTTCCATGAAAATTCAAAGGTGTCTCTTCTGAAGAGCTCAATGTTTTACATTCTACAGTCTACTCAAATATTTAGATGGTTTATTGTGAGGTTGCTTCCGTCTGCACTTCATGTAGCAGTGACTTCATGTGTATGCTCAAATGCTCCCAGTACAAGAAGAACTACTCCTTCCAGCACATCAGTAATTGGTTCAGAGGTATTCACATGAATTATTGAAATGCATGTGCCCAGAGCACCATCTTCTAATAAATGTCCTCAGTAAAGCAGGTTGAATCACAGGTAGGAGAAAGGAAAAACTCTGCAGCCATGTGCTCTAACCAGAATCCAGTTTCAGCCCTAGGTCTGCCTTCTTTCAGCTGACCCATTACATAACGTGCCACCCTGCATTTACCTTTATATGAAACTCCAGGTTCTCATCCATGGAATAGATGTGATCAAAGATGTCATGTGCAATTCTCGGAATGATTCCCATTAGCTGAGGGTCATGCAGCTTCCCCTACGGACACAAAAGCAAACCATGACTTGGAAAGTGTTGCTTAAGCACAGGAGAAGGGAAAGCCTTGTTCAAACACACCTTCAGCCAGTGGGGCTCTGCAAACAAGCCTGCTGCTCCGTGGGGATTTGCTTGATGCAAACACGCATAAAAGATGGCAGGGTGACTCAACATGTTAGCACTCTTCACCCCACGGAGCACCTATCTGTTTTGTCAGCTCCTACCACTTGTGATGCATGCTGTCCTGCTGCTATGCACACTGCATCTCTCTGATTTAAGACAGATAAACAAACACAAACAAAACCAACTTTCCAATTACCGCCTGCTGCTCCCAGTTAAAAATCAGCTATTTGGAAACACATCAGAAACCAGAAGCATTAAAGCATCCCAATTCTCTTCTGCCAGTAACAGCTAAAGAGAAGGCTGTGTTGTGGGGACTTGGGGATTAGAGTAATATATTCTGATTTGAGCTTGCTCGGCCCGCTGCCAGAGAGCAGTGCCTCACAAACACCACTGTTCTCTGTGTTAATTTGCACAGCTACCTTCCTCTATTCTAGGAAGAACTGAATATGAGATCAAACCGACTTGCCCTGGCTGCTTGGCTTTTAATTGCTTTGCTCATTTTGACAAAATCAGACACAGATTGGAAAGATGGCACTGGTTGAAACCTGAATAAAAACATAGACTTGAAATAAAAACCTTGTCTGACTGCAGCATGCTCAATTGTTATTTCCACGTTTCAATGAACCTGCATAAATATGGAATAACAAGCACTCAAGTCAAGAGGCATAAGACACCATCAGAACCCTGAGATCGGACTGTACCTTCTGATCTTCAGAACATCAGTATCTGCACAACAAAGTACTGTACTCCAAATATTGGTTGGGAATAACAAAACGGGTAGCCATGCAGTTCTCAATGATGGGAGCTCAGACTTGAGCTGGAGCTGCTAACAGTTATCAAGCAACAAGAAAGTTTTACTAACACAGGCAGAAAGTCTTAAACACGCACAGTTCTCAGTTATATTTGCTTTTGACCCACTGGTGAGTCCCAAGTTACTCAGCCTTTATTAGTGCACTTAAATAGAGTCTTCCTTGACATCATTTTCATGCTGAAGCTGGTGAAATGGCAGTCGAGTCATTAACCTAGGATAAAGGGAAATCTGACACGAATAACCAACGCTGTCTCTCTTCTTCTCTCTCAGCTTGCATTTAAAGCAGCTACCAGGTTTCTCCCTTTCAACTATGTATATCAGCGGGAAAAACAGAAGAAAGAGGCTGAAAGAGAGAAATCAGTTGCTTTCCTGACTGCTTTCCCTCTAAAGCAGCTCTCAGCTGTATCTGAACAGCATTTTATTCATGTTATATAAGCAATATCAACTTCTGCAGTGGAAGAAGTTAAATGCTATACTATACACATCACCCTATGAAGCTCTGCAAAAGCTAAGTCCTGGTTGTACACTATGGTGTTTTAATTCAGAAAATGAAAAAGAGGGTGATTAAATAAATTCCTGAGGGAGGGGAAAGAAATCTGTATGCATGCACACTCGAAACAAAACCCAGCACTGTGTTTTGCCTTGCCAGCAAAGGCTTCACTGCACAATGCTTAGCTCCATTACACAACACTGGTTTTGGACAGGCACTGCAATACAATTTTCACACTATTCATTCATTCCTTCTCAGTGAAGAAGTCCTTAGGTTCCACCAAAGCCAACTGACTACCCGTCCTGCATTACTGCACACAGACAGTCTTCCCAAAGAGGATAAAGGAGCTTTTAATAAACCAGGATAAACAGAAATTTGTTGGTATTTCTTCACCACTCCCATATACAAGCAAAGGTGCATCCAAACTATAAAGCAATGTAAGATGCATGATCCAGCTAGCTGTGGCAGCTACAGATCCAGAAACAAAGGAGCTAAGCAGTGCCTCCTTTTCCCTAGGAGTGCTTAGATTGTTGCATGGATTGCTAGCTCAGCCAAAGAATAGTGTGAATTCAGAGTTCTGTCCCAGGGACTTCTGCCTGCACAGAGATGTGTCAGCTCTGGCATCTCTGCACTGTGCTGCACTGCACAAGGTAAAGGGTGCTTGGTCTCTGCATAAAAGACAACTCAGGGAAGTATTTGTTTACATGTTCTCCTAACCTCTAGGAGCTGTGTAGTATGTCTGCTTTCCTTTCCATAGCTTTCACTGTAGAGAGAAAGTAAGTTAATTTGTAAAACAAAATGATTAAGGCTGCATGTAATTCAATCACTGCACCTACAACTTTGTGAGCTTTGGCTTTCTCATTATTTAAGTCAGTGCTGTCAGAATAGCAATGAAGCAATGAAGCAAGATGACATTCACTGCTTTAAAAACTATAATACCAGCACTCCATTGAAAAATAATTGGTTTAACTTCATTATGAATGGATTTTTATTAAAACAGGAGTTGCACAGAGAGCATACATTGGAAGGGAAAACAAAGGAAATGATGGCTATTCACAGAAATCTGCAGGGAAAAGAGTGCCATGGGTTTATCTGTAACCTCAGAATGAGTTTGGAGAGAAGTGCTGCTGCTGCTGCTGTCACTTTGACACTGCAGTTAGTAAGCTCCCCCAGAGCACCAGGACAGAGTTCTCTGCTCATTAAGGCCTCATTTTAAAAACAACATTAATTTTTAGGGGTTGGACTAGATGATCCCCAGAGGGATCCCTTCTGAGCCCTATAATTCTGTGATCCTACACAGCAAGCAGACAGGGGATAGTGAAGAGCAACATTTGAGGCACTGCTGCTTGACTTTAAGGTGTTGACAAGGAGGGACTTGCTATTGAAAACTGTAATGTAACAGCAGAGCCAATCAGTTTCCCCTGTTGAAAAAAACCTACATGTTTTTAAAGAAGATATTCATCCTGCTATGTTTTATTAAATGCTTTATTCACCCAGGAGGAAGGTGGATGTCAGAAAGCCCTTCTTGGCTGTATTACACCGCCGTGCCCTGGTTAAGCCTAACACTGATACCAGGCAGCACTCTGCATTTCACAGAAAATCCTTTCCCTATACAGGATTTTATATTTCTTCAACTTCAGACTATTTTTTCCTCCACAACACGCTGCAGCAACATTACAAGGGGATGTGAGAGTCAAAGAGGGATTAAACTGCATTTAGACTTGATTCCACTTTAGAAATGACAGCTTTTTTTTTATTAAAAAAGCAAAATGGACATTTTTCTACAGCCGTTTTCTTCATCACAGCTTGTAATTCCGAATATAAATTGGCTTTAAGAGATCTTTCCCCATGCCATGTGGAAGGACCCGCTCAAGCCCTGCAGACATTTTGATGTAATTACATTCAGAGCGGGTGGATTACTCAGTCACTGTGCCATCTGTGAGGCCCAAGCTAGTGATTTTCCCCATCCCTAGTCTCCAAAGGAGGCAAGGACAGACTTAATAAGACATGAGGCATCAGTTATTGCATCCTCCAGGAAAGGAGCAACTGTGGCAATTAAACAGCAATTTCATCAGGGCCTACTGGCTCGAGAGAATATTGCTTTCCTTCTCCTTTACCCTTCAGGTCAGGTAGGTCAGCTGTGTTAATCACGTAGCAAAACCATCTGACGCTGTTAAACAAAGGACAGCTTTTTGTTTCCCTTCATTTCATTTAGCAGTGCTTTGCTCTAGATCTCCTGTTGAAAGTTCATAGTTGAACCCAAATGCTTTAAGACAAATACATGTGGCTTGTGCAATGCTATGACAGAACAATCCTGTGCTAGGATTAAATGTTTGAATAATCCTTCTGCTATAGGAAGGGACAAGAATATATGCATGTGTCTGCCAGAGCAGCAGGGGAAAAGCAAACCAAACCAAAACAAAAACTCACACAGAAGAAAAAAGACACTGTAGCAACTCCTGTAGCAGAAATAGGAACAGACTTAGGACCTCAGCCACAGGAGCTGATATTCTCCTCCTCTAAAGCAACAATTTCCAAACGCATCAGTTCATCCATCTGTGCCACAGCATGCGAGGCTGGTATTCCCAGAAGATGAGTACAAATGAGAAGACCAATAACCACGGCATGAATTTGAACAATCCTGCATGTAAGGGAACTGTATCCATATTACTGTATTCCCTGTGGATTAAGGAATCTCACTCAGCTTCTTCACAATTGATACACACGGCTAAGCTGTCACGACAAATATGGAAAGACCATAGTGGTCTGTATTAATGAGCCCCTCACAGCTCAGTGTTCCAGCTAGTAGGTTTGTTCAAGCATGCAGTACATAAAATTCTACTGATTCAACTTTGCCACTGTACCTCCATGGTGTGTGTCTTTCCTGATGATGTCTGCCCATAAGCGAAGATTGTGCCATTGTAGCCTTCAAGAACATCTGCAAAGGAGGAGGAAAACAATTAAAGCTCATAATGGCATCTTGAAGCTGCACTATCAGTGTTTCATACATCTAAAATGCGGAAGGTCAGTCAGAAACATACAATGCAAGTTGCTATCTTCAAGCCTCCAAAGAGGAAGTTGAACAAGCTCACACTTTTTCTATTGCTGTATCACTCAACAGTTCAGAGCCTTATAAATTTTCAAGCTTGTCAGCAAAGCAGGAGAGCAAAGGAAGAAGAGAGACAAACAGGAATTAGCTCTGTTGAAAATAGACTTCCAATCAAGGCAGAACAGTTCTTTATACTGTATACTTCCAAAATGACCCTGCACATAGCAGGGGGGTTGAAGCTAAACGATCATTGTGGTCCTTTTCAACCCAGGCCATTCTATGACTCTATTCTATGATTCTACTTACTGTAGCAGCTAATGAAGGAGAAGAAACCTTTAGTCTAAAGATCAGTAGTATTGACTCTGTGCTGCTCCCATCAGACCACCCCACTGCCTGTATATATATGCACATGTCCAGATTAAGTATTATTACACAGACAAATGTAATCTCCTTGTTTGCATCTCCCCATATACGTATGCAGATGGTCCAGGCCTGCAATGGGACAGACTGTGATCTCCCAGCATACAAACCAGAGAGCCACCAACGCATTTAGACTAATTTAAAACAATATGTGCAACTTTTTTACATCGGGCATACCATGAAAGTTAAAGGAACGTGGAAAACAGCTATTAATCCTGTAAGAACTTGGAAATCCTGAATGGAAACACTGCATGCATCCCAAGGCACCATGGCCCAAGCAGTAACGTGTGTAGGTTCAGCACAGGCCCTGCTTGTGGGACTATGCTGCCTACATGCAGACACATGATAGTTGGCCTGCCAAAGGGATGTTTGGTGAAAGGCTTTCCACTGAAGATGGTTAATTCACCATCTGTCAGCTGACTAAAAAGAGAAGATGGGCCCTGAGACAAACAGCCTGCCCAAAACTTCAAGTGGAAAAAAACAACAGATGAACAGGAATGATCCCACAAAGATCAGCTGCGGGTTTTATGTAACTCATAACAAACACGAGAGCCCGAGCACTCTTCTCCATTGAAGCTGAGCCATCTCTGCATTGATTTTCAGCTTCACTCACTGCTGTGGATGGCCGTCCAGCTCAGTCCCAGCACTGCTGCCAGATGGTGCATTGCTGCAAATGTGGCAACACAGACACACTGGCACTGGGCATCCACAAAATCTGACAGCACCAGCAGCACTGTGCTGCCCAGTAAAGCTCCACAACACACTGCCCACAGCAGCTGTGGAGCTCTGGAGACCTGGAAATGGAGTGATGGCGAGAACTGGAGGCACTCAAGGCCAGGCTGGATGTGGCTCTGGGCAGCCTGGGCTGCTGGTTGGCGACCCTGCACACAGCAGGGGGTTGGAACTGGATGGGCACTGTGGTCCTTTGCAACCCAGGGCATTCTGTGATTCTATGGACTGGAATCATGAAGCCCAAATGCAGCCTTTGGGAGCACATGCAGCGCCCGCCCAGCACCACACCTAGTGGGTTGCTCCTCAAAATCTCCTTCCTTACGTTTCTCATGTACAGAATGTGACATACTTTGGCTGAATTACTGAGCTACTTACTTAAACCTAATCCCATTTCTTTTTCAGCTAAAAAAAACCTCATTTGGATCACTCTTATTGTCAACATCAATATGACAGCCATTGTTTTAGAGCCTGTCAGTCCAGCTGGTGTTTTTGGTGATAACATTAATCACAAGGAAACCATCAACCACTTCATGGGAGTGTGATGAAGTCTGATAACAAATGGTAACCTTGAAAACTGATCTGAAAAGCCTCCAAGGTTTAAATATTGCTTCACACTGTGACACCTTCAGCTGATATTTCCATGAAGTAAATCACATTGTACCCAACTATCAGAAACAGAACAGCCTGCATCACATTCTTCACTTTATTAGGCTTCAAAGTGAACATTCAATGTTTTCTTTCTCTCACTATAGCTAACTTTCACAGAAACAGAAACTCAGGATTGCTGCCTGTAAGAGCCATGTGAGACATCACACACACAAAAAAGGCAAACCAATTATTGGACATCAACTATCCAACATTAGCACACACTGGAATACTGGAACTGTTTGGAACACATCTACAAGTGGAGCTGTGTGTCAGCAATCTGAATGATCTCTAAGCTCTACAAACTCCAGTGCCACCAGTTTTTGTTAAAGGCTTACCCACATGAAGAAGTCAGAATTGCTGTAATTAGCCTCCCCTCAGAGAGTAGGCAACTTGAACCTTATGACTCATTTCCTCTCTACAACATCAAATAATTAGCTTCTGGTCCTGATCCCTTATCGCCCAGACTACACGTGTGATGGCAGCCCACTTCCTCCTGAACAAAACCCAGGGCTGCCATCAACACAGCTCAGCCCAGGCCCTCTCCCTGCAGGCAGCATCCAGCTCACCAAGCTGCCTACTCCTCTAAAGGCTGCAGAGCTTTCCAGCACCGCTCCTGCACCTCTGAGCAACCCCAGATCTCCCATACCCACAGCATTCACCACACAGCTTTGTGCTGTGGCCAGCTGTGACAACATCCCCACTATCTGAACACTGTGATTTAAAAAGAAAAACCGAGGACCGAACCCTGGGAACAAGCAGGCCAGCCACTGCATGAAACCACTGAGGTACAGACAAAAAAACAACATCAAAAACCCATGCCTGCAATAATTACTAAGTTCTGGTATAGACTGCTCTAGTATCCTGTCTTTAAATGGCTTGAGTGGACAGGCAGACATCATTTTCCTTCCCCTGAAACGGCAATAAAGAAGAACAACACCTACCTTTAACAATCTGCTTGGCACAGGCATTATAAACTTGCTCCTGGGTTGTGTTGGGAGGTAACACTCTGTCAAAGACATAGGGCTTCCCTTGCTGCAAACCAAACAGAGACTTTTGTAAGAGAAGGGACATCACACACAGTTATACAGACACCCTTAAGCAGGCAACATGAAACACAGCATCTACTTTGGCACAAAGAAAGGCATTTGGTGCAATGGGAACTACAATATTTTGTTGACTACAGAGATGTGACATCTCATGTTCTCTGCAAACATCTCTTCTGTAGTTGGCAAAAAAAAAGCAGCATAGGCTTTCTGCGTGCTTCTATTTGGGCCAGCAGCTACTGTTGCAGGACTGATTCTTTTCTCCCTCTACTTAAAAGGGAAAATATTCATTTTAATATTTACCAAAGATTTGCTGTTCATCACTGTAAAATGGTGAAAGCTGTGTTGTGAAAAACACAGACCAGAGCAACTTGCAAGTCCTGAGAGCTCCTTTCTGGTGACACTGAGGTGGCACGGCACAGACCCAGCACCCAGAACTTGGGCAGAAACTGCCCAACCTCATTTGTATGCTTAACATGCAGATATGTGTTGGTAAAACCATAGGACAGACATGATAGAAGCAGCCCAGTCGGGCTCAGAAATTATTATGGTTTTTATTCTTATTACCACCAGGTGACAAAATGCCTTGTGCAAAGAGCCAGCCTCTTAGATTCTATCAGGGCTATCTCCAAGCTGGGAGGCACCAGAGCCCCACTACAGCCACCCTGACTCCTTGCTGTACTTATTCTGCATCTACACCTGGTAAAATAACTGCCACAATCACTCTGAGAAGATGTTGATGCTCTTTGTAGCAAGTGCAGCTGGTTACAAGAGAGTAGCACCCTGTGAACAGGTTTGTTTGATGCTTAAAAGACTAATCATTTTCAAGACAGCAGTTCAGTTCTTACAACTCCGTAAAAGCAAGCTAGGCATTTGCATTTAAAGTAAGATTCCTTTATTACACTAAGCGGACCTGTCGTATCTTCAAAGCCCGTAATGTTTCCCATCCAAGATGTGACATTTTGCTCTGAGATGAGTGCAGTGAGGGCTGCAAAGCTGCTGACAGGTGGCTGTGTGCCTGTCGTAGTACTTTGCTCTGTGCCTCCAGTGTGCTGCTGCTGCAACCTGCAGCACTGTGCTCTGATAGCCAGCTCTGCCATGCTCTGGTTTGACTTCAGGCAGATCAAAAGCATGCATGCTCCTTAAATTTGGGAATGGTTGATTGGAAGAGACCTTCAGTTCCAACTGCCTGCTGTATGCTGGCTGTCTCCCAGCTCAGGTTGCCCAGGGCCCAACCATGGCACCTCCAGTAATAGGGCACCACAGCTCTTGGAAGCAGTGCCAGGGCATCTCCACCTCTGGGTAAAGAGTTTCTCCCTAATACCTGACCTAAATCTCCCTTCTTTTAGTTTAAGTCCTTTCTGCCTTGTCTTATCATTATCTGACCGTGTCCACAATTGCTCTTCCCCCCTGTTCCCTTTAGGTACTGAAAGACTGCAATGAGGTCACCCCACAGCCTTCTCTTCTTCAGGTTGAGCCAGCCCAGCTCCCTCAGCCTGACTTTTTATGAGAGGTGCTCCAGCCCTCTGAGCATCTTCATGGCCTTCTCTGGACCCCATCCTATCTCAAGGTTAGGAAAGTGAAAGTGATTTAAAAGAAAAAATTAAGGCAACAGCTTGTGCTGCAATGGGCAATCCAGACATTCCACTTGATCAAACAAGATCCAAAAGAGGAGACCATGACACCCAGCACAGCCCTGGTAGCAGCAGGACCACAGGACAGTGCCCAACCAGCCCCAGCCTCAGCACTCCATGTCATCACAGCTTTCTGTAATGTGCCATTTTCCACTTGTAGTGCCCAGGGCTGTGGGGCTGCCCAGCCTGAAATTCCCAGATGATTGTGGAATCATTTCTCAACTGGACTTTTTACCTACTTATCCCCTGCAGAGGGACTGTCCCAGTCTGCTCACCACAAGCACTGGGTGCCAAAATATCAGAAGGACATAAAACTACAAGGGTGGATAGTGAGAGGACAAGGGGGAATTATTTTAAACTGAGACAGGGAAGGTTTAGCTTGGATATTAGGAGGAAGTTTTTCACACACAGGGTGGTGAGGCACTGTTACAGGTTGCCCAAGGAGGCTGTGGATGCCCCATCCCTGCAGGCATTCAAGGCCAGGCTGGATGTGGCTCTGGGCAGCCTGGGCTGCTGGTTGGAGACCTGCACACAGCAGGGGGTTGGAACTGGATGAGCACTGTGCTCCTTTGCAACCTTTGCAACCCAGGCCATTCTATGATTCTATGATTCTATTAGAGAGCTCCCAAAGGAGGAGTACAAAGATGGGGAAGGGTCTGAGGGCAAGGGGTGTGGGGAGCTGCAGCCATAAACAATAGGCACTAATCATAGAGGCCAAAGCACAAGTGCACACGTAAGTGCAGCTATCCACCTACCAATTTATTCCCTTCACGCCTGAGCTGAGGCACATTAGCTAAGCAATGTGAGAGAGCAGCAGGGAGATGCCAGTACATCACTGCACCACAGCAAACATCGCTCTTCAGGCAAACGCTGCTCCCGTGCCATCAATCCACTGAGCTCTCAGCAGCCCCAGTGCCAGAGCCTTCCGGAACAGCCCTGCTGTAATTGTGCTGCATGCAGCTGGAAGAGGCACCGCCTGTCATTTATCTGTCAGACTGAAAAGCTTCAAATGTAAAGCAGTAATTCACAAATGTGCTACGCAGGTCAAATTCCTTCCTCAGAATTTTTGTTTTGGAAAGCTGTAAGGCTGGCACACCCAGGGCTGGTGTCTGAAGGCAATAAATGCATGTTAAAGGGGTTTTGGTGCCCCATCCCTGGAGGCATCCCAGGCTGGATGTGGCTCTGGGCAGCCTGGTCTGCTGGATGGCAACCCTGCACACAGCAGGGGTTTGGAACTGGATAAGCACTGTGGGCCTTTGCAACCCAGGCCATTCTATAAGTCTGTGATTCTAAAGATCCCAAAGCAGCTGTCATCAGGAAGACAAAATTAGAGTTCCACTATCCAAGCAGCACTTATATTTCAGGGGAGGGCTTTTATGGCTCATCTCCCTGTTGATTTTGGACAAAGACAACTCAGGGCTCAGGCTCGGCAGCTTTCTCAACTCCTGAGGGTACACACTAAGATCTGGAGCTTTTTCATTGTAATTTATTGCATTTTTGGGGTGCTGTGCTTCCAAGCTCTGAGTTTATGGCAGACTTTCCTCGAAGGTAACAAGAGCCACATCCATCCTACAAAGGCAACGTGATGGCAGAGCCAAAACTTTTGCTCCAGAGCATAGACAAGGTGAGCAAGCACAAACATCACCGTATTCCTAGCAGCTCCTTAAACAGGACTTTTTTCCTATTGCCACCTTCAGAAATAACACTTTTTTCCTACCATAATTCAACCTGAACTAAGTACCGAAATCAGGAGGATTTCAGCCTTGTTACAGCTTATTCAAGAGAATAATAAGCAGCCAAAAACAACATGTCACTTCAGGAAGCGACGCTACCAATTTTATCCCCATCCGTTATTTTTCCATTCATTTGGAATGGAAATTTCTCATTACAGGTCATGTATTACCTCTCAAACATCAATCACATCTTCCTTGCCATGCCACTGCTTCCTGCAGTCCCTCTGACAATCTGCTCCATTAACTGCTGCACCACGGCTGGGCTGAGTGCTCAGCAACACCCACACCTCTGACAGCCCTCTGACTGCAGGCAGAATGCCACCCAGCCATGCTGCCAACTCCTTCACCAGCTTCATGCTCTTACTGAATTTGCAGATTTGCTGCTTAATAAAAAAACAAACCCAAAGATTTCACAGGCACAAACAGAATTCTAATGATGCACCACCAGAATTGTGATTTCACAGGCAACATCACAAGGCAGCTACGTCACTAGAAGATAATGCACTCTCATTACAACGTAACTGAATGCATTTCCTGGTTTAAAAGAAAAAAAAAAAAAGCTCTGCTCTTCTAAATTTCAGGCAGAGATGAAATGGGAAATGGTTCAGCGCTTAGAGCAGCATGCTAACAATTAGAGCCTGAATGCAGCTCATGGTTAATTCCCTGTGATCTTCAGGCTGGCTTGGATCCACGTGTACCTGCAGGAGGCATTGAGCTGTGTGGCAGAATCCACAGCCCCACAGGGAGCTCCAGAGTGCCTTATGGGAAGCGTGAGCAGAATGAGATGGCTTAGAACTGAGCACCCGACAGCCAGCACACAGCTCAGGTATGGAATCAATAAAGTAGAAGGGAAGAAAGGAATACAAAACCCTGAATTTATTTGCTTTTTTGGGCTGTATGCAGCTATCTGAATCAGATGAGGAGCTACAGCCTGAAAACATGTCCAAGAATCAGAGATACCATTCACATTTATTCATTTATTAAGACAGACACAGATTTGCTCTGCTTGCACAGGAAACCTGAAGACGAGCATGAAGTCAGTAAGGACATTTCTTTAGAAAACTGGATTGGCCATGGGCTGTATTCCACCAGCCTGACCTCAAGGCTCCTTGTATCACATCAGCACATCTCATATTTGGTTGCATGCCGTGCAGCCCATCTGCACGCACCGCAGGGAGCACAGAGGGGCCCTGCAGAGCTGGGGAGGCCGGGGGCAGCTGTGTGCAGCACACAGCCTGCTCACACACACAGCCTGCTCACACACACAGCCTGCTCACACACACAGCCTGCCTACAGGAAGGCTGCAGGCAGCTGAGCACCTGACAGAGCACAGAAACAAACATCAGCTGAACTGCTTGGCATACAGCAGCCGTGCTGCAGCACTCCAACGCTCCGCTCAACCCAATTCCAACTGATGCAGTGGAAATGAATGGTCTGTAGGTGGGTTTAATACACCATACAAAACTGCACTGTGGATGAGTATTCAGGTAACAACATCGTGTGATATGGAGGAGCTTAATTAAAGGGAAATTATTTCCCAGTTCTCACCAGCACCATCCGTGCCTGTGTAGGAGAGGTTTTATAAATAAAAGATTCTTAATTGCAGGCCCAGAAGACAGAATTTTTTAAAGATCAGAAAGCAAACTCTTACCAGAAGCAATTCACGTTTTCCATCAAGGCTCAGAGTAACCTTAATGCACTACAGAGCTAACAAAATTCTCCTAAAGAAACTCTTACATTTTGGTAATGCTCCTAAAAATCAGTTGGAAAACAACTGAACACAAACACTCTGGTCTGAGCAGGCGCTGCAGAGCCATTTGAGTTGAGCAACATTACTTTTGCATGGCAGCTTTAATTATTGATCTTCCTTCTGAACATCCCTGTGGCTCTGATAGGATCAGGCATGTGGCCAAAGACCTGTTTTTAGCTCTCACTTGCAGCAGAGAGAACCCTTAACTCTTTGTAACAACAGCACTGCTCTAGTATGGTATGGATCTGTGATTTAGGAAAAGAGGCTTCCAAAATTATTTAACAGCTTCCCTTTCCCCTTAGATGCACGACCTGGAAAATGCATTCTGTAAAGAAAACAACAACAACAACAATTAATTCTAAACATGAGGATATCCCTGCACAAAGCCAACTGTTCAAGAACACCCTTCAGCAACACTCTGGGCAAAGAGGTACACAGGCAGAGCTCTCCACCACTATCTTGCTAGGATGGGATGCTACCAGCTAACACAGGGAAGCAGTGTGAGCACCTCCTAAGCCTGTCAGCACCCCAGATTCTCCTGGCTGTTAGTGGACCTGTAGCAGCTCTGCTCTAGGTTGCTTCCAGAGCACTGCAGGCATCACAGGGCCGTGCAGCATGCATCAGAAGCACCTACCCATTCCCACACACCACAGAAAGAAGGATCTCTTACTTGAGGGCCACCAGCTTGCTTGTCCTCTTCTGGGGCTGTCCAGCATCATCAGCACAGCAGCATGGCCTGGGATGAAGGAAGGCCCCGAGAGCCAGGATCCAGCCGTTCCACCTGCCCCAGTGGCTCCAGCAATGCAGCATACAGATGTTGAGCTCTGCATGGCCTGGCTGTGTTGTAGAGTGGAGCCAAACGCTCTCGGAATCTCAGTGCACTGCTCAGCAGCCCACGTGGCAGCTGGTGGATTTGGGCTGCATTTACTGAACTGCTTATGTAACGGCACACAAATGTTTTGGGAATAGAGGTGTTACACTCTGCAGCTTGGTGTGAAGCACCTTTGTCTTTACAGATGTGAATGCTTGTGGGAAAGAAGCTCAGTGGCTGCATAGCACTGGCTCAAAACGAGCATCATGCCCAAGAAATCGAGATAACACTTCCATTTCTGAAAGCTAAGCTTTAAGTAGAATAATTCCCTGCTCTTCAGGAAAGGCTTTTTTAGCTACTACCTCAGCAGGCCTCTCAGCTCTACCATACAACGTGAGATGTATGCTCCTGTATCATGCTGGGAAGAGCAGGACTCCCTCTGCAGCATGATCCCTCTCAATCTCCAGGTAGCCTGCATTGCTGCACCGTAACAGAAAGCTACCAGTTCAAATTAACGTGCTCTAACTAATTTAATAGACCTCTACATGCCTATTCAAAGCTGCCGTCACAACCTACTCATTTCACTTCTGCAAAGCACAGACAAGCTTAATTAAATTAACTTTGAAATGCTGTCATTTGCATTTTAGCTGCAGCTCCTCTCCGCGTCAGAGGTTCTTAACTAAACAGGAATCTCACAAGGGCAACTGGCACGTATTATTCCAAGCCCTGTGTGGTACAACAAGGTTCTGACCTTCCAAAACTTTCTAGAAAAAAAAACGCCCCAGTTTGAAGCTCATAACTTAAAAATAAGCTGATCAAAGATACCCTGAGGCAGCTCCCTACAGCAGCAAAGGGAGAGCATCCAGGCAGTGACATCCCATGGGTGAGGAGCTACAGGAATAAATCAGGAGAGCACAGCATCTCTGCATACCAGGAGCATTTGTACCATGCCACCAAAGCCTCCAAAAGGCAGGCAGACAATTCAGAACATGAAACAAAGCAAAGGGAAGATGCTGCTCCACAGCTCCACAGCCCTAGGACCAGTCATGGCTGCATCTTCACTCTGCCGTGCCGGTGTTGTGTTAATCTTCACTTTGTTAAACATATCACTTACAGATTTATGAGGAGCTGGATGGCTCAGGAGATTAGTAATGGGATACTGAGCGCTGTCAGCTGTAGATTCAAATCCAACTCAGGTCAGGAGAGGTCAAAATTAAATGAGAGGGCATCACTGATCCGTATGACAGCTTTGCTTTCAGCACACTCTGCAAAAGCAAGGATTGAGGGGAATCAGCGAGCAACCCACACCATTGGTGCTGGAGTGTCCCATCAGGCTGGATATATATAGTGGCAAAGAGAAACAAATGAGATGCTTGCACTCCTGCTGCCTGCATTGTACAGGGTTTGTTCTGCAGAGAAAGCATTTCACAAGTGTAGAAGTGTCACAGTTGCAGCTGGGCTGTGCATCCACAGAGTTTCTCTGCGACTTCCAGAGCCTGCACCAAGGCACAGCACTGAAGGTGGGGGCTCAGCACGTTCCACTAAGAGGATGAGAACAGTTCTGCCCTGTTGCGTGGACCACAAACTGCAGAAAAAGCAATAGAAATTGTTCTTGTAGATTGTTTTCCTCTGTTCTTGCAAACTGAAAAAAATCTCAGCTTGTCCAAAAGCCACAATGAGCTGTGCCCAGGACAGAGAGCAGACACCAATGCCCATCCCCAAATGAAGCAGCTGAGCTCACTGAGATCAGGAAACAAAGCTTACCCCTCAGTACCTTGCTGGCTGGTTGTGCTCCTGATTTCACACAGAAACCCCTAACAGCAACTTAGACTTTGCTTCCTTATCTCAGAGAAACCAAATCTCAGTAGTGCTGGGAGCTTGGAATTTTACTAAAAAGGTAAAACAGAAACATTATCCCTGGTCTGCGTCGGCTTGTTTTCCTGCAGTGCAACTAAAAAGGAAGTTTTTCACCCAGAGGGTGGTGAGGCAATGTTACAGGTTGCCCAAGCAGGCTGTGGATGCCCCAGCCCTGCAGGCATTCAAGGCCAGGCTGGATGTGGCTCTGGGCAGCCTGGGCTGCTGGTTGGTGACCTGCACACAGCAGGGGTTGGAATTGGATGAGCACCGTGCTCCTTTGCAACCCAGGCCATTCTATCATTCTATGAATGAACATAGAAGTACAGCAACCATTCTGCACGTTCTTCTGCCTTCTCCATTGAAAAGTGACACTAGCAGAAGAACTGAAAGGGCAGCAAACAGCACAGTGCTTAATGGAGTCATAGCTGTAGAGGTATGTAATGCACAGCTGTGCTAGCACTACCTCCTATCCTGCAGCTTGCCTGGCTGTAGCCCAGACTTGTGTGCATCTCAACATTCCTCCTATTAGCTACAGTGTGAGCATGGAAGAGCTCCACAGAAGCTCCAATTGCAGGCAGAGCAATTTCCCTGTCACCAAGCAATGCAGACAAGTTGCTCCTGGCAACAAACCTCTTCAAACATGGACGGAGAGCAGCCCTCACCAAGGTGATGCCATGCACTCTAGCAGCCATTTTGAGGAGCTGTTGCCCAGCACCATTTCTCTCTGTGCTGGTGTTACTGAGTGCAGCACCTGGGGCAGATAATTGCTTCCTTTTGCAAGCTCCTTCGCTCCACAAGCAAAATGCACATCTAAAAGCTGATTACACAGGAACATGGAGTGAGATTAGCATCTGCCAGGAAGGAACCTGCAGGAGCTGCGGCGATTCATCAGGTGCTTTATTCCCACTGCTGTCTCTCTGACCTCTCTTTGCTCTGCTAACAATTCTATTGATTTCTTTCATCCTTTCCTATCTGGAACTTCCTCTCCTCCTGCCATTTCATCCAGTTCAAGGTGGGCTTTCTCACAAAGCTGAGGTGGAGGATGGAGGAGGCAGCGGTCCCCAGGGAGGCACAAAGCCACCCACCCAACAAAGCCAGCTCACCCAGGGCTTCCACTCCTACTCCCTTTGTATGAAGAGGAACCAGCTCAATCCCACCCACAGGCTTAAAACCAACAAGCTTCTGCTTTTTGGCTTATCACACTGATTTCCTTACACAGCTCATCTCGGTATTTGGAGAAAAACTAGAACCCGCAGTGCTAAGTGGTGTGCCCAAATCTCATAATTTGGATCGCTGATCACCTACGTCTGTGGTGAAGAAATTCAGTGTTGTTCAAATTTCGTTCAAAATTCAATGGAACTGATTATGAACAGCTTTAAATTTGGTAGTGAGAACGTCTATGTCTACGTCAAGTGGTCCCACAGTAAGCGAGCTGCAGGGATGAGTTGTTGGGCTCTGTTTGTGTTACTGCTCACAATATAGCTCAGTTACACAGAAAGCATGAATAAAAATCACTTAATTTTTGCTTTTTTAAGTGCAGTAATACATATTTTGGCTCATAACCCCATCCTGTGACTTTACTGTAGCTAAAAACATATTACGCTATTCATATACAGCACATCCCTCGTAAAGCACACCAAGGAGATCAGCAGAGCAGCCCCACTTTCTGCAAATTATCCAAGAAACAGGCAGTGCTGGCTACTGTTATCTGACAGTAATTCTATTACCAGATTTAGTAACACTGAAATGTTCCTTCTGCAGTTCCCAAATCTTCAAAGCAGGGGACAATCTGGTCTGTCACACAGCATTCCCTCGCAATGTTCACGAGGCACAAAGGGGATCACAGTAATGCCCACACATGTGAGCAAAAGCACATGTGCTCTTTCTTGACCCGGTGCAGCAAGCGAGACAAAGAATGGGCCATGGCCTATGGGTCGACTCATACAAACCCAGCACCTATGATTCTCATGTAAATAAAGATGTCTATTTCTCTCTATCAGAAATGAACAAAACCCGCCAGACACAAGATTGTCAGCTGGCAGAAAAGGAGTGGGAAAATAATCACGAAGGCCTTTCTTGGCATCCAGCTCCGGTGCAGTAGACACAAGCCATTCTGCCAGCAGACCTCAACCTCCAGCAGCTCTGCTTACCCTTAAGCTCATCACTTGGCACCACCATTTCCAACCAAAACTCACATCCTTAGTACTGAAGCCAAAAAGGTCTCTACTTCCCCAACATTACTGTTTATTCAACTTACAGTTCCTAGCTCCCCAGATCTCTTAAACCCTCACGACTCCAAATAACACCACATTGCTGGAGCAGCTTGGGCTTACAGAACTTCACTGACCTCATTGCAGCCTTTCAGTACCTAAAGGGAGCCTACAAACAGGAGGGGAATCAACTCTTTGAAAGGGTAGATAACAGCAGGACAAGGGGAAATGGTTTTAAGTTGAGGGAGGGGAGATTGAGGTTGGATGTCAGGGGGAAGTTCTTTACAGAGAGAGTGGTGAGGTGCTGGAACAGCTGCCCAGAGAGGCTGTGATGCCCCGTCCATCCCTGGAGGTGTTCAAGGCCAGGTTGGATGGGGCCCTGGGCAGCCTGGGCTGCTATGAAATGTGGAGGTTGGTGGCCCTGCCTGTGGCAAGGGGTTGGAGCTTCATGATCCTTGAGTTTCCTTCCAACCCAACCATTCTGTGATTCTGTTATTCTGTAACTTCATGGGAAAGGAGAGGATGCAAAACCAGAGTATACATGGTCTGGGAATAAGACTCAGAGCCATGAGCTGAGTTTTGCTCACTAGCTGAGAATGCATCCCTGCCCATCAGGTGGCCCTAGCCATGCTGATCCACCCTTCAGGCAACCCACCAGGCAACCATGAAATGTAAACCCCCAAACCCAACAGAGAGGAGAGATGGAAGGAGCATTCCAGTTTTTTAATGGGTGGCTATTTGATAATACTTAGAAAATCTGGGCTGCACACAGAGGCAGGAACGGACAGAATAAATCCCTTATCACCAACAGAAACAAACATTTTCTTTAAGTATATACATACACTCCAGAATAGGAAGATTAACTTTGCTTTAAGGCTTGTTTGCATCACTGAACTACTTTCCTTTGAAGTTAAATCGTAAACGATACCATAAAGTGAAAAGTAATCAAGCAAATGTGTTTTCTACTGGGTATTTGTGGTTGACCTGGAAAGCAGTGAGAAAATGCGAATGCATACAGAGAAGTTCTGCTCCAGCTGAATGACTCAGGCTGCTCTGGTGGGAACAGGACTGTGTGCTATGAGCTGCTCCAACAGAGAGACAAAGAGGCAGAGAAATACATCTCCCAGCTGCATCCCGGGCCTCCCTCAGCATGCTCTAGTGCCAGCAAGCACAGCTGGCTCAGCTATTTGTACCACAGAGCAACGTGTTCAAAAACAGCCCCAAACCTTCCTGAGTACTGATAATCTGTTCCAAAAAATCCGAGTGGACAACAGAAAATGGCAGCGCTCTGTAAGAAGTCGCAGTGCTGTCCACATCCCACTGCTGGCTTCTAAACAGACACTCAAGCAAATCAGAGCTGCACAGTTGAGAGAAGAGATTCCAACTACCGAGTTCTGCTAACAGCTTTGCTAAAAATATTCTCTAACCCAATTACCCCAATGCAGGTAATGGTCTCCTGCACGTCCTGCACTCGGTGAAAGGATCTGGCAGTCAGCATGTGATGCTCGTGTATCAGAGGTTTGACCTCTGCATAGATTCCCAACCCAAAAGTTGGCTTTCCATCTCCAAAACAAGAGGTCCTCGCCACTTTATAGGCTGCTACAAGGACAATTAAATGGGAAAGACTGTGTCATAACGACAGCCGTGAGTGCAAGTATAAGATGGATTTAAAAACACTGTATCTTGGAGTACAGCAAAAGTCATCACATGTCTTTGAGCCAATTAATAGACATAATATATATTTCAGTATGGCATCCTTCTCATGCAGCAGAAATGTCACAGCCCAGCACCACGATGAGGCAGCAGGTGAAGTTTCTCAGCAGACACCGAGGCGCTCAAAGGATGATTCACTTCTTGCAAACGCATCTAAGAGGACTACTATTAAATATTTAAGTTCTTATCTCGGAGTACTCATTTCTCAGGGGGGAAAGAAAATCCAACGCTCTTGTTTTCAATTAGGGTCTGTCTCATAATTTGATAATATACATGTTCTGAAGCTGCCATGGGACCAATTATCAATATCACAACGTGAATGTGATAGCAATCACACGCATTTCCAGAACGTCCCATAAAAAGCCAGGATCCAAAGAAGCCATAAATGGCTTGGCTCTTTCCCACAGATGACTAAGGATAGGAATCCATCAGCAATACCACGCTCCACACCTTTAAGATTCTGAAGCACTCCATTCAGGATGATATTGTTTTTTTTTTAAAATGTGGTTTTAAAGAATGCAGCATTTTCATTCTCCAAATCAACAACTAAAGCAACCTGACCAAGGTGCTTCCCTGGTTCACAAAGCCACCACCTGGGCAAGCACTGCTAAGCAGCTGGTACTTTCTAATGGAGAGAGAAATGCAAACATCAGCAGTGCTGCAGTGAAGCCAAAAGCATCAAGCAGACATTGAGCAGCTCCGGATCCCTTTGCTGCTCCCATACGCACAAGGTGAGCCCAAGCAGTCACCCCTCCTTGCAAGTGATTTCCAGTAACCCAAGTTTCTTTAAGTGCCATTTAATCTCATCCTCAGCAGAAAGAAAAGCCCACCCCGAGGAAAGCACAGCTGTGGAATTTTGGACACACCTGCTGCTCCGGCAGCCCACACTCCTCTGGCAGAGCTAGGAATGTGTCAGTGATGGGAGATGAACGAGGTATTTCAGAACCAGATTGGAATCAAACACATCCCAATGGAGGTTGCTTCAGTGATGATGGAAAGGACACCAAAGGTAACACTGAGGGTGTCAGCAGTCCTGTTAAAAACTGCCAAGAAAAACTAAACTGAATTATTCTCTCTTCCAAAAACTCATCTCTGCTTTTATGGAAGCATCCCTTCCCCCTAAAAATTCCTCACAACGCTGCCACAGAGAAAAGCATATTAGTAGCAGAGACATTAAGTTGGCCTTTCACCCCCTGCTCTACCTTCTGCAATGGATTGCATTCTCCTGGCACAGCTTGAAGCGCTGCAACAATAGGTGGAGATGGAAGTGCACATCACTCCTCCACTGCACGCTCAGCCCTCCTCTGGGTAGGAAGCCTCACAGAAATCATCTCCAGCGATGCAGAAAAAGCAGCACTCCCAGTCTTCCCAAATGCCAGGCAATCCGATGGTATCAGATGGAACAGGCACTTCCAGAAATGAGCCCAAACAGCAGTGACTAAGCACTGCATCTCGGGAGGAAAACAAAGCCTGCAACCCAAGGTGGAGCAAGAGATGCACATTGCTGAATGCACCGAGTGGCCTTGCTCTAACATGGAGCAGATCTGCAGGAGCTACCAGAGCAAACAAGACGGCATCAATACAGTGACACAAGTCTATGTTTGAAAACCTACCTTAATGAATATTCCCCAGTACAGGAAGGATGTGGAGCTCTTGGAGCGGGTCCAGAGGAGGGCCACTAAGATGGTCGGAGGGCTGGAGCACCTCTCCTATGAGGAAAGGTTGAGGGAACCGGGCTTGTTTAGCTTGGAGAAGAGAAGGCTGCAGGGAGACCTCATGGTGGCCTTCCAGTACTTGAAGGGAGCAGATAAACAGGAGGGGGAACGGCTGTTTGTGAGGGTGGACAGTGATAGGACAAGGGGAATGGTTTTAAACTGAGACGGGGGAGATTTAGGTTGGATATTAGGAGGAAGTTTTTCACCCAGAGGCTGGTGAGGCACTGGCACAGGTTGCCCAAGGAGGCTGTGGATGCCCCATCCCTGCAGGCATTCAAGGCCAGGCTGGATGTGGCTCTGGGCAGCCTGGGCTGCTGGTTGGTGACCTGCACACAGCAGGGGGTTGGGACTGGGTGAGCACTGTGCTCCTTTGCAACCCAGGAAAGCCATTCTGTGATTCTATGAATATAGCATCTGTAATTTTAAGTTCCAAAGCTGTCATTTGCAATCTGTGTTTCTGACAGAACAGGTAGGCAGAAGGAAGACAGACATTTTGAGAGAAGGATGTCCAGACAGGATGGGAAGAACATATTAAAAAGCCTTCAGTGCTCTGAGAAAGCACCAGTGGGAAACTGCTTTGGTGAAAACAATAAACTTTGTATGTTGACTAAATGGCCTTCTTCCTAGCACCATCACCAATACGTAGATGCTACTTTTCACACCCTGTTTCCCTTGCTGTCAAGCACACACAAACGGAACCCCCCAAACCCAATCCATCAACACAGAAGTAAGCAGCTATGCTATAAGCCACAGAAATGAGGCGTGCATACTCTCTCAGTGCCCCATGACCACCACCTTCTGCACAAGCTTTTGGAAGGAGATATGAAGCACAGCCTTAGGAAAACAATTCCTCTTTTTAAAGCAACCTCAGCATACAAGCCCTGGCTGGCTGCTACAGCAGTTCTGCAGCAAATGGAACCCTTTATTGTGGAAGGTACAGAAGGGACATCCTAGCATCGTGGAAGGAGCTGTGTTGCACTGATGCTTCCCAAGTAAACTAAACATAACTATCGTCTATCTTCTTCCTGAGATAATGAGCAGCTTAAGCTACCAAGAAAAATCACCCCCCAAAACACACACACACACGCAAAGTTCCAGATCTGTCAGTCTTGTGCTGCTGCTTCTCTGGAAACAGCCTGACCTGAAAGCAGCACAGTCCGTAGTCACGGGGACTGAGCACAGCACATCATGGTGCATCTGTCCACATAACAGCAAAAGGCAGCAGGCTAGAGATTGCTGCAACTCGTGTCTGGGTGTGGGGAAAACTCGTGGTACAGAGGGAAAGGAAAGACTACTGGAAAGGAATCCCTCAGCTCTTGGTGCCTTTGGATCCCATCAGTTCCATACAACACCACACTTAGCTATGAGAGCTACCAGCATCCCATAGCTGCGCCCTGCAGTAGCTTTCCTACAAAACGTGCCCAGTTCTCATGCAGCAGCAGTGCTCAGCAGAGCTGGAAGGCTGACTGAAGACAGTAGGGAACAGAGACCAGCATCAAGCACCCAGATAGATAAGGGTTCTCCTAGGGGAATGATGTGCTGCATATCCCCTGCAACATTCTGCAGCGAGGCAGAAGCCCCATCTGAGTCTGCATTCGACATCAGACTGGCAGGAGTGCTTTGTAGGAGGTATTTATAGACACGCCACGAACAAACCCCTGCAAACAGACTGCCTGTGCACCACGAGGCAGGGATGGATGCCTGCCTTTGTCAGGAGCGCCACGTACCACAGCCCACGGAACAGGAACACAGCACAGGATGGGCTCTCACCATATTCTTTGGGTTTTGTTGAAGCTGTAATTTATTTGCTACCGTGGCTTTGGGTCAGCTGGTTTGTTTGAAGGTCTCTTAACTACCGCTGCTCTCAGCCTACAGGGATCTCCATACAGGAGGGGCTTAAAAATGTGACTTTTTTACATTACTATCAACTCTGACGCACAAGAAATAAAAGGTAGAACATCTCCAAATATCCCATAACCTGTCTGCAAAACAACACTGTAAACAGCAGCGCCATTTACATCCAAAAGCATACAAAACACCGCTCAGATTCCACCCCAAGCCAGCCATCGGTTTTTGGTTTGTTTTACCCCACAGAACACAGCACTGCTAAACCACGAGGACCACGGAGCTGCGGATCAGATGACAATTTATTTCCTTAAGCACAACGGTGAGCCATGTGAAACACTTACAGGTGAGCAGCAGCATTATCCACTCTGCAGCAGGCAACCCTGCCTTGCCTCACATCACGCTACCCAGGGGCATCAGTCCAGCCTGGTCAGCTCAGCAGTGGGGCAGAGGGGCTCCCCATGAATCCCAAAATGATATGCATCTGAGGCACAGAGGCCTCCAGCTCCTCTGTGTGCGGGTGCTCATGAAAGACAGCAGCCAGGGATGAGGAGGCATTGAAGGAGCCACCATCAGAAGCCTGCTGGAGCTGCTGGCTGGGGCAAATGGCTGCACGCGCTCGAGTAAGACTGGGAGAAGGTAAGCCAGCAAGGAAAGCACATTTCTAGGAATGTCAGCCAACACAATCAATCAGAAAGTCACCTTGAGGTTGCAGAGGAGCAGAAACATAAAATGAAGCTGCAGTCTGTTGGGACTATGGTGGAGCTAACCGCAAAAGAGAGCCATGCATTTACCACCATCACCTTTGGCTGCCACGGTTAAAGATGAGAGGTGTATTAAAGGCTATTTATTCTACTTCAAAATTTTAAGTATAAAAATACACTCTTATTTTGTGTTTTTCTCCTTCCCGTTTCCTTAATCGCAGAAAATACTCAGCAAGGCACCTCAGCCCTCCTGCCCTGCCCACACCTCCCTGCAACCCACGGTCAAAGCACACAAGCACCCATAGAAGAGGTAAGGATGTACAACCATGGATCACAGCCCAGCTGCAAGGCCTTCCTGATGAGCAGCTCCTAAACAAATGAACCCAAGCATTGCAGAAAGCTTCGCTCCTGATGTGGAAGAGAAACTCACACCCGCCGTTACACTTCCTCCATTGCAGCTTGTTGTCAATAAACACCGAGTCCCGATCTTCTGTTGTTGTTGCAAAACTTGCTCGAGGCATCAAGAAAATGGGAGATGGTGGTGAGAGGTTCATAAGCAAAGCATCTCCCACGGTCATGCTTTAGGGAAGGAGAAGTAACTTCATTTGCACTTTCGTGCAAGAAAAAAGGTAGATATTTCCTTTAAGCATTCAGATTTCAGTTTTTCTGATAGGATGAGAGAATTCCTACAAGCTTCCTTCGTTCTTTATTATAACAGAATCCTTCTTATCAACATTTTCTGCAACAAAAAGTAAAAGCTGCAATGCAGTGTTTTCCAAATGCTGTAGGAAAACAGCGCTGGGTTTTGGTTTGTTCCCATCCTGTGCAATGGTTCTGAGGGCTTTCAGACCGCAACGCTGCCGTTCAGATGGAAGCCCACAGACTGAGGTCTCCTCCCCTGCCCTGCCCTGAGCAGGGCTCCTGAGCAAGAGAAAAGCAATCACCTCCCATCTCCACCACAAATACCTTTTTCAAAGCAGTGCAGTCGCTGTCATCCACACAACAAACTCCTGACTCACAGATACGCCTTACGTACCTGCACGCAAATGAAGCAACCCAAATTCCACCATGATCAACACCGTTAAGGGGGGTGCTAAATTTCAGTATTTTAATAATGGCTTTTAATACGTGTGAGGGTTTATTTAAGGCGGAAAGAAGGAAGATGTGAAGCAAATGGCAGCTGAAGGCCCCGGCGGTGCCGCAGCCGCTCCTCCCAGGGATTGATACCCGATGAGATCAGCCCATTGTGAGCGCTGCCTTGCCTAGCTGCAAAGGGCTGAGGTAAAAGGGAAGGGAGAGGAGGCAGTTAGCTGTTCCTGCCCACAAACGACTCGCTTACGGCAAAACGACGAAAAAAACTGTTATTTTAGGGCTTTTTCTGTGTGAAAGTCGCAATAGATGCGAAGTTTTAATAAGAAACCTCACGAACCATACGACCGGTGCATCGCGTTCTGCACCGTTACCTCACTTCCAGCGCCCTGCGCCAGCAGCCCCCCGTGTCGGTCCCTTACTGCTTTACCTCAGCCGAAAAACCCCTCAAACAGCCCCACAAAGGCACGGGCCGAGAAACCCGCGCATCACCCACGGCGCAGGCACACACAGGGAGCGCCCGGACAGCGTTCAGAGGATGCTGGGAGCCATTCCTTCTCCAAAGAGCGGTACGGCCCGACGGAGGGTCGGGGGGGGGCACCGCCCCTGGGGGCGTCCCAGAGCCGCGGGGCTGCGGCACCGAGGGCGACGTCGGTGGGGCTACGGAAGCCAAGGCTGGAAGCGCGGCGGGATGCGATGCCGACGACGAGCCGTCCCCGATCGCCCCCGCCGCCTTTGTCCGCCCCCCCGCCGCCCGCGCAAACTTTCCCCGCGGCGCTGCCGCAGCACAGCGCGGTGCGAGCACGCCCAGAGCCCGCAACGACATCGCTGACATCAGCCCCCCTGCCACAACGCGACCACTCACCCCGATGACCACCGTCTCCTCGCCTTTGAATTTAGGGATGAATTTATCGCCGCGGAGGATCTCCGCCTCGTTGAGGGGCCGGAAGCGGCACATCACTTTGATGCTGCACTCGGCGGGATCCGCCATCTCGGCGGCTCCGCGCTGCGCGGCGCTCCTCCGCCGGGCAGGTGCCGGTGCCGCAGACGCCCCGCTGCCGGCGGGAGGGGAGGGGCGGGGCGGGGCCGGGCGAGGCGGGGAGCCGCTCGGTGCCGCTCAGAGCCGGCCGCGCATCCCCGCTCGCCTCCCGCCCCGGCACGGCTGCCGGGCTGCAGGAGCGGCGCCTCGCCCCGCCGCGCCCCCGGGGCTTTGTGGCCGCTCCGCAGTACGCCGGCCCCGCCCGCCGCGCGGCACGCCGGGAAATGGAGTTCGCGCCCCCCGCCCTCATCGCGGCTCTCGGCCCGCAGCGCCGCGCCGCGCCCGTCCTCCGTGACCGAGGGACGCGGCTGCTTTCTGCCCCAGACGGGAACAAAGAGGGATGGCTGTGAAGCTGCTCTTCTTCAGTCTATCGATTGAGCTGGCACAGGGCAATTCACTCCCCGCCGTTCTATTACCCTGAAATTCCGTGAGGAAAAGCAGAAATCAGAGCAGCGCAAAGCTCTGACATGGATACAGCACCGAGAAGGCCGGCAGCATGCAACCCGTGAATCAGCATCTGGAAAAAAGAAAGCTGTGCTCTCCCTACAGCTCTAAAGCCATATTTCCTTATTTGCCAGAGGAAACCCTGCCTCATGTGCAGCCCCAAGGCTTCAGCCAGCTCCCTCCATTAAAGGCACCTGGAACAGTCTGATCTGCCACATCAGGTCTCCTCCATCATTACCTCCCCCCTAGGAGAGCAACAGGATGAGAGGTGATGGCCTCAGGTTGGGCAAGAGGAAACACTCCATCTCCAAAGAGCAGTCAGGCAGTGGCACAGCTGCCCAGGGAAGTGTCCCAGAGCCATGGATGGGGCACTGATGGATGTGGGCAACTCTTTACCAACCCTGTTATCATAGAATCATGCTTGGAGACATGCAATCAGTCTGGGGAAATCACTCTGGGGAAAGCAACAGGACTGAGACAGCACCCACAGTTCAGCAGATCCAAGCAGCTGCTGAAACAGGATTTCTCCAGTACCAGTCTCACCGAGTTTGGCCTCAGTCACACAATTAAACTGACAGTGGTCACATCTGTGATATTTCTACAGAGATTTCTCTTTCTTGAAGCCACAGTGGCTGTCCTCATTACCTGATGCAGTTGTGAGAAGAGCAAGCGAGTTGTTACAAAGGCTCTCATGCCCTTCTTAAAAGTAATTACATCAAGGAGAGTTAGCAATGTGCAGCATGTGATAAGGCATTACTATATAATGTGATTTATTCCTATGGATTACCAATTATCTAGCCCTTTCATTTCTCTTATGTTTCAAGCTCTTGCAGTGAATAGCAAACTCGTAAGTCATGACAAGTAGAGGCTTAACCATAAAAGAATTAATCCATATTTTTCTCCACTATTGAGAGTTCATTGTGGAGCAAGATAGGCAAATCTGTATCTCCCTGTTAGAGTAGGTATAATCTGCCATCAGTGAGAATGCTCTCAAGAGCCATCTTTTCTCAGCAGTGTTGTCAGAAACAATATTGCATTGTACTGCAGACAATACCTCATGGTCACTAACCTGCTATTTTTACTACTTAATTCCGGATTACTATGAGTTCAGCAGCCTGAAGTCAGAACGTTATTTCCAGTCAGATCCAGGAGCAATCAGAACTTCCTTAAGCTTGAGAGCTTCTTCCAGTTCGCTCAGGATATTCTGGCACCTCACTTACAGAGCCTCAAGTGACGGAAGGTGTGACCCAGTTTGATTTTTGGGTGGTCCTCTGTGCAGCTGGGAGGTGGGCTCTGTGATCCTTATAACTCAGGATATTCTGATTCCATTCTATCTATAGTTTACCAGGAAATAACATCACAAGAAGCAAACAGTACAGAAAAGCATTCATACTCCAACTCCAGTAAAGCATTATCACTGGTACCTTCCTCCATTGCTGAAGGCATGACTCTTCACATTGCATACTTACAAGACACATCACTGCAGAGGTGCTGTTTGGCCTCACTGAGCTACAGTCCATTAGGACACAAATCCTCTTGCTATACACATCACGCACATGAAACAAACCTTTCCCTACAACCGTTGGGCACATTCTTCAGCTAGACATCAAGTCCATGGTTAAAATCACCTTGCCTGAGTTAGATATGGTTTGACAGCAAGTTCTGGCTGTCCTGAAGAAATTCTCAGGCTGACCCAACCTCAGCTGGGTAGGTTCACTGAACAGGCTGGGATGACAGATCTCCAAAGGGAGCAAACAAATCCCTCCTCTAAGATGGGGGCAAAGGGGAACAACCATAGCAAAGAATAAGATTCCTTTTCTCTGCAGAAGAGCCACCAGTGTCACCAAGCTGCAGCAAAACAAAAAAGAAGGGAGCTGTGAGCAGGGGTACTGAACAACAGTAAATGAGGATTCTGATAGAGATGGCCCTGCAGGAATAAAGGGCATTTCAGGAGTGAAAAAGCTATTTCCTATCCCCACAGCCAAAAGAACATTGCTTCCTTTCACTGCTGCTGGGCTCCAGGAACAAGCAGTGGAGTTGGGAGATGAAAGAGCTTCAGGAGAAAATGAATAACAAGGTTGAATTTCTGCTGTCTTTAACAATTCAGTACAAAGAACTGACATCAGTACTGGCCAGGGGAGCAACTTATCAGCAAGAAGAGCAGCTTTAATGTAGATTCCATTGATCCTGATGCATCAGCAACAGCCATCAAGATGAAATTTGATGTTTTACCTGTGTCATCAGTGCTGAGATGCATCTACAAGGAAAGAGGTGGTAGAGGGATTTATTGTGGGAGGTACCAAAAGGGCTGGGATCCAAAAGACAAAAGGAAGTTTAATTAGCAAGGATGGTTACTATCCCATAGACATCAGAAGAGACTGTAAGGAAGGCATCAGAGAGAATGTTACAAACCCAAAGCATGCTTAATAAGGAATGAGTAAGTAAGTAAAGAAGCCAAGGAGTAAAGAGCAAGCAACAAAATGAAGAGTGATGAGAAAGCAATTAGGAGGAACAGAAACAATCTCATGCCCAAGCATCACCAAGGCAAAGGAGGCCTATGAATAATTCTGGAGGGACTTACAGACCTTTGTGCAGGCAGAGTACCAGGCTAATAACCAAGATCTGCATAACTAACGCTAAGTCACTCAAGATGATCTTCCCCTTAAGCCACGTTTCCTTTGATCTGACATGTAACAATTTCTTTGTTGATCAGGGGCCAAGGAGGTTTCTTTTATTCTCCTACAAGCTGCCATCCTTTTACTTAAATAAAATTTACGCTTCCTTATTTCACATTCCAGCACCACCTGGAGCAGTGAGACAGAACCCTTACAGCTTACAGTTATTAAGAGTAAAACAAGTAAACAATTGAAGCCATCCCACTTGCAGAGAAAGGAACCGTTTTGAAACAGAGTGCTGTCAGTCAAAAGATACCCCACCTGAAAACGTCTGAACTGAGAGCAGCCTCGGCCTCCCAGCTACCAAACACTTCAAGATATGCTTACTTTAAAGCATTTACGCATCTCCTTAACACAGAGAGATAAATCTCAGTCTTCAAATAAATTATTCACATTATGCAGTTGTCTCTTTTGTGCTCACCCATCTGTAAAAATGGTTTTGCTTCAGAAAAGAATTGATTTTTATCACTTTGCATGAAACAGCAAAAGCATTTTGTTACTCAGATATCTTCCCAAGTTACCATCTTTCCGTGTTACTGAAATAGCCAAAATAAAAGGATTGTAACTTGGAAAAACAAAATTTATCTTCCTTTATCAAACCAACACTTTGATGCATGAAAGTCCAGAAAGAGTTAAACAGCACTACAGGCAGATGATGCCATCTTCTGGTGTCATTTACAAAGCTGTTGATTTAAAACCACAGTGACTAGTCTAGTCAGATCATCATCAGGAGGAGGGGGGGTGCTGTTAGCTTTAGCATCATTTTATCCCCAGGGCAAGGTTCAATGAAATAACATTAATTCAGGAACAGTCAGTGAAGCATTCACAGCGATGGTGGGAAAGCCAGCACTAGGCTGCCATCAGCTCACAGCTCACTGCCACCAGCCTGCCCCTCAGGGGAAAGGCAGGGCATATGGGGCTGCTGAAGCAGGGCCTTGCTGCCAGACTTACCATCAGCATCAAGTCTGAATTGCTGCTGAGGTTTTGAATGAGTGACGATTAGCCTTGCCCAGCCTTGGTCAGTCGACTGTTGCCCCTCTGACTTCTTTTTGCTCTTGTTACTAGATTTCCACTAGTTGGAACGGTATTAGTTTATTATTTTTTCCACGTGCATTCCTGAATAGATAAGACCTTGTCAGAACGAGAGTTACAATGCTGCAATCAATCTT
This sequence comes from Lagopus leucura, assembly GCF_019238085.1. NCBI lineage: Eukaryota > Metazoa > Chordata > Aves > Galliformes > Phasianidae > Lagopus > Lagopus leucura. The sequence continues at coordinate 1,923,513 of NW_024962273.1, forward strand.
TTATTTGTCAGAACTCTAAGGGAATGGCAGCAGGTGGCTGTGTACTCCAGTCAGACAAAGTATTTAGGCTGATCTATCTGTTCTGCTCCCATTTTCCTCTTATCTGCCGTAGTCTTAATTGCCTCCTCCCTTCATTTACTCCTTACTCTCTAATTGATCTTTCTACTTTATCCTCCCTGTGTAATTACATTTGTATTAGAGTTAAATCAGTGTGTAATGGATTGAAACAAGATTGGACTAAACAGATTTTCCTGTTCTTAGTCACAGAAACAATCCTATCTTCAGAAACCAAGCAGCCTACCGGGTGCAGGGGAAAAGCTATTCTGCCACAGATAAGGCTCAAGACAGCTCTCTGTTTTCTGCACAGGATATTTTTGGGCAGTTATGTCTCTTCATCCATGTTTCACATCCACTCCTCTAAGAAGGCTCTGTATTCCCTGGCAGGAGGATAAGGCACAAGCTAAGTAATTCAAGCTACATGCTTAGAACAATTGAGTAACTTAAATACTGCAGCCTTCTTTGGACTTATCACATTCTCAGCCAAAGGACTTTACCAAATAGAATACAACACTGATTTCATTTATCTCAGAATTACATCTTAATATTCACCTGCTGGCCATTTAAGTAAAGCCTTGCAGAATATTTACCCAAACCCATTCCCATTTCATACATACACTATTCTCACGTTACACTGACTTTGGAGAGAAATGCTGCCATTAAATGCACTTACAGCAGTTCACAAATAGCTGTTAGGTTGGCAAAGTTCACTAGCAGCAGTATAACTGGGTGCCTGTAGCATAAGCTCTGTTAAAAAGCAACAGAGTGGAAAGCCCTGGTAATGCAGTAACACCATGATGTGCTGGGATGCACAGCAGCCACCAGGGATGTGCTCCCCACACTGCAGCCTAGCTGTCCTTTGCCCCTACTATCTGCTACCATCCTGTGGGCTACGGCTTCAGGTAATGCTGCCCTACCCTGAAGCACCCTGTCCTTTGCCCAAGAGCCCCTTCAATCAGCTGTCTGCTTTAGTGAGCTTCCCAGGTACAAGTGGTTCCACGGTGGAGCTCCATTGCTAAACTGATGCAGGGTGGCATTGGCTCACGGACTGAAATTGCCCATACTGAATGTTTCTAACAGTTGCACCAGAAGAAAAACAATTCCCCTCTACGTGCCCTTGTTCAAATGTAAACATTTGGATCTTAAGAGCTAACCCAACTCTTACTACCTGGTCTGCTGCTACACAGGAAACATTTCCTCTGACTGTTCGGAGATCTCTTTCAATTTCTTCCCACCTTCTCTTCTGAGTAACAGTTCACTATGAAGACAAAGATGTCGTTTAATTCATGAAGGTAATTCTCCATCTCTTTAAGTCGGAATATAGTGAAACCTAAAAACAAAGAAAAAATAGAGATCTGAGATTTGAGACTCTTCATCTGAAGTCTGTTGACATGAGTAGCCCGTACAAAGTTTGTTTGCTGCAGCCTTGAGAGCCTTCTTGTTTGAAGGTGTGAATTTCTACCAGGACACTTTATTCCAACTATATCCTGAGCAGTTCTTCCTGGAAGGTACTGGAAAATAAGAGCCTGAATGGCTGTGAACCTGGTACTGAATCCACTGCAGGATGAACCAACCAACCCCACAAGGCTGCACCATCTGAGGATTCTGATTTAAAAACAATAACCATAAAAAAGAAATAGGAAACATTTCTATTACCTCCTACACTGGAGTCAGAAGTAGAGGAAAATGGACTAGCAGGGAAAGAAGTCTCAAAACCAGAGCCTCAGCACAACAGCAAAGCATTGCAATAAACATCTTGTTTGCTGGGGGAAAAAAGCCAACCTGCACATATAGTCTTGTCCAGGATTAAAGGAATGAGATGTAAATAGAACAGCATATTGGTTTGGTGATGTTTGGAGAGAGGAGGCAAAGTACTACAGCAAAATCAGAAACAAAGTTGGGTAATAACTTAGCAGATTTCTAACACTCTCACACTGTGAGATCTTCTATGGTCCAGCAGGAAGGAATGGAAAAAGCAGCAGCAAACCTCTAGATTGCCCTGGAGTTGGCTTGGAACAGTTCTCTCATCAGGTTTGCCAGCAACTGCAAGGCTCAGGAGACAAAACAGGACCTCTGGAGGCTCTCAGCTTCAAACATCGAGCACTGAAGCCAAATACTAACAGTCTGAAATCTAGTTTGACTCCACCTGAGCCCATTTTCCTACCCCCATTAGAACAATCATTGTTTGGCTTCAAATGGTGAATATTCAAAATCACAGTGCCTACAGTTTGGCACATATCAGAATTCAATAGTTCATCTACAGATTAAAAGCATTAAACAAATCTAAATACAGAATCATTGTTTTCTGTAGTAATGACTCCCACAGGAAGATTCAGCATGTCACACTCGAAGCCCAATACAAATTGTTACAGATAGAAATAATCTTACCTGAACAACATTTCTACAGAATATAGCACTGCCCATCATTCTTTTTTGGCACTTCAGGCCCACAGTTAAAGCCTAGAAATTCTTACAAGGACTGTTAGGAGTTCTACATTATTGTAAAGCCACATCGATGCTAATACTTTAAATGGAAGTCATTCAACACACGGCACATTCACCTTTAGAGCTTATGAAATCCTTCTCTCCATCTCATTCTTCCAGCATCTATTAAAAGTTACAAGTGCCAGCAAAAGGCTTTTTGCAGTAATTAGATGAGGGTTAGGCTATGTGAAGTCACAGATACACAGCAACTGTAAGGATATTTTTAGTCTAATGTACCATGGAAATGATCTACATTTGCAGTGGGATGAGCACATGCTACAGAGCTCAGGAGTGCTCACTTGCTTTCAATCTGCAGAAGACATTACTTCCCATTTGTATTTCACCACAGAAAAGCTTTGGGGCTAAATTAGAGAATGCAGTTCTTTTTTGGTATCGCTCCCATTTGCAACACTTCTGGCTTCCAAAAAACTTCTTACTTCAAACTACATAATCATGCAGTCATTCCCAGAAGTGAATGGAGTTCCACAGAAAACCTTAGGCACCTATCAGGAAAGGCTCACATACGCATAATGGACAATGTATCAGAACGTGGAAGTTCCAATAAAGGCACAATGCAGAAAGAGCAAAGAATGAGTGCCTCCCCTTGTGCTGAGGACCCCAAACCTGCCATCATGCCTTGCCTCATCAAGGCAGGAACACAAAGCATTAGGAGATCGTCCATGTGTTCCTATGGATACATTCTGATGTTCTCTCTCTCTGTGGACTTGATAGTGAGGAGAAAATAAAGCCTCAGTTAAGCAAAAAAAGAAAAGTAATAATAGACATCCAAATTTCTGACAAACTCCCCATATTTACAGCTCTGCAAGTGTTTAGCTGTCAGAATTGTTAACTGTCAGAAGCTAAGATAAAACATGTTTAAGCACAACAGATTAAAAGCAGCTCTTTGTACAAACATTTAACAGGAAGAATATACTGACTGTATGGCAGATAGCAAAAATCATACTTCCACTGTTGTTTTTTTTTTTTAAAGAGATGCACATTTTTTTCTTATAGATGCTCTCAAGAAAGCAAAATGCTAAACTAGAGTATTAACTGCAGTCCAACCAACAACAGCTCTTGGGAAAGAGCACGTATCTAAGCCTACGTCAGCCTTGACAAGGGTGGCAGTTCATAGAACCCTAGAACGGCCTGGGTTGCAAAGGAGCACAGTGCTGATCCAGTTCCAACCCCTGCTATGTGCAGGTCGCCAACCAGCAGCCCAGGCTGCCCAGAGCCACATCCAGCCTGGCCTTGAATGCCTGCAGGGATGGGGCATCCACAGCCTCCTTGGGCAGCCTGTGCCAGTGCCTCACCACCCTCTAAGGTTCCTTTGGCAGAACAAGAAGCTGCTCCTTACCCTGATTATTTCCAAGTCTCAGGTTCCAACTGGAGGATGATCCTTCCCTACCACACACTCCAAGAAAAAGAAATAACCACACACACCAAATCCTTCCACAGGATTAAATACAAGCACTGCAACCAAAGTCACCATCAAAAGACCACTGATGTTGTCTGAAATTTCCACCTGCATTGCTTGCACGATGTGAAATAAACACATACGCAACGTGTCCATGTTTTGATATGTATTTTTATTTCCCTGCAGTTTTCACTTATCAAGAACAAGTAACAGGGAAAGTTGTCTGAACTAGTGCATAAACAAACATTCTGAAACACCACTACACGTATCTAATTTACAAGAACCGTATAAAAAAAGTCACTAAAACACTACACTACGAAGGTGTCCAACGCTTACAGTCAGACTTTTTCCAACCCGTTACTTGCCTTGTAGCCACAGGAAAACTCTCCAAAATTGAAAAGACGATCTTGCCACAACCCTCCCTCCCCCCCACCACCTGGGATGGCTCGATATCTAGACATCCAATAATTATTGCAATGATATATAATGCAATACATACCTGGTAAAATATCCTTTACGTGGTGTGTTACAGTTTTAAAGCCGGTTAAAATATGCAGTCTTCGGATAAAATGTAATTGGTTGAAAATTTTCTCTTATCTGCACAATTTTACATGTGCTAGATGCATAATTTTCCTAGTCAGGTTTTTTTTCTTTCCTGTGTAATTATTTTTTATAAACTGGTATTATAAATAGAAATATACATTAAAAATATATGGAAAAGTGAGTTACTACATTAAATTTGCATGTATCGATCCATCCCTTTCCCCTGCACAGTAATAGAAAATACTATTTTGCCTTGAACTTCATATTTGACAGTGAAATGCCACTAAAGTATTTACCAAAAAGTCCATCTAGTCAAATTGTGAAACAAAATGAACCAAGTGAAAACTTTACATTTCCTTTAGAAAAAAATTACAAGAATTTTGTCTCCTAGCTATGAATCTTTAACTTTTTTTTTTAGACACAAAGTTGGATTTATTTGTACAAGATACAAAATGTAAACATGGCAAAATAAATAGTTAAAACAAGTGATGCAGGATCCCATTTCATGCTCATGATCCCATTAAAGAATTATTTTTTAATCCATTCAGTTGCAAATTCAAGTGCAAAAGCATGATGATGAATATCTACTATTCAAGTAACAGAAATAATATTGATGATACAAATAAACTATTTTACAAGGTAGTGATTTTCCCAATTTTACAAAATTTACATTATATATCGACTTAATACACGATATAAGGATAGTCCATTTAGGTCCATTTTAGTTCTCTGTGATCCACAGAGTGCTGTGTTTTGCATTCAGTTGGAATATAAATGACTACACCGTTAGCACAGGTTGAGACACTGATTTGAGGTTATGTCACTTCCATTGCTACTGTTGTCTCTGCTATGCCATTTAAACCCAGCCGCTCTGGTTCATGGTTCTCTCTGCAACAAAAGAAGCATTCCATAATTACAGACAGAATACAAATATTTCCTTATGCAATTTCAGTGATTTCTTACAGGCTCTGTACTATTACACAGCCATTAGTTGGATCAAGGACAAACCTTAACACATGCACTAGACAGAAACAGACCTTTTAAAACTAAATACTGGCATTTAACAATTGCTCTGACTCCATTAACATTGCAGTTCCTTCTACAAGATTATTAACAGACACGGTCCAACTTCAATGCATTTAACTATAAATTACCAGCCCAAATTATGGATAATAAGAAGTAGTCTCCCGAAGGAACAGAGTCAAGGTATGCCATCAGGACGTGCATAACTACCAATTATTCCATTAGTGAATTATTTTTTTTTTCCAGTTCAGTTTCAGCACCAGCACAAGAAATTCTAATTTCTTTCTGAATTTATTACCATTCCCTGCAGAAGAGCCTTAGGTCTGTTCAGCTAAGATGGTTCTTTTTCAGGCATATGCTGACTTGACTTGAAACACCCCTCTGACTCGATGGAAGCAAGACCCAAAGGCACTAATGATACAGGAGCATCCTTTAAAGCACTTGCTAACTTAAAAATAGCTTTTTCACTCTCTGCACAGTGACTACATTATACATGTGATTCTCCATCTTAAAAGCTCTTTTTAACATCTCTAGGAATGTCATGAAGTAATCCATACTGGATAAAGCTAATGCTCTTTTTCTGCTTTTTAACCTATGGAAAAGTGTTTCTTTTTCACTTTTAAAGCATCTTACAATCTAGCAGAGACCTTTAAAACAGAGCCCAAATACTGTCATTTTCAAAAATGCAACTACTAGCCACTGCCAGTCCTGTGGTACACTTAAGTATTGACTAAGTACTGGTAAATAATTATATTATAAATGCATATATAGCAAGATACAGGCTGGCTTATACCTGTTTTCTATTTTGAATTCAAGATGTGTGTACACACATGTATGGATAAAATAGATGTGCCAGCCTGCATCTTACATTATGGGCACACAGACCTGCAGAGAGAACATGTGGAGAGTTTGGAAGAATCTACTGGCAAATACTGCATAAGAAGGGACAAATAAAAATGGTTAGAATGAAGCCAGTTAAACACCATGGAAGATCACTAAAAGCGGTGTGCTCCAAACTGGCAGAAGTTATCTGGGTGTTCATCTGCAGAAAGACAGCACTGCATCAGCTCTTCTCATTTGTCACAGTCACGCTGACGATGCCAGCAGCTGGATGTTTTTGTGAGGCTGACACCACACCAATGGATCTCTTAGAGGGGGGGAAATGATTCTATTTCGTGCCCAACTCTGCATCAGAGCACATCTATGGAGACATTCAGGCAGCCCAAATTTAACTGGAATCTGTGCTCTAACTTGCCCTGCACTTACCTTGCTATACTGCTGATGGCACTGCTAGGAGTTACCTTTGGCACTCTGTCCATACTGGCAGCAACTGTGGCAAGTTTTAAGGCTGTTGGCGATGGTGCTGAAGTCCTTGTATTAATATGCACATTGACTGGAGAAACAACACTGACATTGTTGAGGTGCACTGCGTTAGTCAGGCAAGAATTGTTCATGGGAAGTGTTTGAGGGCTGCTCGTGCACAACGCTGGAATTAAGTGGTTTGTGGTGGTGTGGCCAACTGTCCTTACAAGCTGTACAGCTGAAATCCCTGGGCTGGATGATAAAGCCATGTTGGTGGAGTACAACGTTCTAGAGGTTCCTGTTGCAAAGCAGATGTTATTAATTAAAAACGTGCCGTTTAGATTTGAAGGCAAAAGATTAAATCAATAGTAATGATTTAAGTGTATGAGGCACTGGAACCATCCCTGTGTTACCTGCTTTGAAGATTCAAACAAATGAAAAGTTTTAGAAATGTTTCCAGTCAAACTTAGGGATATTTTAAGTGCTTTTCTTTGTTTGCTTAATTCACAAAGACATCACAAGGTGGAACAGATTGCATTTTGTATTTTCCAACTTTATGCGTCTCAATTTAGGTGCCTTAAATTAAAGTGCAACATTTCCTATAAAAGTACATCCAATGGGGCACAGCTTAGGCAGGCAACTGCAGAGAATGAGCGAGAAGCCAAGTTCTGATGTTCTGAATTGCCTCCTCCCTCATCTGACTGGCAACACCACGAGGTGCTGGGGACCAGCCTCCCTCAAGGCAAGAGAGTGAGGGGTACAGGAGCCCTTTCCAGCTTACAGAGCAGTGCTGTCTGTACTCAAATGGTGGGAAAACTTTAGGTTCAAGTCCCAGCTAAAATGAAGCACAGCACATACTCAAACCAGTGGCTCTCAGGATTCCTCTTCGTAGTCACTGACATAGTTTTAAGAAAATTAGAACTAAGAACATTATTCCCTATTCCTGCAAAAAGCTGTTTTTACTTCGTATGTTCTAATTTAAATCTCCCTATCTGAAGCTGGAATGGCTATTTTACATCACTGACATTTACAGCTTTGGAACAGTAACACAGACCTAATTTTATATGCATATTTGCAATATTTTTCATCAACTGTAAATCTACTGCTGATACATGGTACACACATACGCCTGATCCTGTATCCCTCAAAACATTACACTCTCAGAATTCAGCAAGTTACACACAGTTGCCTTTTTCTTTACTGGATCAGTTCCAGTATATTGATTTTATTCAGCTGTGTTGAGCTGTTTCTCCCTCCCCCCCTTACTTTTTTATTAATTATTTCATCATTAACCCAGCCTAGCAAAAGGTCTATAAAACTAATCACATCATTAGCTGTTAAAACAACAAATTACTGTAAAAGCCTTCTACTAGTTATGACAGCCAAATTTCAAACACCATTTCTCTTAGTATCATAGCAACTGCACCAACGTGACTGGCATTGTTTCTGAACCTCCCTGGCAGGGGGCAGCAGAGGCTGGGAGCAAGGCAGTGAATGCCTACTTATGTTGTGCCTGAATCTGGGAGGAATGCTAAGAGTTATGAAACCTGGAACTTATAGTAACATCAGAGGAGTTACTAGAAGTAGTTAATAAGCACAGTTTTGTTTGAATAAGCAAGTGAGATAATGATTGAAAAGCACTGCAAATTTTCTGCATTCTTCTTCAAGTACTTGATTTTTTAAGCCATTGGTGCCCTTCTTAAATTTCACATTCAGTCTCTTTATAAAATGCTATCAATTATCCCTTTGATTATGAAAGATTAACAGAGGAAAAAGCCTACAAGAGAAAATGAAGAATGTTCTTCCAGGGGTCGAAGAGCACTGACAGTTTTTATTACCAAACTGATGCGCATGACATGGCACAAAAATACCTAACATTAAGACTTAAAACCTTCAGTAGTAGTAAAATATACTGAAATTTTGGAGATGGAACAGGATCATTTGGCACATTCTCTGCTCTGCACAAGACCATAAGTTTTAAGAAATCATCACCTGAAGGCTGGACAACACCATTAATGTTGTTGTGGCTGGGGGTTTGTTCCTTCGTTGCCTCACTGCGACCAGGAGCAGGTGCACTGACCACTGCAGATGCAGCAAAGTGGGCACTGGCTGAATCAAGTGTTTTTGACATGCAGTCAGAGGTGCTGGAGCCCTGGGGGAATAAAAAAGTATTTTTTATTTCTTTATAATCATCCAAGTACAAAGTGAAGAACTACATTTGTTAATGTGTTTGAGAAGTTTCCTCTAGGATGATTACTATGGCTGTAAGCTGTCTCCTCTGTCTCTGCATAGAAAATACACACTAACCTAAATCTACAGAACTCTCAGCATTCACAGCACATTCATTCCCATGGAGTAATTCATACCACAGCATAATCACCTACTGAATTTTGGATGTAAAAACACTCTCACACTTCAGCCTGGAGAAAAGAAGGCTGCTGGGTGACCTCACTGCAGCCTTCCAGCACCTACAGGGAGCCTATAAAAAGTAGGGGAGTCAACTCTTCTAAAGGGTAGATAACAGCAGGACAAGGGGAAATGGTTTTAAGCTGAAGGAGGGAACATTCAGATTGGATGTCAGGGGAAGTTCTTTCCCATGAGAGTAGCGAGGTGCTGGAACAGCTGCCCAGAGAGGCTGTGATGCCCCGTCCATCCCTGGAGGTGTTCAAGGCCACGTTGGATGGGGCCCTGGGCAGCCTGGGCTGCTGTGAAATGTGGAGGTTGGTGGCCCTGCATGTGGAGGGGGGTTGGAGATTCATGATCCTTGAGTTTCCTTCCAACCTGGGCCATTCTGTGATTCTGTATCACTCTATCATTCTGCATATTTTTTTATTAAGTCCTTTCCAAAGATGGGAGAGGTAAACAGCACTGGAAACTAGATACAAAATGCTTAAAAAATACCTAGACATCAGCTTTCAGATTTTCTTTATCAGACAACTAAGCTCAACAGAAAACAAATGTTCATCCCTTGCAAGGATTTACAGATGAAAAATGTTTAGAATTCAGTAGTGTGGAGAACCTGGGGGAAGTGGAGGGACTGGAAAAATCAAGTTAGATACATGAAACTAACATTTTCCTCTTAGAAGTGATGAGTTTTTAGTACTCTCTTGACTTCTGTTCATAACAATGCATTATTACATGAAGTGGTTTTGCTATGAAGTCTCTCTGGAGCACTTCTATACACACAGACACACACTAAGATAAATCCCATGACAATTTGTATCACTTGACAGGGCACTGGCTATTTTTACATGGACACAATTAACGCATTAAAACATGAAGTCTCTTACTCAACTTCTAAAACAAAGTCATGATACGTTACTAAAACAAAATAAAACCACACACCAAGCAAACACTGGAGGTTTGGGTGTTGAAACTTAAAACATTAGCTGATTCAAAGACAGAAGAAACATGAAAGGTATGTGCACTAGCTACAGCATAAATTATCTTCTGAGCACTATCAAGCAAACTGGGAAAGCGCTTTGACCAAAACCCATTCTACATTCATTCCAAAACTTTATGTATTTATCAGATTGTGGAGGCATTCAAGGCCAGGCTGGATGTGGCTCTGGGCAGCCTGGGCTGCTGGTTGGCAACATAGCAGGGGGTTGGAACTAAATGGTCATTGTAGTCCTTTTCAACCCAGGCCATTCTATGATTCTGTGATGTTTAGCTTATAACAGATAAAAATGGCAGTAAGCAAAAAGGAAGACAGGAACATATGACAATGTCAGGTACAGTACCTGTGCTTTTGGATGTGTCTGTTGTGAGGAATGCTGAGATTGTTGTTTCTGTTGAAGCTGGGCAAGTTGTTGCCTCTGCATTTGAACTAACTGCTGTTGATGTGTCTGAAATTGTTCTTCTGTGATACCCCCTGTTACTACAGAAAAAAGAAAGGGAAGCCAGCGTTAAATGGGCCTGCACAGAACAACCACACCTCAGATGCAAGAATAGGCCAGTGCTGGGTAACAAGTGGGTGAAAACATCTACTGTGCCAGATGCTTGCAAAGATCTTCATACATTGCTACACAACAGAGAGGCCAGGCTAAATTTGTTCGCTGTGTTCTTTTAACATTGACTGAATTCATATAACAAAAGGATTCATAGCTTCCACAGTTTTTAAGCAACTTCTATCCTTGGGAGTTTTCTCTCCAATACCTTTAAGCAAAAGCTTATAGAGTTTTTTTTTTCCTTTTTTTTTTCCTGGAAATCAGGAAAAGAACACCCTAAAAATCACAGCTGAGGAAGATGCGCACTGGGCTTGGCTGGATGTCTGCTCTCACAGTGAACACTTCCAGGTCATTACTTTAAAACTTCCCCTCCTTCAGGGCATAAACGCTGCCTTCTTTTCTGACACCAGAACATACTATGCAAAGGAAGCCTATGCCTAACACTTGAGCACACTTATGTCAGCAGTGAAAAGAGGTGTTCTGCAGCTGCTAGTGTAAGTGGGTCACATGTATACATAGCTGGAATCCAGCCCTACACCAATCCTTACTTGAAAGATTCAGAAACTAACACACAATAACAAAGCTGATCTCTGTGTCACAAATGTTACGAGGTATCACAAATCACTGTTTATATTCATTTAGTATGACCTTCTAATTTCACACTTTTCTCCCCCTGAAGTAAATGCTGACCTGAACAAGACTTTCTCTATCAATCTGTTTTTCCTTTTAAAAGAGATGCTGAGTAACATAATGGCTTTGATCACTCATGAGAACTTGGTTAACACAACCTCAGTAGTATCACACTCCCAACAAGTAAGTATGGGAATGATGGAGTCAAGAAAAGCAGTTTTCAACATTCCTCCCCAACTCAAGAACTGCAAATATGATAAAGTCAAAATACCAGCAGGTGTTCAGCGCTAAACCTGAGTTTTGTGGAGTCAAAGCAGCTCTGGAACTAAGTTCTCCCAGGAGCAAGTACAAAGAGAATTCACTTTTCAAAGATTCCCATTAACTACATTTCAGCATTCTGAACTACATACTTTGAAGACCAAAGCTGTCATCCATCTCCAACACCTGGACGCTGCACGAATATCATTCATCTCACTGAGAGACAGTGAGACAACAGTAACATTGAATTGAGCTGTCTTTCATAGCCTGACTCTTCTGTTCCCTAGCTGTAGTACTCACCCTTGTGCTGAAATTCTGAATAAGAGCCAAAATGCAGACTGACTGTAGAGGAATTACATGGGAAATTACTTCTTTAGTGCTTCACCATTAACACAAGCATCAAACAAGCTGAAGAGCACTTAAAAGGTTCAGTGACTTACATTATTCACCCTATTAGATTCTTGGGATTTTATCATTATTTTCAACATATTCTGAAGAAATCAAGCTTTCCTCCCCAGTTAGCCATACTTAGATCCCCTCAAAGACTCTTCCCTCTTACTACAAGCTCTGAACTCAAAGTTCAGTCAGCTAAACCTGTTAAGCTTCCTCACAACAGCCTCCCAAAATGCGTTTCGTTACTAAAGGCAACAGAGCCAAGAACAGCATTATGGAACATTACGTATGTATGCAATTCTATTTTTAAGTTCTGAGGCACCAAATTCCATAATGCCTTCTGTTGTGTTCAAGAACAAGCCAGTTTCATGCAGATAAACACCTCAAATGCATTTACCCCTAATTAGCTATTCCCTGTCTGCAGTACAGGGGCATTTATCTTGACTCCAAGTTGCTGAGTCAAACTGACCACCACCCAGTTTAGGGCTGGCCTACACCTTACATGCTCTCTCTCTCCCCTCCCAGTTTAACACAGGCCAGGAAGCCACAGAACACAGGGCTGATCAGCACAGCAGCATCCTAATTGTTTCTGCATTCATACTTGTCAGCTCCAGCCAGGCCAGTACCTATCAGCAGGGATTTACTCGGTCACAATAAGCTCTGCTGTTAACCTTATGAAGAAAGCAGACACTCATTAGCACATCTACCACCATTTCATTTTGCCAAATTAAACAACTGAAGGCTCCTAAAGACAAACCCAACTTCTACAAAACTCCAAGGCAGCCTTTAAGGTCACAGCCAAGTGCAAGAGTTCTGTACTTTTCATTAAAGCTTCTATTGACCAGTATTTCAGTTTGCACTGCTAAATATTGGGATTTCTATTTAACCACAGTCTGCCTACATTGAAACACTACAAAATACTACAAAAAGTCTACATGAGAGTCTTTTGCTTTCCATCCCTAGACACCTTTGGCCTAGATTATGATGTCACTGCTCTTAGGAGCTTTAATCAAAGATCATCATTCAGGCTGCCCCACCAGAACAGTTCCTCATTAATCTAATTACTTCTACGTGATATTTTAGTCTCAACAGGATACCTCTAAAAAGTAAACGCCTGCTCCACGTGTAGAATTCTGTACCTCAGAATGCCACCATCTCCACTTGTCTTCTGTATCTATGGACACAGTAGCTTAGCAGCCAGCTGTCTGAGTGGCTCCCAGGCACTGGCAGCTGACGCAGAGCGCTCTGGCAAATTGCTGAAGATTTTGCCTACAGCCTAATTCTCACTTCGGTTCCACAAGCAAGACAAGTTGCAGTCTAGGAATTCAGCCAGCCAGCCAAGCACTACTTTGCCAAAGTAAGTTGTACCATCGACAAGTTCCTCGCAACCTCCTTCATACACTGCTTATCCTCATCATCAGCTTCTCTCATTTGTTAAACAGAATCCTTCCAGAGCTGGCTTTGGCAAAGAGACCACGTTTGCTTCCCAGGTGCAGCAGGTAAGCCTGCTGAAAGTTTACACAACTGATCAAAGTGATAAGATTGTTGTAGGGACCTTGTCTCCTTATTAGAGCACAAGCAGGAGAAAAATTCAGCTTGGAACAGAGGTTCTTTATTCACACAATGATTAGGCACCTTTATGACAAAACCAGTCATGCACTTAAGTCTTTGCTTCTGTTTGCACAATGCTTAGCATTGGGGAAGTAGTGTAACAATTGTTTCAGCGAGACAGAAGTAAAAATATAAACTTTAAATACAAATAACCAAAGCGAGCATCTCCAACTCTTCTCTAAACTAAAAAAAAGAACCTGAACAACAAAACTGATCATTCAGTTTAACTGTCATTTTTTCTTCCAGAGATTCTTTTACGCTCAAAGGTAAATCTGTAATAAAATTCATCTCTACAACCACCTCCCAAAAAGATCTGCCTTGATGGATATGGCACCTATGTCCATTTAATGCACAACCACTTTTTGACTCATCCTTCAAAAATTCTCCCATTACTTACTATGTAGCAAATGCAAAACAGCAGTGCCTCTTCTTGGCTCAGTTACACAGTGAACAATTTTGTTGCTTTATTGCACCCGATTCTTTCATAGAACTACAGGATCTGCTTTGTAGTCTGAATACGGAAACAAAAGGGTCTTCCCAACCCAAACATTTCCCTATGCAGTGCACTCCAACTGCTGAGTAATCTCTGCTCACATCTGAACAGTCTTCAGACAGATCATCAGGATTATACAAAATAAATTACTGTTCCTCCACAAAGTAGCCTAGAGCCATCACATATTATACAAGTACTTCTCTACAGTCTCTACCATCACTACAATGTCTATTTTTTTTTTAAGCTCCAGAAGCTCAAATCCTAAAGCACGAGCTCTCACTGATTCACCACATAACATCAACATCTTAGTGCTTTAGGCCTACTGAATTGGTTAACACTCAACAAGAGCCAACCCTTTTCCCCCCACCCATGCATGGCTTCCTACCAAAACAGAAAGATCCTCCCTGTCAGGCCCTTCACTGCTCCAATTTTCATTCATACCTACAGTATGGATATTTCACAATCTCTCCAACCTTTTTCTTTCACTCAGACATATCAGCTTCTACCTCAAAATACTCTCCTAGTGTAAGTGGACTCCATCCTCAGCAAAAAAGTCTCTCCAGAGCAGCATTTAAAGCCTCAACGTTTTGCACCTCATCCTTAGATAATCTATTGATACTTACATTATCATGAGAAATTCTACAGAAACACCAACTCTGCATGTATCTTTTTAAGCAACTAGCCTTACCTTGCTGTCACCATACTTCTTCATTAAATAGAAACCCTGCAGTACTACTTGATCATTATACAAAGAGCTACCAGCAAATTCTTTGCTGGTCCATCCTAGCATACTGTCCACGTTCCACATGCTTAACTCTGACAAACACCATTCATTTCTGTTGTCTGCATTTGCTTTCACACAGCCTTTCTTAATTCTTATCAATAATCCCAGCACACAGAACCACCCCCTTTCTGTTACAGGTGCAATTCTCCAGTCTTTCAAGCTCTTTACAAACAAAAATTATACAAGATATGATCATGACACACTGTCTATTCTCTTCATACAGCAGAAAAAAAAATAATTCTTGTGCAAATCTCTTCACAGGAGAGCACAACAGAAAAGTTGCAATGACTAGAAAAGTTGCAGCAGCTGACTTTAAAAGAGATGGGCCCCTTCCATATCCACTTGATGTTAATTATGGGATTTAGAAGCAGCCTGTCGTGTCACCCAGTTATCTTCTTTTACAATACTAAGTTCTGCATGCACACAATAGAGTGGGAAAACACTCAAATGCTTGTTGTGCTTGCTAAGAGATCTCTTCTGGCACATCTCCAACCGTCCAGCATTTTGAAGAATCATATATTCTTTCAGCAGTGCCAGTTTTAACATTGTCACTTGTTATAAATAAATCACTTGCTACATGTATTAGTTGTATTTGAGACTGCTAATACAAACTTAAAGCAATTTTTTGCTTCTGGTTGTTTTTATTCCAAGTTAAGTGATCCTGTATCCAAATCAGTGACAAAGGGTGTACAAAGATGAGAATAGTGTTGCATGTATTTGATAGTCTTGTGAAGATTCTACTTTTTTTTTTTTTCCTTAAAGCATACATGAATTGCCACCTTGCTCATCTGGAGCTGTAAGGTCACAAAACTGAATGGTAAGAGACAGCTGCATTAAGGGTGCGAGTTAGACATCAACCTTAAAGGATGAGGAAATCCCCCATCACTCTTCATCTGTGCCTGTTGATTTTCTGATAATCAGCACAGCAAGGTGTATCACTGTTACAGTAAAAACTGCAACACTGGAAGCCTCCAGGTGTCAACTCAAAACACGGTTTTGTACCTTCTTCATTTCTGCTCCGAGACTTTACTGATTCACTACTGGTTTCTGGAGATGGCTTAGCAAGATTTAGAGAACTCCAAAAATATCTCCCTGTCTCCACTGTTTCCCACCCACTCTGATACCCTCAATAATACAATGGCTTCTCTTCTACATTCATAAAGAGCATTATTCACTCCTTAAACGAGGTGTGATAAATTTCATGTAGGCAATGCTGACATACAAACAGAATCCCTCCTTCACATCTGGCATGTTTAAGTCCAGCACTTTACCATGATTCTATCTAAACTGCAATTAAAGCAGGAGGAAGAGAACTTAAGAAAAGCCCTAAGAAATATAAAACAGTTACCCTGTATCACTGGGTTTAGTTACACATCATTAGTTAAGGTGGTATCAGCCCAGTTCCAAGAAAAAAAGCACCATAACTTCGTATTTTATGTTCTATAAGAATTTAAATCCTTCTGCCTACCTGATATGCCGTTCTTGCTGGTGTTCAATAAAGCTACAGATGCTGCAGAAACTCTTTTATTATTCACAGTCTGCCCTGGTTTCCTTGAGGTACATTCTTCACTATCGCTGTCCTGTAGATTTAGTAGCCTTGGCTGAAAACACTGCAGTCGACATGATCTGATATTGCTTAGTATTTCAGAAAGGGACAGTCTGTTTTCACAACGTTTATTGGAAGCATTGGTCCGTGAAAAATTAGAAGAAAAGTCTAAGGTCTGGGAAGAGCTTGAAAAACTATTCAGCATTTCCGGGTCAATCTGTCTCAAGACAGGATCATGTTCTGTGGATATTCGGTCCATTATAACCCTGATTTAAAAAGATGGAAAAAAAAATGTTAATTATGTTTCTTATATATGTGCTTTCGTACTTTGAAGGGAAACAAAGGGTAAAAATAAAGCAATCCTACCTTCCACCCCTGCCAACTCGTCTTCTTGCAAATCCTATACACCTTCTTGGAATTGTAAGGGTTGTAAGGCAATGCCTGAACCTCAGTTTGTCCAATTCCGCATTTTCATATGAAGAATTAGTTTGGTCCAAACGAGGCTGCAAAGAATAAAGGAAAGTCCATTTGCACATTCCTGAAAATACAAAGTAGTCTGTGGTGTTCTCTACGTGATCACAATAGCAAGACACCTGCATGGCAGGAACAGAAGCAGATGCCAGCACACATCTGAGTTGTGCAAAGAACTTACAGCACAACTTGTGGGAGATGCCCATGCTCTGAGTACTCAGGGAGACTGTTTAGGCTTCTGGAGCAGACAACCTAGCAACTAAGTTCCTCTCCAGTGAGTTATAGGCAGCCTTAAAGACTACACAGTTACAAAACTTATTTTGCCATGCAACTTCACTTCTCTGGTGGGAAGTGAGCAAAGCAAAACCAGACCCAGTGCATTACATTGTTTCTG
Source organism: Lagopus leucura (assembly GCF_019238085.1). Classification (NCBI taxonomy): domain Eukaryota; kingdom Metazoa; phylum Chordata; class Aves; order Galliformes; family Phasianidae; genus Lagopus; species Lagopus leucura. Next base: position 1,940,869 of record NW_024962273.1, read on the forward strand.
TTGGTCCTCCACAGATAACAGCTTCCCATCCACAAATCCATACTCAGTATGAAGTTTCACTATCAGTGGTTCTGAGAAGACGATGGAATGTTTAATCAGACTTTCTCCTCTGCTCACTGCTACAATTGCAGTGTAACATTCTTCCAACATATCCACAGCTTGCAATAATTCAAAAGAAAGATTTAACTACACAAAAAAAATCCTTAACAGGTTAAATCTCTTTGCTTTTACAACCAGCTCCAAACAATGCCCACATCTGAGAACTAAAACAAGTAGCAACCCATGAGCTTTATAAGCTGGGAACAAAGGATGCGATAGGAAAACCAAGGGGAATGCATGGAGGGGGTGGAGTCCTCCCATTCAAACAGTGGCTGAATTAGGCTGCCGTGCTTTGTATTGCCTTTAGGAAGTCAGAGGAACAGGTCAAGGAGAAATATTCTTATAGAAAAACTCAAAGATTTTCTTTGGAGCCACCAAATCATCATGGTTTTCATAATGAAAGTGGGACTAGAAGAACTATTCCATTATCAATAGGCCAATGAAACCAAAAACAGAACACCCAAACACACTAAATGCAACAGCAGATAGCCTTACAGCATAATACTGGCATCCTGCTCTTCTCCTGAAGGCACAAGGTCCATCAGGATCATTTTCCTCTTCTGCTTCTGATACTGGTGAGGGTACCTAAGCCAAAAAGCAAAGTTACTCTTTCAACCGCCATGTGTATATAATACAGATACTAAAACATACAATTAATATATAGTAATCAATTGACTGATATGGTAAAAATGTATTTTTGTACTAGTTAGCATTTCATATATTTTATAAATACTGCTTTACATAATAGAAAGTTCTCCAAAACACAGTTTGGAAGACGAAACAAACTCAAGCAGCTTCTGCAAACATCTTGCATGCAGACCAACTGCCCAACACAGTTATTCTCCACTTCAAGCTATACTGTCCACATTCCAGATAGCTGAGTTCTCCATTTTCAGTAGGCTAAAAGAAATCATAACAGACTGTTACCTGTGGGAACTCATCCTCATCTGAGCTGTGGAAGTCATACTGCTTGATATCACTCTTGTTGATAACAGGCAAGGGCTCAGCAGAGGGCTGTTGAGCAGTCACCACACACTCCATTTTCGGTTTCTTCAGATATTTCTTCTTCTGACGTACAACATCTGATATCTCTTCCTTTAGAGATGAATGATGAGGATGCTGTTCGTCAAAAACAGAAAGGGATCCAATAAATAAAAGCACGTACTTGATGTTGTTTCTTCACCCCATGCCTTAGAAAAACATGGCTGCTCATCTTCCGGAGCCTCTGGCCACTGGTGCAGCACGTTGAAAATTCAGATACAACGTAACATTTATTCTAAACATCTGAAAACCTCAAAACTTTACTTCAATCACCTTTACAGAAGCTTATTAGTAAACTGAAAGCTTTCATGCTATGTGACTACAGTAAAGGGTTCCTTTCTTTTCATCACCCTCAGGATACTGCAATTGGAAAGTCTGCTCCAATTACTTTCTCAGGCCTCAGTTTTCTATGCCAAGAAACTACAGCTTTCTTAATTGCTCAAATCTGTTCACAAAAAACACTTTATGTTTTCCAGCTCTCACATGGCTTATGTTTCTTGTAAGACTTCATGCTACTAGCTTTTGCCATGTTTTCATTTAATTTCTAAGATTTTGCTAACATAAATCCTCTCCAGCAAGCAGTAAGCAACTGCAGCAATATTAAACTGTTATTTGAACACAAATGTTTTACAACTTCAAAGCTCTCCAATTAAAAATTACTTTCCCTTCCAAAATTTTCAATTAATGAGTAAAAGCCAGAGAAGTTCTCTGAGAAGCTCTTTAATTTTCCCCCAAATTACCACTTGTCAGTAGCTGTCTGACTGAAACTAACTCCAGTTCAGCTTCATAAACCAGAGATGAGAAACAGCAGGCACAATTCCCAGCAGAGAAGTGAAGGCAGGGATCTGTACCACATTTAGTGACCACTGGGTGTCGCAGCTGCTAAATACAAACTCCAAAAAGGATTCAAACTCCCCAGCTTTACAGATGAGAATTTTTTTGCACTTAAACAATTCCCAACAGCTCCTAGAATCCTCTAGCATTCTTGCTGTAAATCAGCAATCCGACTGCCTTTGAACTGAGGACTAACCAATACTCATGGACAACACTGCAGGAAAAATGCAGTGCTCTAATCTTTTGTCAATGGAAAAAAAAAGTAATTCACTGTTTGCCATCTCAATGTTGTCCCTTCACACACTAACAGCACTGGTACTCTCGCATCACCTTATAATGGAAGGGAGAAAAAAAATGCGAGAAGAAAAATGAAAGCTAACACAAAGCTGTTGTTTGGTGGATGATGGCCAATTCTTTTAAAACTTAGGGGAGAAAAAAGCTAAATGTTAAACACAGCAAGCGTATCAATCTGCTAGGCAGTTTTCTAATGCAAACACCTGCAGGGTACAGGAAACAGGAGACTTGAAGCAGAAGGAAGATTACCTTAATTTTACATTCTTGAACTTTGTGATGATTTCCATTATGAAGAGTGGATGCAGTTGTGCTCATTTCCTTTTCAGGTCTGTTAAGCTTCACTTCATTGAGAATTTCACCTCCATAATCACCCAAATGGTATCTTAAAAAAAGTAATAATAATTAAAATATAATAGTGAATTTCCACTGGCAAAACATCAGAGCGACAAGGAACAGGTTTTCATGCAGCCTCTTCGCCTTTCTGTTTTAGCTTCTCAAGTCTACATAAGCAATATTTGCCTTCAGCCATGCATGTGTGCAGAAGACAAGCATCCATACAGGAATAAATCACGGGAGCTGTTTTCAAACCTATTTAATGAAAAGTAAAATCTTAGAGTTCTAAGTGACATCATTTGCAAGCCTACCTTTTCTCTACAACTTCCAACGTTAAATGCAATAACTCGCGTTTTGTCTTCTCTCTCCTCTTAATCATCTCCAAAATTGTTATGGCTCTGCTAAACTCTCTTCTTAATTTCAGCATCTTCTCATAAGATGCTTCATCGTTCTTTCGATTCTGTTGAAAGATTAAGCAAATTTTATGTCAAAAGCAAAACCCATTGGGCATAACTGGCACCAGTCCAGCAAAAAAAAAAAGTTACATAATACTGCTCAGAGTGAGAGCCAATGAGATCAGGATGAACTTCTCAAAAAGCCCAATCTAGTTGGGATAGACAGCACAAAGAGCAAAAGAAAATCTTTTCAGTTGAAAAGGCACTCTTCAGTCATTTTCACCACGTTTTCTCTCTCTCAGATTGCATCCCAGCCCAGAGGCAGCTCGTCAAAAGAAGGAATTCAGGACTTTGTGCCTCTGTGTTAAAGGTTTTCTTTAACCCTGTTTCTGCACACGATAAGGTTGCGTGCATCTACATACACGTTTGTCATTATTCTGCATTCTATATCAGATCTCATTGATAATGCTAGAAATACAAAACCTGAATCGTTTACCAGATGGTAAATAGAAGAGTTTCCCCTTCTTTCACCAAAGCAACATGTGAGCCTATAAATTACCCTTGGACTTCCAGCCTTCCAGGAAATTGTCACATTGTAGATAGACACAGAAAATTAACATGTTACAAACTGACTACGTCATTTAGCAGATTTGAAACTGAGGTGGGTCCTCCAATATTGCAACTACTGATACAAACAACTGTATCAATAACTGCAGATAGCATCGCACTGATTCTGCCGTCTGCTAGAAAGAAATCAAATCAAAATGGTTCCTAGCTATATAGGATTGAAAATGGCAAGTTACCTTTCTTGTCTGCATCTTCTCAGTCCTCCTCCGAAAGGCAACATAAGGGTCGTTGTTGGTGGAGCCATCCCTCTTCTCCTGTTTGATTTGGGGGATGAGGGACGGCCCTCTGCAATTCTTACGCTTTCTTACCCAGTAGTCATATACAGCCTTAATAAGGTAGTCATCCTCATTTAGCAGCAATTTAGCTTCCTGAAGTGTAACGAGCTGAAAGGAAAATGTGAAGGGCTTGAGATGGGGTAAAGCAAGGAGAAAGTCACCGCACATTCAAATGCCTTGCACACTTCCTAAATAAACTTGATCCTTTTCTAGCACAAGGGAGAAGAGTACTCACCTGAATCCAAACAGACTGTCCTAACTTAAACAGTCCCTGATTTTTCTGGATCAGCACCATCAGCTCTCAGAACCCTTTGTACAAGTCTACAACTTTGTCTACTCTTCATGAAAACAATCACTTCTGATATCATTACAAGCACAGGGCGTAAATGACTTACTATCAAATCATAATCTGAAGACTAATCACTGACTTTTTTTTTTCTTTCCCCTAAATAAAGAGGAAAATGCTTACTGGTGAGACATTACTAACATCCGATTGCTTGCAGTTTGATGTTGTATACAATAAAGAACCCTTCAGTGAAATCAAAATATGTTCTAAAGCAAATTGCCACCATTATCTTTTCCCAAAATAATTTTTATTTTGTGATAGAAAAGGACAATGACCTTCCATATTTATCACAACACAGGGATACACAGACACTCATTTCTTACACAAGTTATTTCAGTGGGAGGTAGTTAAAACACAGGTAATTAAATAATTATATTCTTATCATGTGTTCTACTTCTATACTGAAATCATACCTAGTAAATGTAAAAGCCATCACTGAGTAACTAACATATGAGTTTAACACATTCAGATCTTAAACCAACTTATTAAATAAAGAAAATCTCTATTATTACTTAAAAGAAGCCTGACAGAACTTCATCTTCACCATAGTTTGAAGAATACCAAAAATAAACTTGAATTTCAACTTGCAGTTTTGCAAGCAGCATTTCAAATTATGTTAAACCTTGTCTCTACGTTAGGATCATCAGAAAAAGAAACAATACATTTAAGAAAAATAAGGCCATCCTAAGTCTAAACACTGCTTCTATGGAAGTAGTAGCTGCAGCCAGAATAAAACAAAACCCAATTTATAGCAGAAAGAGAACTAAAAAAAAGGACCTGCTCATGGAGGTGGGTGAGGGAAAAGGAGCTTCCTAACCCCCTGTACTTATGACAACATGCAGCGTTACAGCAATCCTGCATCTGTCCTAATGAGAACAGACATCAGCCTGGTTAATCAAACCAGTCTTCGGTTCTTGAATTTAACTTCATTACTCAATCAATCAATAACGAAAGCAACATAAGGAGAAAACATGAAAAGCGTAACCAGCTGCTTTAACTGAAAGCCAGGACAGAGGTATCAACAGCAAAGCTCTACAGGACCCAAGTGCCATGTACTCAACAAGCATCATTCAGTGTATTTGATGATTTTTTCTTCATGTAGTAAAATCTCTTTACCCAACCTTCACTGAGCTCCCCAGAAGAGGCAGAGAACACAAGACCTTGCCTCTTACAATGTAACACCAAACTACATCAGGTTAAGCAACTGTGGCAGAGCTACGGATCCTGCAGTAGATGTTTCACTCCTTCATAATGCCCATCTTGCTGAGAAATAACATTGTTTCAAGCTAACCTATCAGAACCTGGTCCTTCTCATGTAGTTTTTGAGCCATGTTTTGGCTTTGAAGACCCTTCTCCAGACAGTGGTCTCCTGGAACACCTCAAGAACTTAACTACTAAAATATATTAGCCTCCTTGTGATAAAATAATTGGCAATTCATGCTTGCTCCTAGAGCATAGCTTCCTTTCTTACATCACTGCATTTTATACCACAAGGGTCCAATCTCAACAAAGGCTTTGCTTTACTGTCCGTGCTTCTAACCTTCAAACTGAAGACAATGCCCACTGTGCCAAGCAAAAAAAAAAAAAGGATTTGGATTCTGATATGCTCAGATCTGTACACCTACCAACCACTGTCAGCTTCTTTCATGCCAATACAGGTGAAAGCAGATTCTTTCAGTTGTCCCCTTCTAATATATCATGGATGGGAATTAGAATTTAAAACCATCTCCTCCCATTGCCACTGCACACACACACCACACACACCCACTACTCCTCCTATTTTCCTGCTACCAACAGTGACAATAAGTGACAGCAGTGCAATTTCTGTATGCCTGCAGTCACACAAGCATACTTCTCCAGTTAGCAGCACAATTGAAAAATGAATGAGAACTACTGAGCAGAAAACTCACAGGTGAGAATACTTTAGCCATTTCTTAACATAGCAAAATACCTGACTAGAACTGGCTTTTTCAAGTCTGTCAATCATTATTTCAAACTGCAGTGGCTTGATTTCCATCTTCCGATTTAGTCTGTTCAATAAGGTTTCATCCTCAGAGTCCATATCATAATCTGGCTGTTCATTGTCCAGATTAAAGGCTGAAACAAAAACACACAGGCACAAAACAAGTGAATACAGAAGCATGCATTCAATAGTCAGAAATAAAAAACCATCATCAATCAAATTAGCAGATCCCCACCATGACGCTTCTCTCTTTTTGCTACAACTGTGCCCACATGGAAGTATTAAAATAGTATTTAGAAGTTTCTTGTCTTTGTCTTTCTATATAAGGGCAAGTCTCGTTCTCTTTTAATGTGGTTTGAAAGGCAGAAAGAAAATAAAGATTTTCTTACAAAAGCTATCATAGGAGCATACAAATTTTACTGTCTCTTCTTAGTGATATTACAATGCAACTCTTCTACAGTAAGCTCAACAATTAAGATAATTTTTAGTCAAATCTCATACTTTCAGAAAAGTACTTAAGTTCCAATACAATTCATTGCCCATTTTAAAGCAACTCAACTAAATAACATTACTAAAATATTTCATGAAGTAAACTTGTTTCAAATACAACGCTGTGTAAAATCATAGAATGGCTTGGGTTTAAAGGGAATCTCAGATATCATCTAGTCCCAAGTCCCTGCCGTGGCAGGACTGCCAACCACTAGATTAGGTTGCCCAGGAGCCCAGCCAGCCTGGCCTCAAGTGCCTCCATGGATGAGGCACCCACAGCTTCTCTGGGCAGCCTGTGTCAGCACCCCACCACCCTCTGAGTGAAGAACTGTCCCCTAACATCTAACCTAAACCTCCCCTCTTTCAGTTTCAATCCATTCCCCCACATTCTATTGCTATCTACCTGTATAGAAAGTCGGTGCTCCTCCTGCCTGTAAGCTCCTTCCAGGTATTAGAAGGTCACAGTGAGGTCTTCCCACAGCCTTCTGTTCTGCAAGTTAAACAAGCCCAGCTCCCTCAACTTTGCATCACAGGAGAGGTGCTTCAGCCCTCTGATCATCTTCGTGGCCCTCCTCTGGACCTACTGCAAAAGCTCTGCATCCTTTTTGTGCTGGGGACTCCAGCACTCTAGATGGAGCCTCATAAGGCCAGAGTAGAGGGGGGACAATCTCCTCCCTCAACCCACTGCAACTCCCCTTTTGACGCAGCCCAGGATACTGCTGGCCTTCCAGACTGCAAGCACACACTGCTGGTTCGTGCCCCACTTTCCATCCATCTGGACCCCAAAGTCTTTCCCTGTAGAGCTGCTCTCTAGGAGCTCATCTCCCAGTTTGTATTCATACGTAGAATTGCCCCAACCCAAGCGCAACACCCCGCACTTGGCCTTATTGAACCTCTTTAGGTTCTCATAGGCCCACATTTCAAGCCTGTCCAGGTCTCTCTGAATGGCATCCCTTCCTTCTATTGTACTGACTGCACCACTCTACTCTGTATCATCAGCAAACTGCTGAGGGTACACTCAAACCTTACAGTCCAAGTCACTGACAGAGACATGGAAGAGCACAGGGCCCAAGATGGACATCACTTGTTACCAGCCTCCACCTGGACAACAACCCTCCAGCTACAGCCATCCAGCCCATTCTTTATCCACTGAACAGTCCACCCTTCAGATTCATCTCTCTTCAATTTAGAGATAAGAGTATGGTACAGGACCATATCCACAACCTTGCACAAGTCCAGTTAGATGACATTATTCGCCCTTCCTTGGTCCACTGATGCCATCACTCCAGCACGGAAGGCCACCAGATTGGTTGGGCACGATCTGCCCTTGGTGAATGCTAGACAAATTCTGATGGGAAGTCAGGTGTTGCTTTTTCTCCAAAACCAACTTAATTCTAAATACACAGAATCATAGAATTGCTCAGGTTGGAAGAAACCTTAAAGATTATCAAGTCCAACTGCAACCTCACCATACTCCCTAACTCTAACAAATGAGAACACAAATCTTTCTGTATTCTACAAACAGTGTGCTCTCAACCTTACAGCAAGGCTCCTATCTTTATTACAGATCACATATTCACATCCAAACTCTGACAGGTGAAATATTAACCAGAACACTCCAAATAATTCAACCAACAAATAACTGTATTAGCAGCACTGAAGCTTTGTGGCCATACATTCTACGTGTATTAGACAACAAACCAAAGCCCCATCTTATCTCTTTCTTCTTAAGTCACAGCTATATCTCAGCAGCAGCTTTGAGAACTCTGCACCCAAACTCCCTGGTGCAATTTGAGGTGATGCAGGTAACAGCAGAACCATGAGAATAACGCTATAAAATAGCTTCAAGGAAGTCACAGCATTCTGTTTCATATGGTACACAGTCGACTAGTATGCAGTAACACATTCCTTCCACACAGCAGACCAGCCCAAGAGTGCTTCTTCTCTACTCCCATGCAATAACTTAGCCTTAACCACTGCCAGCATGTAAAAGTATTTAGCCTTGCACAAAAGCTGAAGAGGCACTCACACTCAGATACAACATGTCAGAAGTGCCAGGCAGCAATCCCTTACTGTTTTCAGCTGTCAGCTGCTACCTCCCTTCACTGTACTAACTCTGAGTAGCACTTAATCAGAAGACTTCTCTGGCTCAACACATACTGTAAACATGCTCTAAAAATATATTCCAAGAAAATAATATTACTACTACTGCAGTACAATTATGTTTTAATTGGATTATTTGTAGTGTTAATTCAGTGAAGTGGCCATGCAGATGGTACGAAGGCACATTCCACTGTTATTGTGTCGCAATTTTGTCCTGGTCTAGTATTAAATAGGGAGGTTGGTGGTCCTGCCTATGGCAGGGGGGTTGGAGATTCATGATCCTTGATGTCCCTTCCAACCCGGGCCATTCTGGGATTCTACTGGGCATAAGACCCACAGCAGCTCTTCTAAAAAACAAAAGAGAAAAATCAACAGCGGCACATCAGATTGACACTTCTACACTTTGCACTGCTTGCATCCTGCTGCTTCAGTGATGGCTGCAGAAAGCTAAAGTTGAGATAAAAACTAAGAATATTATTTAAAATACACAGCTCTGTAAGACTGTATTTATTTAAAAAAAATAGAAAGGAAATTGCTCCAGTGTGCGGGGTAACAGCCAGTAAATAAGCATCAGCACCCATCCCCAGCTGCTCTTCACTGAGTTCCAGGAGTCCTGCCTAGCAGCTGGTGCTCCCCCTGCCATCAGTGCCCCATACTGCGCTCCACTCTGGACTTTGATGGCCTCAACTTGCTGCTTTCTCCAAAAAGGAAGTTGCAAAAGTTCCCCTGAGCCTACAAAACAAACTCAATCCTAACGTGCAGTGTAAAAATCATATTCAAGCAACCCCACTTAAGAGAGATGGCTCAAGGTTTCCAGAGAGGCTATCTGTGCTTTGGGAGGGCTCTCCAAGCACTACAGCAGGTCTGTGCTCCACAAGCTGTGTTGAAGCAGGTTTCCATGGATGATCTCAGAAGGCCCAGAAACCCATGAGAGCCCAGAAGAGGCACTGTTTGTTCACCCAAAGGCACAAAAACACGCAGCCCATTACCTGTCAGTAGACAAGCCAGTAATTCCTTGTGAACAAAATGGTAAGTCAACTTTTTTTTTTTTTTTTAAAACCAGAGCATCAGTGAACATGGGGAGCATTGTGACAGAGGAGATGCTGCTCACCTGTAAGCTGGGAGCACTGCTTGTAAACCTGCCCTCATTTTCACACTGAGGAAAGAAAGAGTTGCTGGAAATCCCTGAGCCATGCATGTCCCAGTCACCTGGCAGGCATGTTCAGCTCTGGGGAGATGTGAGTGGCTTTCTGCTAAGGGAGGGAGCTGAGCCCATTTGCAGGTGTATCCAGCAAGCAGCAGGACCAGGTGGAGGCACATGGAGCAACCAGAAGTGGAAAAGGAGGAAAATCAGAACCTCCTCCTTTGGCTGTTACACTGGCTCATCAGCTGTGCAACCACTGGTGAAATAACATGTCAAATCCACCTAATTTCACAAATAATTCGCTGATAAAAATCTCGGTACTCATTTCTGAGACTTGATGGATTAAAAAAAAACTAAGCGCTGAAAAACAGGAAATAATAATCATTAAAAAAAACCAACACAAAAGCAAAGCTCTACACCGTAATTTCCACTAAAATATTTTGACATAATCAAAATGACAAGATACAGAAGATAAAAGGTATCCAATATGCACTTGTCAGGAGCACTGAATAAATCTAGTCTCATCTTGCTCCACAGGAAGCATATGGCTAATGTCAAAGCAGCAGCAGCAGCCTGTGCCACACACACCGCTTTCATACGTCCTACCAATACTCTTCTTCATCAGGCAGTGCTCCTCACACTGCTTATCATGACCTGTGCTTACCAACACAGCTCAGCTGAAATGAAAGGGAGGCTACATGGAGGCCACAGGTTAATGATGCGGAGGCAATGGAAATAACAACTGCATTCCAACAGAATGCATGATTATCACTCTTCAGCTGCTACATGCAATCACAAGGAGTTAATTAACCCCCAGCTAGCTTGCTACAGCTCTGGGATGCTCACCGAAGCCCCCTCTCTCCCTGAAGTTTGCCCACTGCTGCTCTTTCAAACACACTTAGTGACATCCTTACTCCTCATTTTTGTTTTTTCTGAGCACAGAGCACACTGCATTGGTTCCAGGAAAAGCCAGTTTCCATCCTGGAGCTGCCCTCAATACACAGGTGTTGTCAGCTGCCCAATGTGGTCACTCACCACTCTGCATTTCTGCACCTACCATAGCAACAGATGCAGCTGCTCATTAATGCCTACAGAAGTTTGTGGACAACTAGCCTCAGTCTCAGCAAACATAGTATTTCAGACACCCTGCTAGTGGCTAGCATTTTAGAACCAACCAATGTGACAGTTCACAGTTGCAAGCCAACTTTCTACAGCCCTTTTTCCTGGTAGTTCTTGAGAGATTCTTGTGGCTGAGAAATGAATGTTGTTTCCCTACTCCAAAGCATCTGTCCCTCCCCACACCGCATGTTTATACACTGCGCTGAAGAAAAGGGCCTCCATGATCCTATCACTAAGCCTCACCTCAAATAAGCATTCAGAACTTGTTGGCTTGCTAATTGCTGTTGCAAAACTACCATCCTAGTTTACACCCTTTGCCACTGCAACCACTCCTGATGACAGAAACTTTCACAGAGGGATTGGCTTTTATTTACTTTAGCTCCTCTACATATTAAGTTCATATTAAACTATGGAAATGCAATTTGTTTAGAAGTTAAATTACATAAAATAGGGTTCAGTGTAGCTGAATTATCTTATTTAGTTTACTTAAGAAAATTAAGGCTGTGGTTCAGCAGTCATTAAGCTGACCTAGGTGTGAGTTACAACTAAACCAAGCTCTTCCACCAGCTTTCCTCCCCAGCAGCCATGAGTTCTTTCACATTCCTTGCACCAACCTCAGCAACCACACGCTGAGCCAAGCCAGAGAAACGAGAAACCCACAGTCCACCTAACCAAAGCAAACTGAAGATAAGCCTACTGCCAGATCTGCTCCTGGGCTGCTCCCCCAGAGCACAGCTGCTTCGAGGAGGCTGCTGGCATTACGAACCAAAGAGCAGCACTGATCCTGTTGGCAGCAAACACATCTGTGCTGACCAAATGCAAATGAAGAACCACATCATGGTAATTATATCCAAAGCAGTTAACAAACCAGCAAACCACCACCTCAATAGCAGGTCTGTCTGTAACACTGGAATGAACCAGAGCTTCCAGTGCTCCCCACCTGCAACACACACCTCCGCAGGCAGTACCATGCAAATACCCACTTTACATGTTGGCCTGCAGCCCCCAAAATGTGGAATGTGTAATTAGTTTTTTAAAAAAGCAACTCTAAACTATGAGAAATACACACTTTGTTAATTTTAATTTTTTATTTTAACAGAGTAACTAGGCTGCATCTCATACAACATAACAAAGAGTATTCAAAACTGCATTTGAAAAGATCCGGCTACATTACCTACAATAAAGCATTAGATGGTTATCATTACTCTTTTTACAAAAGCAACTTACATGCAATAGTATCAGCTGCAGGACCCCTTCTGGGTTGTTTTTTTATTGTTGGGAGTGGGTATTTTTTGTGTATGTCTATGTGTGTCAGCAAGAAACAAACTTTCCTCTAGTCTGAACTAGTGGTACACATAAAAGAATTATTCTAGTAAAGATTAACATCCTCATCTATAAGATGAGCTGCAAAATTATTTAAGGTTATTCATAATTTCTTAGTAATAACTACAAACACGGGATGCAGTACACAGCCACTTGTCATCTCGTGGTTTATGTAGCTTCCACTGCCAAAGCACGTACTGTTACTCTTCTTGCTTTCAGCATTAAAACAACTGCTAAACAGTGACCACAAGCCAAGCATAAAGCAGCTTTGTATCACACCTACTGCAACCAGGCTACATTGGAAAACTATCCTGAAGCATTATCTGATTTTTATTTTCAGCTCTAATACCTTCTATTACGTCCCCAGAACGATCAAGTCTTAACAAGACAAAGCACACGACATTATATATATTTAACACTTTTAATCCTGTTTGTTAGCAGCATTAACAGCATTTCTGGCAATGTCCAGAAAAAAAATGCAGCTGTTTCAGTTTAGTCAACCTGCCCTGCTTGCAGGTTTGTTTCTTCAAACGAAAAAAGAGAAGTATCCATCTCCTTTAACTCACATCTCACATCTTACATTACCACCACTATCTCTAATGTATCGTGGAGGATCTTAAGCATATTATTTCCAGAAACCTTTTACTTTGTAAACACTTAGGACAAATAGGGGACTTCACCATGCTAGTGAGAAATTACCTAAGGATCCTCAGTAGACATCAACGTTTGGGCTTAAGTATCTTTGCCTGACTTCAAGCTCAGTTGCATCTGTAAGAACAGCAGAAGGCAGACAAGCATAAAATGCTTTCTCTGCTCCAATCTCCTTACAGATAGCAGCCTCTTCTTGGAGACCGCTAAAAAACGTGATGAACTGCTCATCAACACTTCCCAGCAGCATGTCTGCACAAAACCCAGAACAAGTAAGATGAGTGTACTTCCTTTTCTAGATATTCCAGCACACCTCTGTCAACTGTCTTTCCAATGTAACTACGAGACAAAGACATGAACTGGTGATAAGAGAAGTTCTCTCTGCAGAAACTCGGCGCTCAACTTGTGCTTCAACACACAGAGTGATAAATCACTGCAATAACTGCATCTGAGGGTGTGCTACAGAGATTAACTCTGAGGGAAGTCCAAGCCACAAAACTACCCCCTGGAATGACATGCTGCAAAGGACAAACATGACTCCCTGCCAAGGAACAACTACGCTACTGAAACATAAACGCTTGTCAACTGAACATCCAGAGACAACTATGATTAATTAATTAGGTCTTTAGATCTTTTGAGACCCAGTTCCCTACAGAAAGGAAAAAGCTTTAGCAAAATATGAGGAAAACACAATAACTCCTGCTACGCCCAGCAGTGGAAAAGTCACATATATTACAGCAAAAAGCCTCACTACTAGCCTAACTGAAAATAAACCTTCCAGAACTTTGCTGCAACCAGTAGAATCAAGGCTGATTTCCTTACAAAGCCTCTTCAAATTCATCTCCATTTATACTGAACTTCTGAATTAAAGAGTTTTGAATCAATTTTTAGATTGACAGAAGACAAGGCTTGCCAGTTACCATACTTCAACATAAAATCAGTACAGAGCCCATAAACAAATACAGTAGGAAAAACCTCACCTTTATCCTTAAATTCTCCCATAAATTTACAAGATAAACTGGAATTTACATACACAGATCCCCCCGGGTTTCTGAGTTCTCTCAGTTACTCAAATTACAGCAACATGGTCCCTGAGCTACAAGCTCACTTCTTACAAAGAAGATTAGTTAATTTGAATTAAAGGAAGAAAAAAAACCACAAAACCAACATTCAGAAACTTACGTTGAATGTGAATGAACTGCTTTGGTTGCTTAAATTCTCCTTTATACAAACGATTGTAATAGTTCACATTGCTCTCTGCTTCAGGAACTGGGATAACCATGCTCTCTTTCTTTTCTCTGAAAACTTGTTGTGCTGAGATAGCCCGTTGCAAGTGATGTTCCTGCAAGACAAAGTGAAGAGTTTATTTTACAGAGTATTTACAAAGATAGTCATCCCACTCTCCTACTCTTTCCTCAGGTTTGTACGCAAATTCCAGATAAGAGAGTCAGGCTTCGCCGTATTTTAGAGGACAGCAGGATGTTTGCTTTCAGGTTAGTGACAAGAGATGGATTCTCCACCACCCAGGAGCCTAACAGATCTTAGAGCTCTGAACAGATAACTGCTCAAAGCACAAACCTTCTACCAGACAGTGAAAAAGTCACTCCAACAACACAAAACACCCGTTTGGTTCATACCAGCTCTGATTCCCTAACTCATTAAAAGTTACCATGTAGAAAATGTATGTAAAACCAGTTAGCATATACATTAAGTCCTTTAAAGCATTCTTACAAACAGTATCACATCAAAAGAATAGCTAATCCCCTCGTTCCAATTTCGCCAGCAGTTCCTACGAGCTTGTTTCTTTAGAAGTTCAGACAGTTAAGTGACAAAGCATCCTCAAAGTGAATCACTGGAAAACACGGACTCCCTAAACAGGTATCACTTCATTCTCACAGGACAGAAGACAGAACTGCCATGGAATCATTTCAGGTGAAAGCCTCGCAGCTTAGTGACTCTTCTCTCAAGGAGCCAGGAGACCGCAAGCATCCTCCTCCATTTCCTCAGTCTTCCTGGACAGCAGTGCTCTCACTTTCAGCTCCAAAATTTGAGAGAAGAGATGACATAGCAGAAAATCAACTCAGAAATCCACTCTAAAGCTCAGCTCTCCCCAACCTATACAACCTTGCTGTGCCTGCTGCAGGGGCTTCAGGTTATCTTCCAGCCATTCCCACTCAACCAGTTGTTAGGAGCAGAATAAGCACAGAATCACAGAATGGCCTGGGTTGCAAAGGAGCACAGTGCTCATCCAGTTCCAACCCCCTGCTGTGTGCAGGTCACCAACCAGCAGCCCAGGCTGCCCAGAGCCACATCCAGCCTGGCCTTGAATGCCTGCAGGGATGGGGCATCCACAGCCTTCCTTGGGCAACCTGTTGCAATGCCTCACCACCCTGTGTGTGAAAAACTTCCTCCTAATATCCAGCCTAAACCTCTCCTGTCTCAGTTTAAGACCATTCCTCCTTGTCCTAACTCTATCCACCCTCATAAACAGCAATAAAGCTTCTGGTGCTCTCTTTCTGGCTCCCTGAGGGTACCCTCCTCACCCGCAGCTGCAGGGATCACCCTGACTCACATATGGGACACATCCCCAGCAGAGCAGCCCAAGCTTCAGCAGATTCTGCACCACGTCTGATGCAGAAATCGTCTCGAGAACAAGACTTCTCCCTCTTTAATTCAGCAGAGCATAATTTACAAAAAGAGCACAGAACAAAAGCCTATCCTTAAAAATACACTGATGATTTTTTAAATGAATTACACCCTCTTAAATATTAAGACGTTGCAGAACTGAAAATAACGCAATTTCTGCAAAGTTAGAATATAACAAATTGGTGACTGGAAGAGCAGCTTCGGGAATCTCCGGTAGCAGATGAAGCAACATTAAATCAAACCACCAGGCTCCCAAGTGAACGCTACCAGAATTAAGACCGGAGTGTGATCACGTATCTGGCGCGATGTGCTGGAGTTAAAACACGCTGAATAAATCTGTCATTCCAACCACGAAGCTGTCTGGGAAAGCTTCACAGTGCTGAGCAGGTAATTCAGCTGAAATAAAATTTGTTTCATTACTGAGCTGTTTTCTGTGGGCATCCCTGGAGTCGCCTGCTAACCGCACAGCGCAGTGCTGGCAGAGAGGGCACATGGAGGCTGCCTGTGCAACTGCTGCCTCCGGTAATGAACGAGTAGATGAGTAAATAAGGATTCACTTCCATGGAAAGCAGGAAAGGAGGGCACACAGCAACCAAAACTCAAAGCGTGCTGAGGCTCTGCGAGCTGCTCCACGGCCCACTGAACAGCACAGATGAGTAATTCCAGTCTCAGTTTCCATAACACTGCTGGTAGGTGTGCAGGGAGTTCCCAAGGAAAGGCTGAAAATAGGTGTCAGTGTTCACTTCACTATACAATGTCTTCAAGCATGACACAGCCTTCAAACAAAGAGCTCTGGAAGCACTACTGTCACTCAATCAGTAGAGCTTCCAAAGAAACAGGTACACTATATCATTTTTGCAATCAGAACTGAAATAACTTTCTACTGAACATGAAGTTAAGGAAAATACAAATTCCAGCCCTAGAAACTGTTCTGTTCAAATGTACCCTGAAGATATATAAATCAATGAGTCTAATTAAATGGCTTGACTCAACCCAAAGACAGTCTTTAAGGTCTTAATGCATTTAGCAACCAACACACAGTGCACCCTTTTGCCCACTTTTCTTTTTCTCTTGAAAGGAAATCACCACCTGTACCTGGCTCTGCAGCAGGGGAGATGCAAAGCTCTCACACACTGAGGGAGCACGAGAGGAAATGCAGAACGTGCTGCCGTGGGGATTAAAAGGAACATCTGTCAAAAAGTCCTTTATCCTTTAAGTTCACACGATTGTTTCCCACAGCACTCCCCTGAAATACTTTCATCATACTTTCAATAAACGCTCTAATTTTCTGGCTGAGCGTGTTTGGATCTCCCTCTGGTTAAACACCATCCTCACACTGAAAAGCTGATCTTTGTCTTTATCATGAAACTGTAAAAAGCAGCTCCTTATTGGACACAGTTCCCTTGGAGAAACAACTTCAGGACATACTGAATACAACTGGTCCCTTCTTCATCCCTTCAATTACACCTCGCAGGCAACAACCAAGCACTTCCAAACAAAAGCTGTGTCACCACCTTTAGACTACTTGTCCCATTTTTTTATTGTTGTTTTTGATTTTGTATATACATTTTTAATCTGACAATCACACCTGCTTACATCTGTATCTACCCTGCAGGGCAGAAAGGCAAACCTGGGACAGCATGATGCAGTACTACAGAGCTTCAGGTCACACCATTCACCTGAGGTATTCCGAATACAGTTGACTTTAAGGACAGAAATGTTACCAAGAGGAACAAAGCACACCCCAGCCTAGCTGTTACCATCAATTCTTCTTAAGCAAGTGCCTCTGACTCTATTGCAGCCCACTGCAATTGTAAGCACGATGGCAAAGGAAAGTGAATGTGGTAACAGGTTCAGCTACTCTGAATGGGTTCCTTCTCTGCTAACCCTAGAGCCACCTTCCCTTTTACCTCCAACCAAAAAAGGAATTAAAAGAAACAAAAGCAGCATGAGTAAATCTTACCAAAGTCTAGTTGGTTGATTTGCCCAACACCAGATGCAAATCAGGAATTGCTATCAGTGAGCATTTTTATATTTAACGTACGCATTCAGAAACAGAAGTTTTGGTATGAGATCAGCAGGCTCACCTTGAAAAGTCTCAACCACAGTTCCAACAAAAAGTTTCAGAGACATCTGTAAACAGCACCTAAAGAGCAGTGATCTGAAGCTCAAAGGCTATGCTAACCGAAGTGCAGCCTTGCTGTAAGTGACAGCCCTACCTGCCTCAGGAACCACAGGCACTGACTCCTCTACTCCTCATCACTGAAGAGCAAGCAGGTACCAAAAAAGCCAGGGTGCCTACAGACCTTTTTTTCCTTTCTTTCCCCCTTTTCTGCCCTGGGAAGGAAAGCAGTTACCTGAAACAGTCACATACACAGCACGAAAACACCACAGAGATTTTCAGCCTTGAGACAGCAACAAGTATCTTAGAGAAACTCACAGCTTCATTTCTAATTTATTTTGAAAAGCAAATACTTTAGTGAATTAGCATATCGAGTTGTTTGGGCTTTTTTTGGTCCTGATCCAACAGAATCTGTTCAGTCATCTGTGCTGTTTCCTCAGGTCATGGTTTCCTCAAAAGGTTCTCTCTGTTACAAAGCCATGTGGAGAGCCAGGCAGACACAGCATCCAAACCCTGTACCCAAAGCAGGGTGCTTTACAGGATCAAAGCTCCTTCCCCAGTTGCCATGCAGGGTTTCTGGCTGGCTGTGGGAAGCAGCTCCAAAAAGCCAGCAGAAGACAGCGTGGTGCTCCCTGCTTGCAGGTGGAAAGTGCTCACAAAACCACTTAAGTTCTTCTGCTGGCCAGGCCGTGTTTTCCCAGTGCAAACTCCCCCAACTTCTTCTTTCACAAGAATTATTCCCCACTCCCCATGTTGTTTTGCCTTCCTCACTGCCAGATTACAGGACTACAGGAAAAAAAACCAAAACCATATTACTAACAGGCTGCTGCTACACACAGCCCAATGAAGGAGGGCAGCAATGTGAACCACACTGCACGATTTCACCCCACAGATTCACAGAAATCCCCACACTGCGTAAGATTTTTATTATTTAGCTACTTAAAAGGCACTCTATTTTTTGTCCATGTTAATAAAGGACCAATAAAAAGAAAAAAAAAGAATCAGCAACAACACGTCTGTCATTGTCTTCCCTTCTCCAGCTTCATGACCCACAATGTCACAAAGCAATACCAGTGACAGCTGGAAGCCAAAGATGAGCTGCTCTCTTTCCATGTGCACCTTGGGGACAAACCCCCTGGAAACCACCTCAAAGATGCTGATGGAGGCTGAAATGATACAACACAAGGGCCATGAGAAACACCTGAGTGAGCTCAACTTCCTTGGACAACGCTTGGCATCCAGATACATGGGTCTGCAAAGGAGCTGGAGGAAGAAAGGGAAAAGAAAGAGAATGAAGGAAGGGAAAAAAAAAGGAGCATTTTGTTTCCAGGTGCCATTGCGTCCCTTTTAGAGAGAACTGTTATAAACAGTTTAACGTTCAGTAAGTGTATTCACTTAGCAGCTTGTGATACATTTGCATCGCTCAGCACATAACAGCTGTAACACTAGAAAAAATTGCAAACAAATTGCAACCAAGGAATTACTGTTATTTTCTTGAAAGAGTGCTTCCACAAGTGTAACCGATTGCCCAAGTCAGACAATCAGAAATGCAGAGGTGAACACCTACGTGTCTTATCCTTAATTTTTTTAATGAGATTATCCCGCAATAGTATTTATAAGACTGGGATTTCACAATGAGCCTTCCCCTCTACTTGTTCTCAAGCTGGATATCAAGAGGTAGGAATGCTTACTGCTGCTAACATGACAGACATGCATTACAAAAATAAAACTGTTCCTGGTGTCAAGAGAGCTTACTGTCCTAGCAATGGAGCTACCAGGAGCTTGGGTACAAAAGCAATTTTATCTTCTTCAGAGACACAATTACCTGGGATGTTTCAGATCCCATTTCTGCATTCAAGAAGTAGGTGCTTACTTGCTTGCTCTCTCACCAAACTCCATGTTTAGTTCTTGTGTTGCTTTTTTCCCAGAAATAAATTCCTACTACATAAGAACCACCACCAGGAGCCTTTCAAGCATAAATTGCCTCTGTTATGCAATTCAAGGTGGTCTGGCAGACAAGAAGTGTGAGCCTCCACAACAGAAATGGTAGAACGTTGAGATAACCAAATGACAAATCAAAATGTAACAACAGAAACCAACCATGGAAAAGGGGCAGAAAACACTTATAAATACACCGACTTTGTGTCACAGGGGGATGTGATGAGATAAAAGGAAGGGAACAATCCTTCAGTGATAAGGAGAAGTGTCAGGGAACTGACATGTAACAAAGGGGAGGACGGCCTCCCAGGGCACACCATGCAAGCCCTCAATCCTTGGGATTTCAAATGACACAGATGTAAGAACACACAAAGAAAACCACTGCTGAAGTAGGTGGATTGGGGAGGTACTGGGGATGTGTGGAGCACACCAGAGAAGGAAGAAATGAGGTCTTTTCCACCCCTTTTCTCACTTCCTTTAGGAGCAATAATTGAGTTTTGATTTCCTTTACTTGTTACACAAATATCACTTCTGCAATTGATCTTTGTTAACAATAGCTTTCATCTCACCTAAATAAAATTATAGTTAAACCTTACATAAGCACTGTGTTACTTTTCTCTAGAAATGGTGAAGTCAGAATCTGATGAATACACCAAGGCACAGAACTGCTCAAAGAAGTAAAACTGAGGCATGGTGTATTAGCTTTACTGGCAAAATAAATTCCAGATAACCTCCTGAATGTTCAGCAGCCATCAAAATGATCTCTTGTGGGGAAAAAAGAAAAAAAAAATTAAAAACAAGATTAATACAAGCAGATTTAATGCTTGTTGATTTAAATTATTCAAACAGGACATCTCAACTAATGTCAATTGACACGGAAATTGCACGGAGCTGACTACTGCTGAATTTTGCCAAGCAGGAGCAACACAAAAATCACACCTCCCCTGCAGCTGCCCCAATTATTTCTTTCCCTTAAGCTGAAAAAAAAGGGGAAAAAAAATATCCCTACCTACATTAGAGATGTTACAGAGCACAGCCTCAACTGCAAAGCCTCCTCACTAGCCCTCCCATGCAGTGCCCTACCTGCAAGGGAAAGCCCTGTGTAAAGCTGTGGTGTGAACAGCCAGCTCCCCAGATCCTACCACTCCCAGCCTGACACCCAAATGAGTTCAGGCACATTTTGTGGACTGGCATTAAGGACTGCACCCTGCAGCCAAAATGCAACTTAATCCAAACTAGGAGTGCGGTGTGAAGATAGGGCTGAACCCATTTAACCTCGGGAAAGCAGCCTCAAGCTCCTCTGCTCCCAAGCATGCTACCCCACCTGCTCCCACCACTTCCCCTAAGAGCACACAGCACTTGGTTTTGGCAGCTAGGCAGCAGGATGGGGCTCAGCTCTCGGAGAAGCCTGAGGAAGCAGGCAAACAAGCATCAGGCAGCAGGGAGATGCAGGGTACCTACTGGCTGCAGGCAGCAGTTAGACAGGCTCAGCTGTATCTTGAAAGCACGTGGAAAGATAAATCACTTGACATTTGTCACAGGCTGAGCTTATACTTGAAGCAGTTGTCACTGGCTAGCTGATAGGTGTTAATGTGATAAGCCCTAATAAACTGATGATGAGTTTTAAGGGCAAATCTTTGTATTGTTTACCTTCAGCCGCATAATTACACCCAGAGCAAACGAAAAGCTGAGTTCAACAGGTCACAGGGAACTGACTGCTCAGATGGGCTCCGAGCCCATCAGCAGGGATTTTCATTCCTAACCACAGTTAACAAAACCCAGCCTAGAGAGCACTAAGGCTGAAATTACCAAACAGGTCATTAAAAAGTAGAAGTCACAGACTGAAAGGAAGCTTCTGTTGGCCACAGAAGTATTTTGCAGGTAAAAGCACTGGAGGCAGGGACAGAAAATGACAGCTGAAAACTGAAATAATGGCTGGGAAACTGAGCTGGAAAGTGCAGCTGCAAGGAACAGCACTGTTTGACTCAATGCGCTTCAGTGGGGGGAGAAACATGCAAGAGCTGAAGACAGGAAAGCTTTACAAAGAGAACAGAACTTAAAACAAGAAAATCTGCAAGGATTAGAACACGGTGTTATGTTACCTACCACCAAACACTCTGGTAATCCCATCAGCCCCCTAATATACACAAAGACAAGTAAATAGGTAAACAATTAAACACATAAAGGTGCTGAACTCAAACTGAGAAGTTAACTTACACTGGGAATAATGCAGCCCCACCTGCACTTCAGCCTTTGGTGTGAACCACACAAAGCCCATTTCTTCCTTCCCCAAGGAAGTCTGCTGTCTTTGCTTTGTGGGGAAATGCAGACTCCTGGGTTTGCTCTGCTCAGACTTTTGAAAAACCTTCTCAGGATTTTCTGTTTGTTTTCCAGAATATTTGTGTGGTTTGGACTTCAGCTCTCCTTCGTTTACCCCCTACGTTAGCCAGAGGTGTCCTGGCATCTTCTTTATTTTACACAGCCCTCATAAACAACGTGGAGGGTTCGACTGCAGGTTATGAGCACACACCCCACACACAGACCTCAAATTTGGAATAGGTTCTGTCCACACATGGAGTCACTTCTGCACAGGTCTCACCTGTTCTGACATGCACAATGGTGGCATGGAACGATGGTATCTGCAGAGATCTCATTATCTCATGACATTTGCTTGATGGCATATTAAGATCAGCTGTTTTAAATCCAGCATTAGGAAAGTGAAATTCATCTTCTAACCTACCTGAACTAATATAGTAGATAAAAGAGGTGCTGACTGCTCTTTACGAACAGTTTGAATCACCAAAAAGCCACACCAATTTCTGTTAAAAAAATAAAAATAAAATTATATATATATATATATATATATATGTATAAGATCTGTCATTAATTTTATTTTTTCTTTATTTTATTTTTTTAAACTAAGAGCGTTCTCATTCCTGAAACTGCATACCTGCTTGGGAAGGCCAAAGGTCCCTTTTTTTTCCCCTCATCCAGATCCTTCAGTGGGGAAATGCACACTTCCTACCAGACTGCTCTGATCATTAAACAGCACAGTGCAGCTCACAGGGTATCTGCTCCACAGCATACATGCACACCGGCTAAGGAATGAATAAAAAAAAAAGCTGACTGTCACTTTATCTGGGAAAAGGTACAGCTGCAGCAGCTTGAAAACAGAAAACAGACACTGCTAGCATCTCCACTCAAATCTGAGTAAGAAGATTTATAATGAAAGACTGAGCACTTCGATGGAAGAGCAAACAGACTGCAAAACTCTCCTCTAGGTGCAATGGGAAGGCAGAGATGACATGCAGTTAGGGTATCAGAGTTTCACAAGTTTAACTGTGAAATAACTAAGCATTCTTTTTCTCCAATCTAAGTTAACTACTCTTCTCATGTGATGTTCATTAAGGTACTTATTCACCTAGTTTTCTAGTGCTCCTCAAGCCTGTGTGTCTCAGACAGCACCAGGTAATGACTTCTGATCAACACCTCATTACTTGACTGCTTTTCTTGAAGCATTTTCCTAGAAGCCAAACGGGTTGGCAGCACAGCAAGCAACAGAAGCTGACCTCCCTCTGACAAACTGAAGCTGTTTAAGGCTCCTACAGGTTAGCTCAGTATAAATGTGTTAAGTGACAGCTATTTATTTGTGCTCCGAAAGCAATCACCTGCAGCACTTCCATACACAAACTCAGCTGTAAAAGAAGCATGCTTCCCAGTAACCATGTCAAAGCACACCTGGAGTGCCACCAGGAAACACAAGCAGTACCAGAGGAACTGCTGCACACACCTCCATACTCCCTGATTTCACTGCAGAAAGCAAGTGGAAGCACAACTTCAAGGAACAGGTACCAAATGAAGCCACTTGCTTTTATGCTGATGGTCACTTGTAATAAATAACCTCATCCATCTCCTTATAAACACGATGAACAAAAAAGGGCACGATCTGTAAAGCATGTAAGATTTCAACAATAGACAGGAAGGCCAAAAGCAGAGCATTCCTGAAGCCCGCAACTAACATCCATGTGTTTATGTTCACATACGCAGCACAAAGCCCCTCTACAGCAATATTATAAAGCAACCATAAATTCATCTACTAAACAGAAATCAGGAGAACTCTTTGAGCATAAGGATGCACAAACTGAAATGCAAATGCAGGATGGGTGCACAACTTCCTTAATGTGCCATAAAATTAATGATCCCTTCTGGTCTATATGCACGTATTTTCAAGTGCTTCTGATTGAACTCTTTCTATTCATGTATCAGCAAAAATGTTCACTGTGTTACTCTACATCAGCAGAAGCATCCAAACAAGGAGTGACTTGAGTAAAATAAATGCTTCTATCTTCAGAGGAGCAGTGAGCTGCTTCAGCAGCACTGCAAGCCAGGTGACGAACCCTAGTTTCCAGTGCTACAATGAAACTGAATTACCAAAGGGATGGAGAGAATATAAACAAAGAGAAAGCAACAAAAAAGAAATGCATTCAAATTTACTTTAAAAATACTCAAAATTGAGCATTAAGTGTACAATCAGTAAAAGAGCATCCTGAGGCAACCACACAGAAACCGAGCATGAAATTCACTTCCCATCCACACTGTCAGCATTATAATAACCTGAAGCCATGTCCTTACTTTGCCTTTCAGCACTTCCTCCCCCCCAGACACCCTCAGCTCTGCCATGCAGCATCAAACTCCGCTGTAGTGAGCAACGCTCAAACCAGAACTTCGAGGTGAGTGCTCAGGTACCAGGCAATCCAGTTACTATAAATTGCCACCATTATTACTCCTATCAACTGCCACCATTTCCAAACAAATCCAGCAAAGTTAAATTCACTTCTGAAAGACTTCAGGCTGAATGTGTGTCTCATTAAGAAGGATTCTTCTGCCAGAAGATGTTAGAATGCTCTTCATTACCACGCATTCAGTCAAAAAACAGATAGCTAGGCAGTAAGAAATAACACAAGGACTTCTCTGCTCTGCAACTTTCCCCGCTTCTAGTTGGAAGGATTCGTGAGATACATTTCTTACCAGCAGAAAAGCACTACAAAATGCTCACACAGTACCTGAAACTCACAAAAGGACAGCTTCCTACTTCTGCTTAATTATGAGCTCCCTCTTACACGAGATTAGAGAACCCTCACGCTTTCCTACACAGGTTTAATTCAGGATAAATGATAAACACTCAATAACACAAACATACTACACACCAGAAGCCTAATCCCTTCACAGCTAGAACCTCCACGTGAGCGAGAAGAGCTGCTGATTTGTAAAACGCTTCGAGCGCTCATAAATCTTTAAGATACTTACATGGAAATCATTCTGGGATTTTCATCAAGATCAGATCAAAACAAAAGTCCAATAACGATGCTCACACCCACACTCCAGATGTGAGAACCAGCGGTGTGCTCCAGCACCCTGCCTGCAACCACAGTGACTCCACACTGCTTTAATTTGTTATCCAAATAAACTTCAGAAAGAGTTTTAGAAATGAGTGATAACAATGAATCACCGCCAACTTTAAGCTGGCATACCAAATAATAGTACTACTTTAAAGATAATCAGAATGAAATCACACACAAAAAAATTAAAAGATGTGAACCGGAGGGCTTTCTTCAATGCAAAAAACTCAATCATGAACAGAGCAAGTCATACACCTCTACTAGAGCAACAGGGCTGTAAGAGACAAGGCAGATACATCAAGCAGCTTTAGGTCTTGAAAATTTGTAAATACAGTTATAGTCAATTGAGGCAGCCCTCAGCTCTGAGATCATTGAGCCGTGTGTGTGAGTGAACACCAGCCGCCCAACAGCTCTCATGGGTGCAGTCCCAGCAGAGGGCTGAGCATACAAAAAAGAATCATAGAACGGCCTGGGTTGCAAAGGACCACAGTGCTCATCCAGTTCCAACCCCCTGCTGTGTGCAGGTCACCAACCAGCAGACCAGGCTGCCCAGAGCCACATCCAGCCTGGCCTTGAATGCCTGCAGAGATGGGGCATCCACAGCCTGCTTGGGCAACCTGTTCCAGTGCATCACCACCCTGTGTGTGGAAACCTTCCCCCTAATATCCAACCTAAACCTCTCCTACCTCAATTTAAAACCATTCCCCAAGACCCCTAAGTAATGGAGACGTCAGAAGAGAACAAATGAACAGCTCTCTTCCCCCAAAACTCCCTATGAATAACAGCAATATTTCTATTAAAAAAAAAAAAAAGCTGTCTGAAGTGAACTTCTCATATATTTAACTACAGCCATCTATACCTGGAAAAGCCTTACATGCCACTAACACAGAAATCTACAGAGAACTGTATGTGCAGCACTGGGTTGAGATCCACCCCACAAACAGAGCAGTCAGCACACAGCAATACCCCAAACTCTCCATCAATGGCACAGCTGAACACCGAGCCCTGATAATGTATCTCACACTGCACCTCTCTGCTGCTTCTCTGACTGCTTCATATCGAGAGTCCTGCAGAACATAACCCCACAGCCACGCTTCAGGGCAGGAATAGAACCACAGAACGGCCCAGGCTGGAAAGGACCTAAAGATCATGAAGCTCCAACCCCACCCACTGGCAGGGCCACCAATCTCCACATTTCATAGCAGCCCAGGCTGCCCAGAGCCCCATCCAACCTGGCCTTGAACACCTCCAGGGATGGACGGGGCATCACAGCCTCTCTGGGCAGCTGTTCCAGCACCTCATTGCTCTCATAGGAAAGAACTTCCCCCTGAAATCCAGCCTAAATCTTCCATAACCCCCATTCCTACAGCCTGGCGGAATTTAGCACACCTCTCCTTACAAAAAAGACACAACGCTTTAGGATCAACCCAAACTAAAATCCATACAGCAGCAACCAACCCAAACCTCATCCTCACTTCGGCAGCCCACGGGCAGCCGGGCAGCCGAAGGGCGAGCAAGCAAACACCGTTTAATCAAAAACAACGCGGTCATTTCGAACGAACCACGTCTGACACGGACCGGAGGCAGCAGCCGGGCTGCGAGAAGCTCCGCGCCGCCAGCACCGCTCCGCTGCTCCCCGTCCCGCGCCTCCACACAGCGCCGCGCAGATGCCGGCGGCGAGGCGCGGAGCACAGCTGCGGGACAGACAGCTGCCGCTTGTCACCGAAAACACCCAGCAGAGCGAACTGAAGCTTCTCTTTACCCGACTTAACGGCACGCTTGGCTTGAAAAGCCCCGGCGCTGACGAGCCCGCAGCCGACCGCACGGCAGCGGCACGCCGCCGCCTGTCACACGCGCCGCCTGACCCGCAACCCGCGCCTAAGAGAAGCGGCTGAAGCGCGCTACGCCGGCTGCGCCCGCTCGCTCATTCAGAGACGCGCCTTGCGCCTTCCTCCTTCTTACGCTAGCGTAAAGGCCTCCCCCCGCTAATCAAAACACTCGCGAGTCGGGACGCAAAGAAGATGGCGGAGCAGGGCCCGCTTACGGCGTCGGACAGCAGTTTACGCTGCGCTCTTTGCGCAGCGCCCAGTCAAACCCGTGCAGCGCCGCGGCGGGGAGCGTGCGTAGTGCGCTTGGTGAATGCCGATGGCCTATTTCCCGTGAGGGGAGGGGGGTGTCTGATAAACAATGGTGCCCCCCCTGCGCGGCTCCCTTACCGATTCCTCCTCTTTCTCCATCCCCGTGGGCATCTGCGGCACAGCCCGGTTGATGGAGACGCAGTCGTTGAGGTCGGGCATGTCCTTGCCGCGGTAGATGGGCAGCGGTTTGGCGGCGTCTAGCGCCCGGGCTCGGAAGGAGAGTTTGCTCATTGTCTCCCCCTCACAATAACACCCCGGGGCCGGGCGGGCGGGGGGGCCCTCAGTGCGGCCGCGCCGCCGCCTCCCAGCCGCTCCCGCACCCGGCCCGCACCACCATGGAGGGTCCCGCCGCCCCGGAACAGCTCTCCGCGGGGCCGCCCGTAGCTCACAGCGCACGCCCCGCAGCCCTAGATCCGCGCCGGGCTCGCACGATCCTCCCCCTGCACCACGGCGAACAGGGCGGACATTAACCAAAGCGGCCAGCGATCCCGGCAGCCACCGCGAGAGTCGGGGGGGGGGGGGGGGGAGGGAGGGGGGGGCGGGGGGAGGGAGGCGGGAGGAGGGAGGAGGCGGTGGCCGCACTGCGCGCGCAGCCAGAGGCGGTGCTGAGGAGAGCCGAGGAGGAATAGGGCGGGTGGATGCTTCGGTTCTCCGTGCTTCAGTCAGCCCGGGGGCTCCGCTCTTCTCCAGGTGGGCTTTCGGCTCACCGATCGGCCCGAAGGAGCGGGTAGCGCTGAGACAGCGGGAAGGCGGCCCGCCCAGTCAGTGTCAGTCAGTCAGTCAGTCAGTCACCGTGCCCCTCAGCAGCTCTACTTCACAGTGAAGGACTGCAGGGAGTTTTGCAGGTGCCGCATTTTTACCTTTAAAGGTGTTTTGTTTCGGTTTTAACTTAACAAATGGGAAAACTGGGACGATCACATGCTGCCTAGGCTGTGATTTCTTGGGGTCAGACCAGTGAGTGACACTCGTCAGGATTTGCATTAGCAAAAGCTGCTGGTAGTGAGCCTGAGCGTGCTCCTTCCTTGTACTTTGGGATTAAAACACATTTCTAAATACAGTTAGGCTAACAAAAGTTAGCAGTGGAGGTTCAGGATGGATATCAGGGACAGGCTGTGGGCAGGACACAGCTCCCAGGGCAGCCAGAGCTCAGGGAGAGCTGGGACACCAACCTCAGCCATAGGGATTGACTGATGCTCTGTGGGAACGGGGTTGGACTCGCTGGTCCTCGTGGGTCCCTTCCAACTCGGGATGTTCTATGATTAAATTAAACTGCCTGCAGCTCCCTGCCCTCAGAGCTCTCACATGCTGTGCAGAAGGAGAAGGGGTAAAAGCCATACACTCCAGTTAATATTACAGACAAACATTTCAGAAACAAACTCGTGCCCGTTCAAAAATATTCCTTCAAGGATTTCATGTAGTACTCTCTGCATGGATTTAATCTTGAAGAGGTGCGGAAGTTCCACATGCTGCAAATTACAGAGTTTCTTGTTTTGTGTTGTCTGCATGTCCAGAGCAGTGTGTTCGCTTGTGCTCTTCTGCTGTAAAAATGCCTTGCTCCTGTTTGTTTTCTCCCTCTTTCAAAATACACAAACAGGAACAGCTAAACAGGAACAAGGCATCCAAATTTTTGAAGAGTGTCCTCAACATGGAGAGACTAAGCCCAAGTCCCCATACAGACAAAGCCACAGTCCTCCGGTGTCCCAGATCTTCTCACATCTACCCAATATATTGCTTTATCATAGAGTCATAGAATCATAGACTGGCCTGGGTTGTGGAGGACCACAATGCTCCCCCAGTTCCAACCCCCTGCTGTGTGCAGGTCGCCAACCAGCAGACCAGGTTGCCCAGAGCCACATCCAGCCTGGCCTTGAATGCCTGCAGGGATGGGGCATCCACAGCCTCCTTGGGCAACCTGTAACAGTGCCTCACCACCCTCTGTGTGAAAAAATCTGCAAAGCCCGTCACATTTCCAATACATCATCACTTCCATATTATATTGACATCATAAATATTGATATCTTGAGATCAGATGGGCTGCTTTTTCTTCTTTCCACCTTAGAACTCTTGCAGGGGTTGTCACTGCAATATGCTGGCCCCGGAATAAACTGACACTGTTAGGCTGATAAGCTTTGACCATGTCACACTTTGGAGTACAGTGTTGACTGTATCTAAGATTCTATTCCATTTTTCTTTTTTAGAAGAAAAACAAAAAACAAACACAAAAGATTGTCCAAACAAGTTTAGTCTCTGAAGTGCAGTTGATTTTTGGTTACCTTATGCATTTGTTATCTGTGTGGTTTTATATAGAAAGTGTATACTGTTCTTGATAAACGTGTGATTTACAAAATGAAGAATAATGAATTCTGTCAGCTAGAGAGAGATAAGGAAGATGGAACAAATGCACTAACTCACAAGAAGAGGAAAAAAAAGCAGAAATAACTTTGTGCTTATGTCACATAGATCAGAATTATCTTGGGAAAGAAATCTGAAAATTATGTTAGATACTCCTATGAAGGCATCAGGTTAATGTTCAGTTATGTAGTACAAATATGAACAAATGAAATTTTAAATTGATGAGGAAAGGAACAGAGAAGAGAGCTGTGATAGTGCATCCCAGTCTAGTAAGTCTTACTTATAATTCCCTTAAACATTTTTGTGTTCACAGACAATTCTTGACTTGCATTGGAATTAACACCCTTTTACACAGAAGCACATCGTAAAGCAGTTCAGAACTCAACACCAGTCTTGCTTGTAGTAGCCCAAACTTTGTGTGAGATGCATTCAGCAATCTTCCCCTTTACAGGAATGTTTAACATTTCTGTAGTTTTTAGCTCAGTAGTTATAGGAAGCAGCCAGACTTCGAACACTTGACGTTGGTTTGCTATCACCAAAGTGATTCACAAGTGGTTGGTAGAGGCAGATGGTTGCCATTTTCCAAAGAGTAATTGCAGTGCACTTGTGCAACAGCTTTAGTTTTTCAGTCTTACTGTGCAACAACAATCAGGAGATTGTAAGTGAAATTAATCCTGAGCTGGAAACAGCACTTTTGTGCATCTTCCTTAGAACAATCAGAGCCCAACAGCTGCGTCTGAGAAACTGAAAGCTGTCATAAGGATAGTGATATTAACTCTTTCATCTAAATGAAGGTGGTAGCAAAGAGAGCTCTGTAGCTCTTGGAAGCTCAGAAGCTAGGTTAGCATTTTGATGATGATCTAATTAAAGAATGAAAATACTGTGACTGTGCCCACACCGGGCAACTGTCTGAAGTTGTCTTAATTATCAGCTGCTAAACTGAGTGTTTAAAGCAAAGGATGAACTGCATTCGACCTCACCTGCCAGGACCCAGCTTCACAAGTTAAAACAGGTAGTTAAAATTGCACTCAAATGTGAACTTCCCCTACACAGTTGACAAACTAAAAGGGGGATGAATTCCGCTTTAAGAAAATGAAGTGCATTTTCAGCTCATGGTTCCTGAGTTTTCTGTATTATGTGGGTTCTCTTACAGCCCTGCTGTAGAGATAACATGCTTTATAAGGTGAGGTTAGCTTTGTGGAACAGGCAGTTCCTCCTGAAATACTTCTTCAAGAAGTTAAAAGACAAGGACTTTCCTTTTTCTGTGCATTTTGTTCTTTTCCACCGCTTAAACAACAGCAATAACAAAAGAACAGAAATGCAACGTATTTACCCTTAAGGTGGCTCTTAGTTCTGAACTCATCCCATTATTTTATTTCCACAAACAATGCAATTCTTTTAGAACTTTGCCCTGCAGTGTGCTGGAGTTTTTTCATGTAGCTCAAAAAGCCACTGCATATATCTGAACATGCCCAAAACTAAAGTTTCAACTTACATTAATACTTCATGTAGCTTAGCTTTAAGCCAGAACCATACATCTTTTCTGTACATCCTTAGATCTCCTCATCCTGTAAAATATTACAGGTTTTCTGAATAATTTAAGCAATAAAAACTATTGTGAGCAGTACCTGACCTCTAGAAAATTTGCTTTTGATGGCGAAAAAGAGCCCCAAAGAACAACATTTCAAACTTGAGCAGTTGAATTGTGACAATTAATTACAGACACCTGCATAACATTTAGCACCAGGAATGCTTGCTCACAGCATAGCTGCCTGAAGAACTGTAATATCTGGCAGCTTATTTGCAAGTGTTTTCTGCTGCTTTTCATTGATGAAATGTACATCTTGGATCATTAGTGTCACATCAAGCAAAAGCCAAAATTTTGATGTCAAGATTATGGTGACATGAAGAATTGTCAGTGTATGTTATTGAAATGTGATGTCATGAGCATGTAATGATTATTTGTTTTATACGTTGTTTCCTTGTGAGTACCAGATGTTTTTAAAGAAATGTGTGGACTGTATAGAAACACAGATAGCCAGCAGTGGTCAATGGCCTCTGCAAAGGCATGGAGTAGTTCCTTAGAAATGACTGAAGTCTTGAAAGATAATGAGAGTATTAGGATGCTGAAGACTTGACTGTAAATACTCAAAAATAACCCCCAAGATTGGAAATGTACAGAAAATTATCTTTGTGTTCTGCAGCATTCCAGATCCTCACAATGAGGATGTGGAGAAATGCCTGTGACAGCGATACTGATGATCCCATTAACAAATATTTCCAAAGTCACTCATACAGCTATTGTACATTCGGGATTCCTGTCTTGGTAGCAGCAGCAGCAGCAGCCTCATTATAGAGTATTTGGATCTCATGTTTAAGTAAAGCTTCACTGGAAGGGAACCTAAAAGCAGCCAGGAGGCTGGCTTAGTAACTTCAGCACAAGGAAAAGTGCTGAGCTTTCCAGGAGATATATGAATGGACTAGGGGAGTCTTTTTAAAGGTTATGAAGTCCTTCTTTCTCCCTAGGTCTGAGAACTCCTATTGAAATGAAAGAAACCTCTGTCCTATTCATTTCAAAGGGAGTTTTGTCAGGAAAAAGAGCTTGATCAAAGTAGCTACTAAGCATTCTTAGTGGCTAATGTTTGGAGTTCAATGTATCAGCTGTTCCAAACCATTTCTATTTCAAATTATTCAAAGGCTTTAAGGAACTGGCTCCCTGCACGTTTTCCTCTTTAAGATTACCAAAACCTATCAGCCAAAATGTGAAATCTGGTATGGAATAGCTTCTCGGGGCATTTAAAGAGCTGAACAATAATTAGAAAATTAAGTTAAAATCTTCATCCCAACAACGGGCACCATATAAAACTAAATAAAAGGGAAGCTATGGAAATAGCTGATTCCCAAAACTACAGCAGGAAGGTAAAATGATGAAAGATTCTCGAGCTAGAAAGCAGCAGGAAGCTCCTCATTTACTTTTATACTAAAAATATCTTTGTCAAGAAATAGATGTAAAAGGAAAGTATACTTTCTGTCTGAAGATTAGCAAAGGTATTCAGAGAGGTCACTGATTCATTAAAGAACCCTGGGCAGTTGTTTCTTACTGTAATCCTATTGTGGATCCTTAGTCAAAAGAGAAATGTATACTCTACTGAGATTGTTGTCTTTTATGACCCAATTCAGCAAGCAAGTTAACAGCAGTACAATTATGAAATCAAATGTATTTGTCTTAGAATTATCCTCCATAGAAGTACACAGCCAAATGACACACTGCTTTCTTAGATGACATAGCCTTCATAGAAAAACAAGTTTGCCCAACAGCTATCAACCTCTAGGGTTGCGAAAACATTCATTTTAAGAGAGGTCATTCTTAGGTGCTTGTAAAGACATTAATGTTTACTGCATCAGCTGAAATTTGTTCTTCATGCTCACATGCCTGTATCCATCTCTGTCACACAGCAATTGCACAGAGGATATGCAGAGCATCAAGTAAAATCATGAGCCAAAATCATTTAACGCGGCTCAGAAACACAGGAATCTTAAAAGCGAATATACAGCAAAACTCCTGCATTTAAATATAGAGAGGTGTTCTAAAATATTATCACCAAAGTGTTTGGAATAAGGATCTTCATGGCTCAAAATGGATACGTGTATTGAAATTACAGCAATCGCCACTGATTTGAACATATTTGAATCACAGACTCATGGAATGACCTGGGTTGCAAAGGACCACAACGCTCATCCAGTTCCAACCCCCTGCTGTGTGCAGGGTTGCCAACCAGCAAACCAGGCTGCCCAGAGCCACATCCAGCCTGGATGTGACATTGTTTAACATTGAAAAATGAGTGAAGTGGTGTCTGCTTTGGTGTTGGACACATCAGAGTGGAGAGGAGATTCCAGAGCAGCAGCACCAACGTGGCATGGTGGATATTGCAGTGAAGATATGACGTGTTCCCTTCAGTCTCCTGCCTCAGATGCTCACACCAAGGTGGGCAGGCTGCCTCGTGGCTTGGAGGGAACAGCTTTGTGTCATTAAGCACAAGATATGAAAGTGAGCAGGAGGAGATGTATAGCATAGCATACCAACCCTCTTCTAGTACATGAGGAAATCTCAGCACAGATCCGTATTTCTCTTAGGACACACAACCGCTCTCTCCTGTTGTTTCTCCCTTCCCCTCAACACAACAAAAGCAAAGAAAACAAAAAGCCTTTGGCACTAAGCAGACCGAGCTGCTCTCTTCCTGGTCACTGAGCAGCGCAGCTTTCACTGCTGCAAGGCACGTGCTGTGTGACTCAGTGCAACTTGTTTTACCACCAGGAACAAGGCAGCCTTGCAGTGCAGCGACTGGTAAAGAGGAAACCAGTGGTTATGCCTGGAACGAGGAAATCGCTGTTGTAATTGGTACATAATGAGTATTGTATCCCTGCTGCTAAGGTTTTGAAAGTAACAGTAGGCCTTACAAAGGGACATTTATTATGTCACCCAGAAAAATCTAGCAGAGAAAAACGTGAAAAATGGACTTTACAGATGTCCACAAACTTATCCCAACATCTTGCAGCTTGCGAGGCAAATGCAACATCTTATTGGTATCTTTTGTGTCTTGAGGAGCTCCTCAGCATGTGTTAATGAAGTCATAAAATCCCACGTGTTCTGCCACTTCCCAGGTACATCTGTGGCATTGCTAGGCCAAAAAACCAAGAATCACAGAACATTAAAACTGTGGGATTTTAATTCAGAACCCAGAACAGTGAGGGAATTTTCCTAAAGTGGAATCTGTGAAAAACTGCCCCAGCAGCGTGGGGTGCTCCCTTTCCTTTTAAAACCTTCATCGTTCTGCTGAATTTTACCTTAAGGGTAGAAGTGGATCTGCTTTCTAAAAACACATTTGCATGCACCAGTAAAAGTAAGAAACCAGGAGATACATGGAACAGAAATGCTCCAAAAGCTGCATGCTCCCCTAAAACATCACAGTAAGCACTGCTTTCTGGAACAGTGGTCCAGATAAAGTCATTTGTCACGCTGATAGAAACAGCAGCATTCTTCCTGCCCACCCAGTTCTGGGGCTGACAGGATTTGGTTCAGCCTGATCTGAAGCAGCAGTGTGGGGAAAGGCATCTTTCATATGTAATGCTCATTAGAGGCAAGTTGCATGTCACTTTTCTGGAAGATGGGACCGAAAACAAGCAGAGAAAAACAAGTGTCTCTCAACACCATTGCTGTGATACTATAGACAGAAATATTAGCTTGGTTCCAAGAAAAGTGAAAAGGAAAATGAAAGTGTCACATTGACAATGGATAGTGCAGAGGCAGTGCTGTTTGTACTGTATTCTCTGTGCATAAATTCACAACAACAGAAGTTTTTAGTCTTCTCTTGTCATTTATGCAGTGAACATACAGATGTAGAAGTGTATCTGAGCTCCAGGTTTCTGTAGTTCCTTGCAAAGGGCTGTTTTAAACATGCAGAAGGCTCTTACTATGCAAACAGTATTTCCTTCTCCTGCTCACTGTTCCCTGCTTGATGAGTGATTCAGAAACACCCCAATACATGTGCAGTATGCATATGATAAACACACAACTGCATGCAAAGCCTCATTTCCAGGGAAGCCACACATCTAGTCCAGCTATTGCTTCCTCAGGAGCAATGCTGTGAGCTGTGCTCAGTTCAGGGATTTGCTTGGAATTAAGTGCCATTATTTCCTGGAAAGATGAGAGAAGTTTGCTTTCTTACACATTCAGCTTCTTTACTCCGGTTTTTTTTTTTTGGGGGGGGGGGGAATACAGTCAAACCCTTTCTGAAAGAGTGAGGAGCATGTTTCCCATTGAGGTGGGTGGTGTGGTGCACCACAAGGAGACACCTGCCTTGGGAGACACCATTATAAGGATGTGAACTCAAATGGTGGAGAGCCAGGAGCAGTTAAAGAGAGGAATTAGTTCCATTAAAAAAGGTATCTCTAGATGTTCAGGACTTGTGTCTCACTGTGTGAGTAATGGCAGTCACACCCCTGGAAGCTTTTGTTTCACGTTGACTTGAGCTTTAGAGGGTATTTTCATACAGCTGAGTCTGATTACGTATTCCTGAAGTTGGATGTGGAGAGTCTTCTCCTCGTGTCCTGAGCTCGGGTTTGGTGTTTGGACATAACAGCACTGTCTGCAAAACTAAGCTTCATTAAGTAAGGTGATGCCTTCATGTTTGAGTTTCATATGAAAGCTGTGGAAAATTGCAAGGCAATTCAAGGCAATGTATGTGCAACTACCATAAAAACATGTAGTCAAATAGGAATGGAGAACCCTGAAGAAAAATTGTTTAGTCGTAAGTATTTTCAGTAAGATATTGATGTATTTATCTCTCTGCTGGAGTGGTGCAGTAAGGCCATCTCAGATTTACCCAGACAGTCCTTGGGGTCTGCTAAGGCAGCCCATGGGCAGAGCACTTCTCTGTGCCTGCATTCACTCTGATGAGTCTCAGCAGTGGTTACACAGCAGCCACAGCAAGCGTGGACATGTGAAAGGATGTGCGTGCTGCTGTACCTTCATTCCTGTTTAGATAACTGCAAGCTGAGATGGTGAAACTTTTGATAGCTCAGTGCTACCTGATTACAGGTGAATGAGGAAAGTGCTTGCACCGAAACACCCCTTGCACTGCAAGGATCTTGGTTCCACCACAGGTCGTTGGTGAAGAGGGAGGATTGCTGACTATTCTACTTAGGCTTTTAAGTAAGCTTTCCTATTGTCAGCTACTCAGTGTACATAGAAAAATGATTGATAGGAAGAGGTGGTGTTTATTTTCATAAGTAATTTCTTTTGTTTTAAAGGAAATGCTAGTGATGTGTACATGGCAACCAGCAGGTCAGGAGAGCAGCTATAAGGAATGGGAGCAGCTGAAAATAGCTGAAAACAAGAAAAGAACAGAAAAGGTAAGTTACATCATGTGGAACCATATCTGAAGAGACAGGCATTGTTCAACAGTACTAGAAAACGAGTTGCAGGCATTTCACTTTCTGCGTTACCCAACCATGAGGCACGGTGATGTAATGCAAGAAAGCTTTTGGCAAGGTTTGCTCTGTGCTACTGAGCCTTACTACGAAGGCTCTAGTAATAGTGCAATATGCAACACTTGATTACAGGGATTATAGGGAATTTCTAATCCTGGCATCCTGAATAACGTCTATGAGATTAAATATCAGGACACCAAGAGTTTCTGGCTACACCAAGTGTAGGTAGGAAAAATCTTGTAAGACAAAACAGTGTCTGGTTCAGTACTTCTGTGAATAGTGTCACTAATCATTCATAGAAACAAAGGAGAAATTCAGAAATGGAGATTACTGCCATTGTATGAAGTAAACGATGCTGGAGTTTTAGCATAGGTCTTTAAGAAGCCCAAGGTAACCTTTCCAGTTTACCCAAGCATTCAGCATTTGCTCGTGAATTGTGAGCTTTTCTTGATGTCACAGGTTTAGATTTGATATCAAACTTTCTGATACTCCTGGCACACAAAATCTTTGTTTTCCCCCCTAAAGTGCTGATAATATAAAACTTACCTAAGCCTGAAAAGAATCTTACGAGCTTGAAAAGAATCTTATAATCTATTTTTAAGAAAACGCTCCCCTAGGCCTCATTAGATTTTTAACAGACAGTAGTTTTAGAAAGGATATGCATGAGAGCAATTTGTGAGACAGAAAATACACAGCAAGAAATGTTAAAAAATAGTAATTTTTCTTATATGACAAATCTGAAGCAAAAAGACAAGAAAGATTAACTATTGTTTTGGTTCTGAAGGATTCCAAGCCTTCCTCTAATTTTTATCTAATTCCCTTTCTCACAAGCAATTTCACATTGTCAGGTGTGGCCCAAATGTTTGTGGTTACTAAGGTAGGTGACATTGCCACTCAGTATCCGAGATGCAGATGGACTTGCTGAGCCATCAGAAAATGTTGTATTTAACTCAAAATTATCTGTTGCCTATTAATGGAATCCTACCTATGAGCTGGATCTGAACGTAGAGCTCAGATCTGCCCATCAGTGAGCAATGTGTGCAATGATGAGGAAACCCTCTACAGTCTATGAATGCAGGGCTGCTTTGCCTATCCAAAAAGCTCTTATAGATCAGTTGCATTATTATATTGTTATTATACTTATCACTTACTCTGATAAGAGCTGAAACAAAAATAACAACACACCTTCTCCTGGAAGAGTGACCATGAAAGGAGCTCTTACCTAAGATTTTCCTATTTATTTTCTGTCTTACTTTGCTTCAGTGATATCTGTGGTTAACGTGTGATACAAACTCAAGCTGAAGCTGAAATAACCAGCATGCTCAGCTCTCCAAGCTCCCGACCACCAGGAGTTTCTATGAACACAATTTTCCCTGCAGAGAATGGGGCTTTCGGTGTCCTGCAGCAATATTTGTATTCCTTAACTTGTTTAACCCTGATTTTTTTGTGTGCTGATGAGTTTCAGATTCATGAGTTTCACTCTAACTTCAGGTATCGAGATGACCAACTCAAAGGGTTATTAATAAAGCAGTGCCCTTGTGTCACTCAGTGCATATTAAAATATTCTGAATTGGCAAGTTATGGTATTGCAGGCAGCTTTCTTTTCCTGCTGGCACCATGGTTTGTTCTTCTCTGATTGCCAATTTGAAAGGGAACAGATGCAATATATGACAAGACAACCACAAAAAAGAAACCGTAGGTCTTTGCTCATTTTTGGGATTATTAATTTTCTGATGGACAACACAGGTATTCTTTCCTCTGCAGGGAAAGGCTGCTCCAGGGCTGCTCTGTGTTCCTCCAGCTCACGTAAGAGCTGTTGCTTTCGACAGCATCAGATGCGATGCCACTTTTCCCTAAAGGTCACGCTGAGTTTTGAGGCATTGTAGTCCATTTGGATTATAACACACCACTCTGAACATCATCTGTCCATCACAGAATCTATTCTTTGTAGCTTCATAACACTCAGTGAAAACATCAGACTCGTGGTTATTGTAGCGCCTAGCAGTTCCTGAACCATGGTTCCTGCACTTCCTTTCAATGAAATTTCACAGGCACTCTCTTTTAAGATTCATGGGGTTGGTTTGTTGTTTTTTTTTTTTTTGAATGCTTTTCTTCTTTACATCTCCTAGTTTATGTGCCCAT
Source organism: Lagopus leucura (assembly GCF_019238085.1). Classification (NCBI taxonomy): domain Eukaryota; kingdom Metazoa; phylum Chordata; class Aves; order Galliformes; family Phasianidae; genus Lagopus; species Lagopus leucura. The sequence goes on from NW_024962273.1 coordinate 1,979,629, forward strand.
TTTTTAAAAGTGCAATTTCAGATAAATCCCTGTTATCCTGGGTGCAAGAGCCCTCTTGGTTAAAGAGCCATTTGGTGACAGGTTGAAAGATTCAGTGCAAGTTTGCAATTTTCATAGGAAAAGCAGCAAGCAAAATATCAAAATCTTCAAGAAAGGTCAATTTGATGTCAGCAGCACCAGGGCACAGGATGTGGGGATACTGAGTGCTCTGCTCCTGTAGGTGTGGTTAGTGGCAGGCAGCCAGGCTGGCATCACCACACCCAGTGCAGCTGTTTGTTACCAGACACTTCCACAAAACAATACTTACGATTAATTTAGGAACAGACTTGATGAAACACGTTTAATTTCAGGTATCTCCAGCAGTCTGCTTAGGTATGTTGTGAAAATCTGTTCATAGTTTAATCCACTAAATTACCTCTCTGTTTTGCTCCTGAAGTTTGCTTTTGTTGGGGATGCAAGAAGCTGCCTGAGATTCTCAGCCTCCTCTGCAGTCTCGTGGTTACTCTGATGACTTCACTCTTCTGCCGTGGCTCAGTGTGACAACCTGTACCTGGTAAATAAAGCATCTGTATGTAGAATAACAGAACCAGCAAAGAATGGTAAGGAGAAGGTTTTGAGAATGCTTTAACAGCACAGAACGGGTCATTTCACTAGCAACTCAGTTTTACAGCAGTTAATTGTATTCTAGAAGGATAGATTAATATTCTTATGCTCAATAGTTGTAACTCCTTTAATTCCTCTCTGATTAACACAAAATGTATTCTGGGGATAACAACAGAGCCTGTATTTTGGGTAGGCTTTTCAGTTCTCAAGTTTTGCTTTGAGAAGTATCTAGTATAATCTTAAATACGTAAACTGGCTTAAATCTTCCTACATGCAAATTTTCTAGAATATATTTTCAAAGTAATGATTTTAAGCAAGTGCTTCATCGAAGCATGACACGTGATTGCCAAACAGACTTATGACTAAGCCAACACATAGTTTGTTCAGTGGGACCAAAATTTGTTCCAGTGTGATTCATCAATGAGTAAGAACGATGCTATCTGGCATTTTAATCTAAGCACAGATTTGAGTAATGACCTGAATTTTTTGAGGAGCAGCTAGCTAAGCAAGAAAAGGAAAAGAAAAAAGAAACAACTATAAAGAATTCTGTAGTTGATATCATTACCTATTTTCAGCTATGTGAGTCAGTGAGCTATCACATGGATTTGCACAGAAATATCAAAGCAAATCCCACTTCAAACCCACACCACTTCCCAATATATACCCTCACTCGTCAATTCCAACAAACCGAGTTAACATATGTTTGTCTGAAATACAGATCAGAACTATGGCAACAATTAACTATCTTAAAACAAAGACTGATAGCTGAACTGAGAAGAAATATGCAATCAACAAATGACATTTGCTGACATCAATAGGAAGGGTCAGTAACACGTGCAGAGATTGAAGGTGGCAAATTTTTTTGCAAAATTGGAATGAAGATTCTAAAAAGACAGAGATGGTGACTTGTGTGGATATTCTTTAGTAACAACGATTGAATCAGCTGCAGCTGTCATGAGAAGACTGAAATGCAACATATTTCTTCAATATTATAAACTTCCTTTGGTATAAATACGAGGTACCTCTGGATTCGTGAGAGAATCATTATTCGTAGTGGTTTATATTTTGAAACACAAACCAATTAGTGTAGCAGGGGAAAGCACAACTCAAGCTGTTAGAGGATATTTCCACTAAATTGTGTCCTAGCAGAAGATGAAACTTTGACAAAATTTCATTTTTTTTCTCCAGAATGTTTTATAATTTATTGCACAGTGATGCAGAAAAGCAACTACTTGTCCAATACTGGACAGCAAAGCAAGAAGAGGTTGTAATGTGGTAAAGCAAATACTCCCAACAACGTAAGCAATACTGAAAATCAGATCTTCTCGTTGCTTGTCTGTGCTCTTATTTGAGCAAGATCACACAACAAAACAAATGAGCAAGAAAATAAGTGATGTTTATTGTGGCTTTTGTTGGGAAATACCTTTACCAACTGCCTTTGGCCTGTAGCTGATCGAGCTGTGGATCAAGACTGCTCAAAAGAGAGGATAGCTGAAGCCCTCTGAAGATGTAAATCCCAGTGAAGGAGGCACACATACCATGTTATTCAGGGACAAGATGGGCAGCACTATGGGGCTTGTTAAGAACCAGCTGGGGCTGTTCTGAAAGTCAACTGAACTCCCAATACTGCAGGCAGTAGGAGCTTTAGAAATAGTACTGCCAGGCATGTTCCTCAGCTAAGAGATCAGGTTTCTGCTTCTGTCCTGGGACTGCAAATACGGAAGTCAGTCACCAGTCCAGTGATGACCTTAATCAGCTGCATGCCTTATAACACTATATTTTGTATCAATTTTCTGTATTCAGACTTCACAGCCTGAAACCCAGTGACAGATTCTAATTCTAGCTGCTAAGAGGGGTGTATATGTCAGTGTATAGGAAGCACGAGCAGTTGATGTGAGGGGCTTGGCTGGGTTGGTTGGGAGCAGGGAGCAGCTCAGCAGACTGTGGCTGTAACATACCTCTTTAGAAGATGCTCTGGTAGAATATACTAAGAAAAGCTTCCCTGAAGTCACTGAAAAACTGAACAGATGCAATTGTCTACAGGTTTTAAGTAAGAGCTGATTCAAATTTCAAACAAAAAAATAATGTGAAACTTCAGTTAAGAGGAGCTATTTCCCAGAATAGCAGAGAACAACTCAGGCTGTTGTTTATTTACTTGAAAATAATGGGCTCTGATGCCTTTTTGTAGCAGTAATATCAGAGCTTTAAAAGAAACTTTGTTCTCTAACTTGCATTTTTTCTGAGGAATACAAACTTCTAGAGATTTAACCTGATCCATGAAACAAGCATGATTCAGAAACAAGCAGAAGAAATGCTATCTTTGGTCAGGAGGTGTGCTTTGCATGGTTTTTGCTTTGCTGAAGAACAAAGCTGAAGTAAACCCTTTTGACTTAGAAAACCAATAGCTCATGGAAGTTCTCAAGGAGAAATCTCTTTCTGGTAAGAGGTCATAAAAAAAAATCAACAAGCAACGATGTCAGCCTCACAGCAAAAGGCCACAGAATCCTAGAATCATTAAGGTTGGAAACAGGAGCTCAGTAACACATTTATTGGTCATGTTTCAGGAAGAAGCTGGGTATTGTCTGTTCAGATTACTGAAATGATGACCTCGAAGTTGCACTCGTACTGATGGCTGAAGTGTAATGAAAAAATCTTATTTAGCTGTAATAGGGACAGTGCAGGGCTGAAGGCAGGGAGCATGCAAAGCATCTTCCGTTTTTCAGCAATGGTGAAGTAGTCAGACTGCTGGACCACTGCCACAGAGAGAATGAGAGTGGCTTGGAGGTACTGCCTGGATGACGCCACCTACTGTATGGTGTGCTGCCCACACTGCCTGCTCACCTGCAGTCTGCTTGTTAGGAACTAACGGGAACGAATGCCATTCGTTTTCTGTTCTACTGTTCCAGGCCCAGGAGAGCTTCACTCCAAACCCACAAAACCAGAGGTTCACATTTACATGGCTGCAACATTACTGTTTGTTTACCTGTGACTGCTCCCACCAAACAGGTCCCACAGGTGTCAGCGTTTTAATCATGTGGTTCTGTTTACAGCTCTTTTAATTAATATTCACCAACCCTTTTCAAAAGTTCAGATCTAAGTACAGGCACAGAAGGCACCTGCTGGCCCCGCTGCTCCCTGTCCCCTGGTCCTGAGATGGGGACAGCCCAGCTTGCTGCCTGCACATGTTGCTGATCCTGAGGAAGGGGTGTATTTGCTCTTCTAAAAGTATTTCTTATTTTGAAGATGTTCATCTCCTAAAACTTTTAGGGTCAAGAACCAGCGGGCTGATTACACTTCCAATTGGGTAAATCAAATTCATTTTGCTGCAGGTTCAATTATCTTTGTGATGCACTTCATTCGCTCTCGCTGCTTAATCCGTTATTTTATTAGATACTTAAGACACCCATATAAAACAGCTAGGAAGAAGATCACTGTAAATAATTGGTGGCAACATCTTCATATGAAAGCTAATTAATAGAAATATGACATTCATGTCCTTTGGAATTTGGCTTGCTTTCAACTTCTCGCTTACACAGTATGAGCAATCACTAAAATATACACAGAGATGCTTTGAGGTTTGTTAGAAACTTCACTTTGCCTATTTTATATTTATGTATTGCTTAATAGGAAACGATCTCCTCTGAAGTAGAAGCACAGAGGACTCTCTGCTCCTGAGGACTGGTGCATATCCCAGCCCCACACAGCTGAGAGCGGGGACCGGCGCGATAGCATCTCTCTGTACAGATTCTGTAATTAATTTTAATTTCTTTAATTAAGTATTTAGTCTTTGGGGAAGGAGTATGAAAAAGTTGTTTCATAAACTGACAATGGGCAATTGTTCTAAGTTTCTTATCCTGCAGGCACGCAGGATAATGAGAGCTATAGAAATACTTGGGCAGATTGATTGCACGGAGCAGATAGGAATCCCTTGGCACAATCCTCTCATCTGTTTTCAAAGTAACAGGCACCTCCCAGCTCTTCCAGTGAACATCACTGTTACCCTGTGCTGCAAGAAGTTAAACCAGCTTTGTCTGAGTGCAGCTACTGGGGGACAAATATGACAACACTGAAATGAAAGAAATACAGAAGGAAATGGACAGATGGGACTGAATTACCACTCTCTATTGTGAGCAGGACCGAAAAGCAGTTCACAATAAAAATCTGGAGACATCGGTGATTTCAGATTCAAGGGGAGAACTTAAGAGATTTGTATCCAAATGTATTTTCCCTGCACATGTGGAAGAAATCTTTACAGACTGACTCAAAAAGTGTCCTGTATGATATCATGTGCATGTGTCAGATCAGGAGGTGACACTGGGAAAATGGCCATTAGTCACATTTATTGGACTCCTTGCATTCAGTGCATGGAATGCAGGGGCTTCACTTCAACACTACAATTTCTCCACCAAAACAAATTCTCACCTGAAGCCTTACAGCTTGGGTAGTTAAAGTGGCTGCTGTCTTAACCTCATCCCTTCATCAAACATTACATTAACACAGAGCAGAAGTTGGGGAAATAATGTTATCAGGAATCTAATATCAAAACTCCCAATACTTTTCCCAAACACACATAAAATGATATAAAAGAAAGCCAACAGATGTAGTGTCACATGGATTTGCTTAATGGCAATGCTTAGCCTTTCAAAAAAAGGTTTACATCTACATTTACTACTAAAACCTGACATTTGTATTGAATAATTCATAATTTGTTGTTTTCTGCGCTTTGCTGCTTTCCTTATATGCATGAACCGAGTGATGTTATCTCTGCTCTAAGGGAAGGAGATCAATCTGTACATATGCAGATGTTTTTGTTGTTGTTCTGTAGGGTGTAAATACATATTTAACTAAACTAATGCTAAAATTTCCTCTTTGCTTATGACAGAAATGCTCTGTACAGATTTAATTTGCAACATGACTGTGCTTCCTACTAACTCTCCCAAGCATTTGGGCAACAATCACATGTAGTTTGGACACGTGTTTCCATGCCTACCTGTGCCTCACTGTAAGACAAACTCATCCCCCTTCACTCTTAGCACAGGTGCAAATGAGATCTCTGCCAGGGCTCTTCTACTCTTCCACCTTTTACAGCTTCTCACCTCCCACTCAGCTCTGACCTCAGCAGAGAAGGGATTTGAAGCATTTGAAGATACCGTTGGATTCGGGATCTATATGGAACCTCAGCAAAGTGAGTGTCTAAGTAGGAGCCAAGGTGCTGTTTTTGTTACTTTACTGTCCTGCTGTTTCTAGCATCAGCCTTGCAGATATTACAGTCGCAAATACCATACTTGTACTTTTATCTCCTGAAGTTTGTACTTTTTAAAAGCTAATTTTAATTCTAAGACATTATTGTCTGTGTCAACTATTCTATCACAGAACTTATCAACTGTAAAGTTTGAGGGAACACTGCCTTTTTTCTTGATGCTTCATCTGCAACTGAGAGAAGCAAAGGGGTGCTTTGGCTGTCCTGCTGCTGCTCTCTCAGGCCAGTTGTCTTCTTTCCTATTTCTCAAGGAAAAAAAATCTTATTTAACTCACACCAATGGATAAAGTGGAGCAGCATCATTTTTTTCTGCTACTGTAGCACATGCTGTAGCATATAAAACTTTCCTGCTTCTCTCTAGATGGGAGTCCCTAGGAGTAAGTTCCTTCCTAAGGCTTGCAGAGCAGCCTGGGGCAGTTCCTGACTGATTTGGACACCTGGACACAGATCCCCATTCTGCATCCTGCCCTGAAGACTTCACCGGATGAACCAATAGCCACAAACTCAAAGCACAGGTATCGGATGGTAAATCTTTCACCATGGTCTCTTTTATATTTATTTATTTTTAAATTTAAGCATATTTTCTATTCTAGTTTATGCTGCTATTAGCTCAATTTCTACTTAAAATACCGCATACATGATCAGACTTCAATTATGCAAAAGGAGTCCTTACAGCACATGTCAGCACAGCTTCAGCTCTTTGGAGCAGCACAGAGCAATCCCTGTTTCTGGAGTTCAGGGGGGTGTCTGTTAATCTCCCCACTGGTTTATGGGGTTCCTGGTAACACATATGGGTTTGTGAGCCCACACCTGTCTCATAAGGGCCAATAAGATTCATAACTTAAAAAGCAAATGGACAGAAGGATCTCATGATGTTAGCTGAAATCCCAAGTGCTCCATTTTCCTAATTTCACAGAACCATGGAATCATTAAGCCTGGAAAAGCCCTCTGAGATCCCCAAGCCCAACTCCCCTATGCCCACTGCCCACATCCCTCAGTACCACATCACCATGGCTCTGGGACACCCCCAAGTACAGTGATCCCCCCACCCTCTGGGCAGATGTGCCAGTATCTGATCTGATTTTGTATTAATGCCATTCACTATAGCATAAATTACTGAATATCTGTAAAAGGAACAGCAAGTGTGAGACAAGCGGGTGTTGTCAGCAACTGAAACTAAGAACAGCTGTCCCAGGGTGGGATCGACACTAACAGTGTAAGCAAGATACTGAAAAAGACTTGTTTCTAGATATTTTTAACTGTAGTTCATTATGTTGTTTTTTTTTCACACCAGGTTTCCTGCTTGAATCCCGCTCACACACCTCATGCTTGTCACCTGTACTGTAGTTCTGCTCTGTTCTGCAGTAACTGCCTTCCTCTGGGCTGGAACACAAAAGAAGACCTTGTGAAAACAGTCACCATTTCTGGGTACTTGCAGTGCCTTTTCTTTTTTTTTTCCACGTGGGTTAATATAGCTTCATGGTTATTTCTGGGAAGCAGCTACTGACAGCCGGATGGTCTTTGTCATATGCTGAGAATTATCTGCCTGCTTGGGCAAGATTTGTTCTGTCACTTCGGGGCCATCGTGCCTCCCTCTGACGGGACGAGGATTTCATTCCAGCCTCTCTTGGGCCTTCCCTGTTTCTCCCCACCTTCCCCCCAGCCCCAAGACAGCAACCACATATCAACAATTAAGTGGGCAGCTGAGTGCTGGGGTACCTGTTTGTGAACACAGTGAAGACACTCCTGTGCCCAAGCAATTAATTTCACATTATGGGGATGTTTTTTTTCAGGTGTCTTTCTGTAGCAACGTTGGTCCAAAGAACTACAACTTCTGTTGGCCTGAAACTCCATGGATGTGTTAAGCATGGAAACACAAATTGTCCTTTTAGCCACAATTAAACAAAGTAATACTAGGATAATCCTTTATTTTTCAGGGGTAAATGTTCACTTCTTTTCCCTCAGAAGCAGAGAGGAACTTCCAGAACTGATCACAGGTAATGGCAGACTCCAATACTTCTTGTTATTTTTATGATGTTTTCTCATCCCAGGAAAAAAATCAGAAGCAACAAATTCTTTTCCTGGAACTGAAATATATATATATATATAATATATATATATTTTTTTAAACCAGAAAATTGCCTTTCTTTCCAAACAAACAAACAAAAAAAGCCTTAAAGATCTGTCATTGGAGGAGCTGAGAACTCCTGAAGTAAGATTACTGGAGATGCCCCTCCTCTAGACCTCTTCCCTTGGCTGTAACGTCTGAGAAGGCTTCAGTTGCTTGGATGGCTCTCAGTTGTGCCAGGTTCTGCTGCTTCTTTCTGTACCTGATTACACACCTGCATGAGTTCACTTACTGTTAAGTAAACGTCAAGTGGAATCACATGTGTAGAAGTTATATATATATATATTTTTTTTTTTTAACAAGGAGCATTTATTCTTCCATGTTCCTAGGATGCACGGCTGCTTGCTGTAGCTCCTGCCAACCTGCACTACTGCTTCCCTGGGGTTTGTCTGCAGGAAGGAGAATCACACAATCACAGAATGGTTGGGTTGGAAGGGACCTCAAGGATCATGAAGCTCCAACCCCCTGCCACAGGCAGGGCCACCAACCTCCACATTTCACAGCAGCCCAGGCTGCCCAGGGCCCCATCCAACCTGGCCTTGAACACCTCCAGGGATGGACGGGGCATCACAGCCTCTCTGGGCAGCTGTTCCAGCACCTCACCACTCATAGGAAAGAACTTCCCCTGACATCCAACCTAAATCTTCCCTCCTTCAACTTCAAACCATTTCCCCTTGTCCTGCAGTTACCAATCCTTTCAAAGAGTTGATTCCCCTCCTGTTTATAGGCTCCCTTTAGCTATTTAAAGGAGTGGGGGGTCCCACTCTGCAGTGCCACTGCGCTGGGCTGTGCACACAGTATGGAAAGGGAAACCCTTCCTGTTCTCCACGGGGATGGAAATGGATGATCTTTAAGGTCTCTTCCAACCTATGCCATTCTCTGATTCTGTACCTTTTCTGGAATAGAAATTTTCAGAAAGATCAGTTCTATTTTTTTTTTTTTTTGTAGCTTTGTATTTTATTTTATTTCTGTTCTAAATCCTTGGCCCTTATCTCCTGTTGCAATAGCATTCAATTACAGCCAAATTCTTATGTCACAGCAGGTAAAAATGTGAGAGAAGGAATCTCTCCAGCCCGTGTTTTGTAGGGGCTGCTTGCAGTCAAATGGAATCTCTGATTTTTTTAAAGCAACAACAAAAACTTCTTTCATAAAGAAATAAATATGAATAATAAGTAAATAAAGAGCAAAACCCAGGATCGAGAGAAGGGAACTGGAGGCCTGACTTACCCCTGCTCAGCTCTCAACTGCACATTAAATAGCAAGTGCTGCCACTTCAGCTCACTGCGGTTTATTCATTTGCAGCTCACGTTCGAGCCTGCAGCAGACGTTGGTGGGACTTTTCCAGCACATGGGCAGCACGTGGCAGCAGCACTGACAGCACCGCACCGTGTGGCAGCAAACAGCTCCAGCTCTGACCTCTGCTTCTGAGCCTAGAGCAGGTACATGATGGCTCTGCTTTCCCCACCAGCCCCAGCCCCCAGAGCACACTGCTGCCAGCTGCCACATCGCGGCTGCCGCTCCGTTGGCTTTTTGGAAGCCTTGAGCGTTCTTCCAGAGCTTTCTGGACGTCGGTTTAAACTGAGCTTGCAGTGAATTTGGAGCTAAGTTACCTGTTTACGTGTTTTGGGGTTTTGTAAATCAGCACTGAATCGAAGGCACTCCATTACTGGGTTCTCAGGGCATCCTGTGACTGAGGGCTCGCTGCTGGTGCTGCTGGTGGTGCTGCCACAGACCACAGTGAGGGGCCTGGACGCCGTGTCCTGGTGTGGCTCCGTGCCCGGGTTCCACCAGCTAAAGCCCGGCTGCCGGCAGCTCCCAACTTACCTGCAGATGCTACCCGCGTTCGTGGGGACCAACTAAGGGCAGGACCCAGGCTTGTGGGCTGAGCTGCAAACTCACTTGGCCTTGGTGCCTTTAATTCAACGTTATGGCAGTTGGTTGCTATTAAATTTGAGAGCCGTGCCCACGGCCCGATTTAAGCCTGGGCGTCCCAGCGTGCTTGGCGTTTTGCAATGAGAGGAGACAGTCCCTGCCCCGAAGAGAACATCACAGGAACTTTTTTTTCTGGTGATTTAATCATAATATTGACAGCTTTATCAAAAATTACAAAACTGATATTAAAAAAATTTCTAATTCTTAGTAAGACTAGAATGGGTTTCTTTTTTAAAAATAGAAAAGCACTTTTATGCTACTGCTCTTCTGGAATTCTCACATTACAACCCTACATAGCAAAATACAAATGTAGCTAAGAAAGGTAGCAGGCCTAAGGTACTTCAGTCCACCACGAGCCCTCTAACAACTTCTATACCATCAAACTCAGGGACTCCAAAAGGGTATCACAGTACTTAGAAACCTTCTGCAAAACTCAGTTAGGAAATACCTGGTAATGTTACGTTCCTTCTAACCCCGAAATCCTTAGACTGTGAGTATGAGAACCTGGGACAGCAGAGGTGGGAATTACTATTTTTTTCCTTCAGTGAATATTACTTTTGCAGCTGATTCCAGCAAAACATTCTCTGCAAGAAGTGAAAATATGAAGAAAATCCAAAAAAAAAAATTATTTTTTTTTTTTTTTTTTTTTTTTTTTTTTTTATGGTGTTCACAAAATGCACCATAACAGAAAGAGGAATAATTTCCTTTCATCGGAACACCCCAACCGCGCCGGCACCGCGGAGCGGAGGAGCAATAAATAAATAAATAGTGGGAGCCACGGCTCCGCGGGGCGGTTCTGTGTCACTGTGCCACGGACGGACAAAAGCCTCCTTCCACTTTCCACAATGGAGTTTTTCTTTTTCTTTCTTTCTTTCTTTTTTTTTTTTTTTTTTTTTTCTTTTTCACCTTTTAAATATAGGAATTCTCTCTTAAATTAGAAAGTAGGCAAAAAGTATTATTCTTAATTTTTTTTTTTCTTTTTTTTTTAAAGTTTCATTTTAAGTCTTCTATTAGAAAAAATAGAGATTTATTAAACAAAAAATAATAAGGTAGAAAGAAGGGTTGGGCCTCCATCAAAAAAGTATATTAGGCTTTAATGCAAAGAGAAAGAAATGGCTCTATGGGCAAAATTCAAGTATGAGTGACCAGTTTTTTAATCGTAAAGTAGGTGCAACATTTTTTAAAATGTTACAACACCGCATGACCTGTAATGCTCACAATATTTACATTAACTGCTTACATGAAACCAGAAAAACTCTAAAAGAGAGAAAAAAAATATGGTATGGACTGAAACAAGCTACTCCTAGCACCCACATCAATGCCATTATTAACCAATGAAATCAAGTGCACAAAAATACTTTACATGGTCTACTGATGTAAAGTATACAGTGGTGAGGAAGTACAAACCTAAGGAGTTAGATGCCAAAAGAAGGTTGCTCGATACAAACTCCGCTCTAGGACAGAAAGCAAAGGCAGAACCCAACCGAACGGAGCCAGGCACGCACGCAGGCAGGCGCACACCGCGGCGTGGCCGTCCGACACAGGCGGGACACACGGCAGCAAAGCGGGCTGCGATGGGAACGGACAGCGTCAATCTTGGAACGTAACGAACACGTCGACTCGCAACAGAAAAATGCCAACTAAGCTACGCAAAAAGAAAAAAAACAATCACTCCACATGAGTTTGCATGTAGGACCGTGGCGTTACACACATGACAAATGAACCTACCCCGCGGAAGGAAGGGCTCCTGCTCCAGGCCCCTGTAGCCAGTGTAGCTATTGCGATCCCTCGGGCTGGGGAAGGAGGAGAAAGAGCTGTTTGGTGAGACACGAGGAAGCGGTGAGCCCGGAGGGACTGCTCTGTGCTGGAGCCCTGGGGGCCGGGTCCTCGGGGTCAGCTGGCCTCTGCCACAGGCTGCGTGCAGGGCCGCTGCTCCCGGAGCCAACGGGATGCTGACTGCTGCCAGTGCTGGGCCGGGGGAGGACAGAGGGGAGCTCTGGCTGTGCCCGGGGGCCAGCGGTGACCTGGGAGCAATTTCAAGAAGCCCTGAGGACAGAGGGTGTCACTGCTTCCATCGCCATCACCACCATCCACGTGAAAAATGTATGAGCTAGAATGGAAATAACGTTGTGCTACACTTCTGTTCGTTAATTTATAATGGCTCATAGCTTTAGACTTTTAAATCTGTAGTGTATTAATTTTTTTTTCTACATTTGTTTCACATTTCTCACTTAATATAACATAAATAATTTGGTTAATAGATTTAACCTGCACATTTCAGCCACATTAATATATATAAGAAATCTGTTAATGGTATAAATAATTCTTTTTAAATAAAATAAATCTGATATGTTACATAATACTGATAAAAATTACTGCTGCTAATAGTTCTGTAAGCCACCCCTGATTTTCTGTTTCAGGACTGTGAGATGGGTCTGGGATTACCTCTCTGAGGGCTGGGAGCATGCTGTGCGTTCTGCAAAACCAATCTGCAGCCAGCACCAGTCACGGGTTGGAGCCCCATTAACAGCCAACGCGATGCTTCACAATGTCAGGTAATTTCAGCTAATCAACCTAGGTGCTTGGGGTCAGGGTTACTGGGGATAGAAACTCTTTACTTTAGCAGGTGGCTATGAAACCTTAACTACAGAAATAGCTGACTAAAATAGCCCATCTACTTTTTTTTTTTTTTTCTTTAATAAAATCTACACCATTCTACTTTAAAAGTTAAGTAAATAAAAATGCAACCAACAGTTGCAGCCTTTGAATCATTACTTAGAGCTGTGATCCCACATCCCATTAGGAATCTGCAAGGTTGCACTCTCCTACAGAGACCTGAAATGGAGTACAGTACTTCCAGGCAAGGTTCATTCCAAACAGACAGGATAAATGGACACTCAGTGGCGTGAAGTGTATGTCATAATTAAGGTATTACATAATCATGCCTTCTCTCTGCTGTTAAATACAAAAACAGCATCTTTTACATTATCATATAAAAGCATTTAGGCTGTATTTTTATTTATCACTTTACACTGGTAGTCTCTTGTATGTGTACTCAATAGAAACCAAAGAATTTTGTACACTATTTTTTTGTACAATAAAAGATAAAGTGTGCATTAGGTACGCTTGTACATGACAATATTGTACAATATTTACATTTCAGATATCACCATGAAATTCTGTATTATCTATATACACAATGAAAATTTCTCAGAAACATTTGGACTATTCCTTATAATCACAATTTTAGTATTATAGAAAAAAAAACAAAAAAACAAAAAAACCCCTCAGTAATCATCTGACATGGTTACTGTAACCTTCCCAGATTTCTGATTGGCTTTTCCAGCAACCTCTCTCCCTCCTGCTCATCCACACACTGTACCACACTCCACGTAGCACCCCGCGGCGGCGGCCGTCTTCATATAAATATTGATATAACCACGTCTATATCAATACCTACATACAGACTTATGTGCACGTTCGTTTTGATAAGTACTGGACCAGTAACAAAGACATTCAATGTTATCTAGAGATCTTCCTCCTCTTGGGTTTTGGAGGCTTCACTTGTCTGTCTCCCTGTGGGATTTGGTGGACCTAGAAATAAGTACAGTCACAGGTTAGTGAAGAAGATTGGTCAGAGTAACCAGCCAAAAGCAAACGAGCCGTGGACTGCTGAGATGCTGCTCAGCTGCCCTTATGGAATCATTAAGGCTGGAAAAGCCCTCTCAGATCCCCATGCCCACCCCCACCCACCCCCCCATGCCCACTGCTCACATCCCTCAGTGCCACATCCCCACAGCTCTGGGACACCCCCAGGGATGGTGACCCCCCACTCCCTGCGCAGCTGTGCCACTGCCTGACTGCTCTTTGGAGACAAAATTGTTCCTCATAGCCAACCTGACCCTCCCTGGAACAACTTGAGGTTGGTTCCACAACCTCACAGCCCCGGGGAGAAGAAGGCAGCTCCTGGCTGCCGCAGTCTGTGTGCCCCAAAGCTCTGGGACCTCAGGGAAAGTGGCAACTGAACTGAGACTGCAGTTGCACCACATTCTGTGACACAAATCTTTATCAATCATTTGACAGTAGCAATTAATTAAAAATTATATGTTGAGAAAATACTGGCAACGTGAAAAAAAACTACCAAACTCAGGATGGCAGTAGCATTACTAAGGAAGAAGCTCTGATCACCAAGCTGTTTCCCACTCATCACTATGTGCAATACTCCAGTTTGAGCTCGGTGCTGGATGAAGCACTGCTGAGTGCTCAGCACAAGCACAGCGCTGCCAGAAGGGCCATGGAGTGCCACCACCATCTGCTGGCAGCTGCAGCTCCTGGCCACAGCTGGGCAGAGGCTGCACAGCCCCAAGCAGTGCTGTCAGTCGCCTCCTGGCTCCTTCCTGAACGCCTTCAGACCATGACCATTTGCTGCTCATTTACTGGCTCTTCCCAGCAGAAATGATGATTTAAGCTCATTATCTTGTTTGCACGCTTAAAGTGTAACCGATGACTGAACTGCAGGAGCTGAAAAAAATGCAAGTCACCAGAAAGGGAATCATTGATTCCCTATGATTGTTTCTAAGGATCATCGTTTTCGTGGAAATAAACCCTGATTACAAATTCTGGGACCAGATAATTGAAATATAAATCAAGACTAAGCAGTGACATGCAGGCTGATGGAGCAGCTTGTCCGCATCCATCAGCATATCCTGCTGCAGTGCCTTCACCTGAGCCAGTCTGTATCACAATCAACTGTGTATTACTTATAATTTTATAGCATTGCTGCATTTAGATACGAAGGCAGGGTAACTGTCACCAGCAGGATGGTGCTGCCATAACTGACAGTAGGGATGCACGTGCTGTATGCAGCCCCAACTATTTGCACCAGACCTGCAGTCAGATCCAGCTTTCACATCAGAACTCAAGCTCGCTTCATAAAATTCCCAAGTTTCACCAAAAGCTTTGGATTTGTTATTACTTATGGCAACCACTAAGAGCTGCTGAATAATTTATTTAATATTTCGTGGTGGTTCTGAAGTCAGCTCCACGTCTGCAGTTCAGAACAGATTTCCTTTTATGTCCTCCAGCAGCTCCCGTGAAGCCTTACTCATTCTCCCAAGTATGCATGTGTACACGCGTCCCCAGCAATGAGCGCCGGCTATCGGGAGAAAGAAATTATTCTGCATTCAAACAATGTATAAATTAATAACTATAAGAATTGCTGATGCTAAGATCGGGGAGGCTGTACTGAGAGACACTTCTTTGCATTTCTATGTTTGTCTTAAAGACACTGCAGGCATGTTTCAAATACGAAGATGAGCACACTGTGCTGCATGTGGCTCTGGGCAGCCTGGTCTGGTGGCTGGCGACCCTGCACACAGCAGGGGGTTGAAACTGGATGAGCACTGTGGTAATTACAACCCAGGCCGCCCTATGATTCTATGATTGTGATTAGATACACAATTCTATGATTACGTGAGCCAAATTTTATCCTATTTCTTGATCTTATACAATAACAGCGTGAATGTTTTTATAAGGGTTCTGCTGGCCGTGATGTCAGGAAGATTCTACCTTACCTGTCAGGACAGCTTCCGTGTCAACATATGGAGAATGTCTGACACAAAAAAGAACCATGTTTTTAAGTGTGGTTTCAATGAATGAGGCTGACTTGTCAGCAGCCAGAGACAGCCCCACAGCGTGTGGCACCCAGAAGCTGTCAGCTGCACGTGGAACTACATGCAGGCATTCAGCTCTTAAAAAGCACTGCAACTGCAAGACCACTGAAATGATGCACCTTTTCCTCATTTTTCAGAAGGACCAGACATTTGCAAATAGTTTGAAAGGCAAGAAAAATATTGACAGCAGCTCCACATCATTTTACAAACTGAAAAGAATCTCTCTCTTAGAAAGGAACCCCAACCAGCAATCCCAGCCCTCAGCAGACACACACACACAAACAGAGAAAAGGGACACGATTATTGCCAACGTGAAAAGAAACTTACATTCCCAGACATTTTGTCTAGTTCACTCATGGCCTCATGTATAGCAGCTTCTAAATGGTTATTTAGCTTTCCACTTCTAGGAAGAAAAGATTAATGGCATCAGTAATTCTTAGTAGCAGAAAAACACTTAAAATTAATAATAAAGACATTAACTCATCAGACACAGTCTGGCATCCGCAGAGCCTCCCAGGTTGGTGCAGCACAAACAGCACATTCGGATCTATAAATAACATGATGCTGGCTAAAGGCTTGTGTTAGAATTACAGAGGAAAAATAGAAGACAGCACTTCGGCGACATGTACTGTTAGTTACAGCATCCACAAGACAAATGGCATCGTGGAGAACAAGAGCACTTGGCAGTAACCCAGCATTCCGTGCAATCTGGTGTTGGGTCTTTCCTATAGAACATCAGCATCCCTCAGACCACAGAAATTGTAAGATGAACTGAAACGGACTCATACAAAGCCACACATATCCAGGTGGGTTTCTGACTCCCTGCAGCTGGACTGCAAAAACAAGTGTAGGTTTGGCAGTGTGGACAAGTGATGGCAACTTTGGATGCGATAAATGACAGCACAATATTGTTTGGTAACTTCCTGGACAGGTAATGCAACAATTAACAATTCCATCTATAATACAGCCTCATTAATATCTGATAGCAATGCTGAGTTTAATGTCATTTAGCAGCAGCTTTCAGATCTCAGATTCCTTATGTAACAGGAAGTTATTTAATCACCGCTAAGCTCTGTCAGCAACCCTACATATGTTTTTTCCACATTTTTTCCCTTACTGTTTCAGAATCTCCTTCTTTTTTTTTTTTTTGTCAGATAACTAAAAACCAAACAGTGTTTGGAAACCCAAACCAAAATACTTTTTCATAATATTTCCCCAAAATTGAGTTAATAGAAGTCAATTCCAAACAGCACTGATGAGCTCCGTTCTACAAAATGTCCCCAGTGAATGGCATTAGGTAAGGACAGATGTGCCTGCACAAACAACCTGCACTGCTCAGAGCTTCCAATGAAAGCTAGAAGGAACTGCAACACTTCATTCTACAGGTATGCACACTGCTACAGCTTTTGCAGCAGCAAAAATCCTGCGCTGACACTGTAAGTTTGAATTTGTGCTTCAACACATTAGCATTGGAGGTGATTCAGCAAGAAACCGCTGGGATATTCAGTGTCCAGCAGCATTTCAGTAGTAACCAGTTCTAACACGATGCTGGCGAACACTGAAATGGCACAGAACACTTCCACTCTTTCCCTATTAAAAGGATCAGGGTGTAGTTTTTTACTGGGGATGTGGCTTTTTCTTTTTTTTCCCCCATAAACACAATAGGAAGTATGGCAAAGCAAAAAATGACTGATGTGACTTCATCTAGGCTGATGTTCACTGTCACTAGCACTAGCAATTAAAATAACCAAAGCAATATTACATAGGAGGTTGATTTCTTCATGTGTTGCCTTTGGGTAGAAGCTTGGCTAGACGACTGCTTGAGGTCTTTTCCACCCCCACTAGATGCTCATGTAATTACTGCCAGTAGTGCCAACAGCCTTTTTAAAGTATTTGATATACAAACGATGACATGCAGTCTTAAGACGCTGCTGCTACGTATTTTTAATAGCAACACTTCACTATGAAGATAATGAACTGCCCTCAAGCGAGCCAATGTTTCAGAAAGGCCCTTCACTGAGATATCATTTACAGCAGGCAACACCCTGACAACCAGAAAACCTGACATCAGTTGAACATATGCAACAGGTTGCCTGTGATCAGAAACAACCTGCAAGCACCACAGCGTTTGAGGCGGAGAGCTTAAAGTCTTAATAGAATCATTAAGGATGGAAATGACCTCTAGGATCCCCAAGCCCAGCCCAGCGCCCTCTGCCCACAGCCCTCAGTGCCACCTCCCCACAGCTCTGGGACAGCCCCAGGGTCAATGAGCCCCCATTCCCTGGGCAACTGTGCCACTGCCTGACTGCTCTGTCATAGAAGAAAGCGTTCCTACTAGGTAGGATTTTTTTCCTAATGGTAGGGACACAAAGCACGAAACATCATTTTGAGGATCTGGATGTTGACCTTGCTCTGCTAAAGACACTGAACTGATGTGCTGCTAGTCCATATTTTCTTGGACTTCTTTGCCTGTCTTCTTTATTATAGAAGTGTCCAACTTGATGTTCCAAAATTGTGATCTCATGTAGAATAAGAGGCACAGGCACCACAGCAGACCATAAAGAGGTCGAAAGCTGTTTCAGATACATTCAGCGCAGAGCACAGGTCAAAGAGAAGGAGCTACCCTCTGGTCCACAAAGAGCGAGCAAAACATTTGAAACATAAAATATATAGAAGTAGAAATATGGAGAAAAACCTGTATGGGCTGTGAAGTAACCCTATGAAAAGGAGCACCTGAGGCCCCAAGCTGCTGGGGTACCTGACAGCTGCTGTTTCCTAAAGTGCAAGCAATGATGCAGAACCAGTAATGCCACAAAAAGGCGACTGGGCTCACTGCAATTCTGGTCAACCCTTGCAATCTGCTAAGTAAACAACTGCAAACCAGAAGACGGGAGCTCTTCTTAAATTGCATTGCTTCTTCCAGCTCCAGCTCCTCTTTCCACGTGCTGCTGCTGCCACCTTCCTCAAGTTGTGTATTTTGCTTCAGGGAGCAGCAATAGCTGGGGGTGCCAGCAGCCCTCTGGCTGCTCAGTGCTCGCCCTCAGACTGCACTCGGATGTTCAGAGGATGGCGTTGAAAGAAACCCAACGTTGTCTCGCTGGCATTAAAAATATTTCTCCTAAGCACCGCATGACATATAAATAGAGGAAAAGCTTACACCTTAAAAGGAGCTGAGGGCAAATAATTATTTAATTTCTGAAAGTCTGTGTTTATTGTTCTGAAGGCAGCACTGCAAACTGACTGAATTCTCACAGAGCGATGCGTTTTCACCACAACAGCAAATAAACACCACCATCCCAGAATAACCCCCATCTCTACCCTTGTCCTTTGACAGCCATCAAGATTTTGTTCTCTGAAAGCCAATTTCATTTTCCTCTTTCTGTGTACGCTTATGCTTCACCTCTTCATGTTTCCCAGTCTTTCTATCCTTGCACGTTTGTGAACGAAGGCCAAAAGGTGAGAGGAAACCAAGCAGGTCAGAGGTGTGTGACTGCATGGGAGCTGCTGCCCGGCTAACTGCAGCCAGCCCTGAGCCACTGCCAGAAGCTCCTCTGCAACGTGAAACAACAGAACTCATCCGAATACAGGTGGGCTCTGCCTGCTGCAGCAGCCAACAGAGGGAGAGGGAAGAGATAAGAAGGGCAGATCTTGTGAAAAATTGGATTTGGTCAGAGCAGTTTGGATGTAATAACTTTTTTTTTTTTTTTTTTTTTTTGCTGTAAATTAGAATCCCACACATGAAAGCTCAAACAAGCAGGCTGACATTTTACAAAGGCTACAGTAAATATCAGAAGATGCAATAAAAATGCAGATATCAAAGATCTCGGATGATTATCACAACCAGCACAAGGAATTCAGAAAATTAACTTTTCATTTTGGCAGATCTGCAAGGGTCCCCAAAAGGAGTCCCTGGAAGCAAAAGAATGTGATTATTCATCCCATTGGTAAACAAATGAGCACACACTTACTTTCTGTTCCTTTTCCTGGCTCGGTTGTAAGCTTCTAGACCTTCTGTTAGTGTCTTCAACTTCTCTGGCTCCACCTGAGTGAAGGTATGAACACCAAACCACATTACCCAGACCTGCAATTATCAAACACTGCTTTTACTTTACTGCTAGACATGCATTACTGCGGAGCCTAAAGTTCACCGCATCCGTAAGACACAACGTCCCAGCAAAGAAGAAATCAATGTACAACTATGTGTGCACCCCCTCAGACGCGCATGTATGCATCAGAATTTCTCTCCGTGTCCACACTGCCAATACAAGTGTAAGAACAAAAACACAGCACGTAAGAAAACAAAACTAAGAGGGAAAAGTAATACTTCAGAACACAGTTTGTCTTTACAGCATTAATACAAACATTGCTGTTGAAGCCTCACGTTGTGTACTCACTCCACAGCCACACCTGGTATCCCTGGAGCTCCTCGGATGTGTTACAACAGCACTGTGCCTAATGCACATGGTACAGTTCCAACAGACACCACGACATGAAGGTTTGACATGCCCTCACATTTCAGGTCCCAGCCCAGCAGCGCTGCTGGCACACCCATGCTCCAGCTAAAGGGTTCTGGCCTTGAGGAGGCTGGTGTGCGATGAGAGCTGGTTGTGCATGCTGAGTGAATGACTTCCAACCAGTGCCCGACTAATTCAACCAGCTTGGGGAAGATCTTTCCAATTTTTTGGCCTTAAGCACATGCTTTTAGTGCTCTGCTGAGTCAGTAACAAAGCTGGCTGTGCTGCACAGGGCTGCTGAGCTGGTGTCGAAGGCACTGTAACTGCAAACTTCATTTCTCCCCGGATCAACCAGAATTGTTATCTTCTGAGCAATAAACCACAGCATCTGACCAGTGGTACCAGGCAGTGCTGCTGCAAACAATGCAGACGTGAAAGAAAACCAAAGGCATCGTCTGCAGGACCTTATCATCAAAACATTAATTCCACTCAACTCTTGGTATTGCTTAAATTTGATTCGCAGCCATTTCTGCTTTTAAGAACAACAAAACAGAAGATGTTTAAAACACACCACTTAAAAGAAAATGAGCTGATAAATTCCTTCTTTGGCACACCATTATATTTTGCTGACTTATTTGCATAACATCACAAGAACCTTACGGAGCATTCGTTTCATTAAAAAGTACACCCTGTCTTTTGACACAAAGCAAACTAACTCTGCAAATACCAATTTATTAAGCATGTCTATATACAACCCTGAACGTTAATTTGAACACGACTTGAAACTCAACCTTTCAATTTCTAAATAACTTATCTATTCACAATGGCACTTATTTTAGATGTGACAATCTGATGTTAATGAGTGAGCAAGTTGTCAAAACGCCTGGAAATAATGGCAAATCAAATATGCGTTTAGAGCAATGCTCATGTTTGGAACTCACATATCTGATAACAAAGAGCAGCCACAGCAACCTTAAAGACCAGCAGTTCCTGGTGAGGGTGGCACATAAGGAGGCAAGGCTTCTGCTCTCATGAGACAGGGCTCACCAAGCACAGACTGTGGCACTTCTCCCTTACAGCTATGGTTACTGTTAAAGTGAGGCTGAGTCCTAACGTGGCTCTGTAAAAGCACAAATGCATGCACAGCCTGCTGCAAAGCTGCTGAGTTTTTATGGATAAACAGGAGAGCAGAAAGCACACGTGATGAGAGCAGGCTGGGTGCAGCTGTGATCTGCTGTGGGCTCAGCACTGCCACGCAGCTGGCAGAGGCAGCGCTCCTATCTGAGCTCAGGTTCAGTCCTTCATCTCACAGCACATTTGCAAGAAAAAGCGCTATGGAAAAACACATTTTTCAAACTGAGCAGAATTAAATGGTGGTAATGGGATCATCCTGATGCTTTACACCTGGAACTGCACCATGAGGCAACGCTGTCATGGTTACTCAAGCTGTATGGCATTCTCAGCCATAAAATTTAGATATCTATATGGGTATGTAGAGACAGAGGGACAAACTTTGCAGAGTGCTGGACATGTCTGCCATTAGGTACATGAGAAAGTTCAAATGTAGACATTTGCATGAAGAATTAGCACTGTGTTTGATTAAAAAAGGACTCGTGTTACATTACAAAGAAAAGAATATCTTCCTCATTGGAATTTCATGACAGCATGACAGTAAAACAGAAACAAATCCACCGCCACCCACCAGCACTTTTCTGTAGCAGCAGCACATGGCTAATGGAACACAGTATTATCAGCAACTGTAACAGATACGTTGGGATTAATCACATCACATGCCTTCATTTACAATAACCCATTACAACAGTAAATAATACATACAGATTGGATTTCCAGGACACAGATAAATCACACCTATCTCTAGCACTAGAAAAGCTCAGCTTCCTTGGGGAAATATCTCTACGGGCTGATAAAAGCCCAGTGTTGTATGCCAGTCTATAAGGAATGTTCAGAAGCCGAGTTGTCATGAAGCACCAAAACTTGCTTTCTCCTATTGTGAACTCTTTAGCATCAGGTACTAATTAGCTGTAAAATCTGAGAGAAATTAAGCTGTGCTTTCAAAGAGAGGAGGCTGACTATCAGCGTAGTTCCTGGGCACAAAATAGTGGATAATTATTGCAACTATAAACCCCTCTGTTGAAATGCTGCTTTTAGGCCATTTGACATACATCCATTGCAGCAAAAAGCAAAAATCCCCAGAAGGAAAGCAGCAGCACCTTCCCAGACAGCTTTGCTCAGGAACACAGAGCAGAACTAATGGGAGGCCCCGTGGGGGTCACACCTGTGACATGCATTAATGCACCACTCCAGCTGCTCTGCACACAGAAGTACCATTACATTTACTGCCCACGTTTTTGTAAATGGAAATA
The DNA here is from genome assembly GCF_019238085.1 of Lagopus leucura. NCBI lineage: Eukaryota > Metazoa > Chordata > Aves > Galliformes > Phasianidae > Lagopus > Lagopus leucura. Next base: position 2,002,062 of record NW_024962273.1, read on the forward strand.
AAAATCAAATTAAAGTATGATTTCAAGAACAGAGAACGTAACAACTTACAGTGATACCCTGCAACACAGCTATAGCAATGGTACAGTAGAATAGAATATCCCAGGTTGGAAGGGACCATCGAGTCCAACTCCTGCTTCCACGCAGGGCAGGAAGGGAAGTTAACATTTGATTACACAAATATTTAAAAGGCTATTTAACACAGCTCCTCTGAAAATACAGTTTCCAGAACTGCTGCTAACAGCAATTCCCACCATGAATGACAACATTTCAGGATTTTCTGGAGTGCAGACTTTTGGAGGACTATTTTTTTTCAGGGCAGGTTGCCCAAACACCCAAAGGACGGGGCTGAACACATTGCTACGGGAGCGTGTGGACACTTGCATAGATAGCCACTGTGCATGAGAGTTCAGCTGGAAACACAACTATTGCACAGCACATGCACGTTTTCATACTTTTCTCTTTCATAGCTCCCTGTATCCCACACTTCAACTGACATCCTGACCTCTGAGTGGTCATTCACTCTGCACTTCTTGTTGGAGAGAAGGAGACATAGACACGTTTAGTTATTAGTAAATGAGAGGCCTTCTGATGTGAGAGGTGATCCATGGGCCTTCCTGGAGAAAAACTGAGTCAGTCCCTCTGCTGCATCCCCACGTGTTTGATGGCAAAGTACATTTCCGTGGCGTGGAAGGGATCCATACATTGCTTTCCTGTTGTTTGTGCTTCTGTACACAATTACATCTATACCACTAAATGTTGTGTTACACAGTATGGTCACATAATGCACATAAGAGGCAAAATTAAAGGAAATGTGCACAAAGAGCAATCATACATTCTGGTAACCACAAATTGAGAGAAAAGTTAAAAATGGCTAAGGAATGCAAATGAAAAAAAATGAAGAACAGTTCTTTATAAAGGTTATCAAAAATAAGCTTTTAAAATGTACCAAAACAATCTTATAAATACGGATATGTGAAGCTAACAGAAATGCATACTTTGAGCACACATGCAATGCAAGGATCATAGAATCACAGAATGGCCTGGGTTGCAAAGGAGCACAGTGCTCCCCCAGTTCCAACCCCCTGCTGTGTGCAGGTCACCAACCAGCAGCCCAGGCTGCCCAGAGCCACATCCAGCCTGGCCTTGAATGCCTGCAGGGATGGGGCATCCACAGCCTCCTTGGGCAACCTGTGCCAGTGCCTCACCACCCTGTGTGTGAAAAACTTCCTCCTCATATCCAACCTAGACCTTCCCTGTCTCAGTTTAAAGCCATTCCCCCTTGTCCTATCACTGTCCACCCTCACAAACAGCCGTTCCCCTTCCTGTTTATGTGCTCCCTTCAAATACTGGAAGGCCGTATTCATCATTTCTATGGGACAGCATCACTGCTCACCTCCTCCTTCTTCCAGTTTCAGTCTTTCGCACTTTGTGACCTATCTCATTTGCTAATACTCTTAATAAGAGCGATCTTCAACTTGGTGATCCAACCTTTATAAGGAACGAGCTGTTCAGCACACCAGTCCTGTTAGTAAGCATGCTGAGTGCTCTGAAGTGAATATTTTTGTTTCATGTACTCAAACGGGAGCTCTGAAACCGCTCTGCCTAAGGAGAACAAGGAAGAAGCCAAGTTCTGTTGAACTAAGCTTGAAGCCATCCTGGCCAGGCAATGCTCCAATTACTTATACTACCAATTCCTCTAGAATTGGGATTGTTGGAGGAAATTATGTTTGTGCATCAGCCTCAGATAACTCTATGGGCAGTGCAGGGAGAACAGCTATGGTTACAACAGACAGCAGATGGGGCTCAGAAGTTCCTGAGCTGCACTCTGGTGGGATGCAGAGGCTGATGGTGGAGAGCTCCTCACCCTGTCCTTGTAGTCTCTGCTGGACAGCTGCTGCTGGACACTTCTAGGGTAAGGGAGTACTTTGGTCCAACCTACTGTGGCCTTTCTTACGTTTTTATGACTGCTGTCATGCAATCCAACAGGCATGAGTATATGAAAATACTAAATTTTCAAGTGGTTTGCATTCTTTGTGCCCGAGGTAAAATGTTTTGTAAGGTCTTTCTTTTCTACTTACTAATTTCTTAAATTTGCTTTTTTTTTTTTTTTTTTCAAATTGGCACTTAGAAAACATTTACATAAGGAAGATATGAAACAGATTGGGAAAGCCACAAAAACATGATTTTATACACCCAGCATAGACTAGAATTTGAAATATTCTCATACCTTCTCTGACAAGCACACAATTGGTTTTCAAAACTCTGGATTTTACGACAAAAGAGCAAATTAAAAAGCTTTCCCTGCTGTAAGATATTGCAGACCTCCTTTCAGGACGAAGGTACCCATGCATTTCATCACAGAGCTTATGTATCACTCAGCACAGCTTTTCTTATTACAGACTCCTCACTCCCATTAGATCACACTTTTCCTTTTTGCAGTTCCAACCACTTTTAGATGTCACACTCCTTACGCATTCAATCTGTTCTTTTGGACACAGCTATAGTTCAGCTATAGACACACGTGTTAGGCTAACAATTTTTTCTTGAAGATCTCTTTTGTGTAGCAAGCCTTTGGTGCATAAACCAGTTAGGGAAGCATCATCAAGCCAAAATATGGCCAGAAATTTTGCAATAGATAACTAGGTACAAACTCAGTTCTGCAAGATATAGCACAAAGAAAAAAATTATACTATTAAAATAAGACAAAGAAAAAAATAAAGAACTGAGATAGAGGTTGGATACACATCTGTATAAGCATTAGGACACACGGGCATGTAAACAGACAGATAGATAGATATGTGCATATATATATAAATATACCTTCCCCTCCTCAGCGTTTTGTTGACATGAATTGTGAACGTCTTCTTCTCTTACTAGCTTTCCAGGCCATGAAGTCAGTCCTTTGATTTGGCCCCAGACCAAGTCGCCAACATTAAACGTCCTCGGCCTGTAATGTATCAGCTCATTGGAAGAAGGGGAATCTGGATTCCTTAGGTCATCTTCACTACTGATGCTTTTAGCATCTGAAGGGCTAGGCACACACCCATTAATGCTTTTGGCATTAAAATCTCCATTGTAATGGATGTAGTCTTTAACTAACGAACTTTCCAAACTATTTGAGGAGCTCGGAGATTGCTCTTCCAGAATCAGGTCTTGTTTAGAAGTGTTCAGCAACTCCCCGTATCCTCTGTTCTGCTGAGGCCTATTTCCATTTATGTGTGCACATCGTTCCACAGTGTTCTCCAGTCTTTCCTTAAAACTCATCATAGTTCTTTTGTAATTGTTATACCTGAAATTCTCCTCCAACATTTTATCACTTTGACAGTTTCGCTGTGATAACAGTATCTGATGCTGCTCGCCTTGCAATAATGGCAGTGTGGAGATGTTGTTGGGCCTTTCGTGACAAGGACTACTATGGATATGGGTGGAGTGGTCTAGAAACTCCTCACATTTCCACCTATTTATCTCACTGACAGGACTTTGCTCCCCTTCCCACTGTTTTTTGGGCGTGTTACAACTTGTTGGTTTGTAATATTCATACCCATCCCCTTCAGTTGAATTTTTACCATGCTCTGAATTCTTCAGTACTCGCGTTCCTCTAGTGTTCCTTATCCTACCTTCGTGATCAGAAACAGCAATGTTTCTTCCATGGATTACTGCACTGACAGCACTAGAGAGATTTAGCGGGTCACCAATTGAGGCTGTGAAGGCACTCATGGCACTCAAAGCTGGAATGGGACTCATTTGTGTGGTACTGCTAACAGCAGTGGTGATCACTACTTGCATTCCCTTGCTTGCAGCATCTACGACTGCTTTGTAGATCGCATCCACTGATGTATCACCCTGAGCAGCGACATTGAGGTTATCCTTTGCCTGTTGACCAAGAGCTGGTTCAGTTCTTTGCTGCAAATCACAAGATGTTTCTTGGAAAGGAGGAAGCATAGCGTTGGAGCTCTCAGGAACCGGTGCCATTCCCATCTGAGTGATCATTCTTTTGTTTAGGGCAGCAGCATCTTCCTGCATTCTCACCTGAAAAAAGTAGAGAGAAAGATGGAAATTGCTACTGTGCTTAAAATTCCACTTCAACAGAAAACTGTCTCATTTTAATTAGAAAAAAATGGAAATGACACAACCTACCACTGAGCCTATGTTCTCAACTCCTTTTTCAGAGTCTTTTTAGAGGCTCCCCCCTTTTCTCTCCCAAATCTTCAACAATACCACAAAGTACTTCAATATTTCTGTTCTCAACTGTTCTGTTTTGCTCCTCTTCAGACCCCCGAATTTTCTTTGGCCCTCCCTACCAGCGGTTCCCTCTGGGCTCCCTCTACATCCCTCCTTCTGTTTCTGGAATGTAGGCCATCACTGTTCTTTTTTGACTGACTAGCATTTCTGTTCTCTGCCTTTCAGTCATGTGCTTCTCTCATGGGATGCCTTTCCTTCAGACCCGTGTAAACCATTCCTGCACCCCTCAGTATTGCATCTGTAATGTCAGGCACGGCCACAGCAAACTGCGACCTTCAGATGGAAGTAACTGTGTGTTTTATATTTCTAGTCACACATGTAGGCAGTGAGGACGCTGCCACTAATACTGCTGCAACCAAAAAAAATGCTTCAAACAAGGGCAAAATATTTCCAAAAGCTCCCTTAAGTACTTACCACTACTATTTATATAACTGAAGCAACAAAAATACTGAGATGAAGCTATGAGAATTCATTCACAAACCAAGGGAGGTAACAGGCGGTTAGAGGACTGATTTTGCAGTAGCAGTGAATTGTCTACACTGAGAGAATGACACGTCTTCTTTTTCCTTCTTAAGGGAAAAAACCACTTTTTGGCAGCATGCACGCATCCATCTTCACATCTCAAGTTCTGCAGCCATACTGAGTACTAACAAACACAGACTGTAACTCTGCTTTTATTAACTATTTCAGTTGCTATGCTTCTGTTAGTTTGTTAGTTGAACAGTTCGCGTTGGATGATGAACAACTGTTCAGTAGGACAGCAGGGAGGTATTGCTGCTTTTGCTCAATTTGCCACTGTATGTTCCTGCTCATCCCTGGTTTTGTCAGTCTATAAAGTCTACATCCAAGCCAGCTCTTCCATTCAGTCTTAGTGGGAATGTATGAGAGGGCTGGTACGTAGTCACCTATAATCATTTAAGTTTCTAATTACTGCAGAGTGCTATCAACATTTCCTTCTCACCCCTGAATTGCAGAGTGGTCTAAAAGGGAATTTATGATCCTTTTTTTTCAGAATGGAAAACAGTTTTGCTGAAAATGCACAGTAATTGTCAGAACATGCACAGCCTATTATTTTTCCAATACATTGAGCAGAACCATTCCCAAAGGAACTATAGCCAGTTGCTAAGACAGAAAATACCAAGTTTCAGTACAAATGTTACCAACTTGCAAAACTCAAAAACTAGTGAAAGAGGCGAGCAGCTGCATTGGTCACGCTGTCTTAAACATTCAGCAAAACAAAACAAAACAAAAAAGGGGAAAAAAAAAATCCAACTACAGAGGATACGATTTTACCTACTGAGACTTGCACATAAGTTCGAATATGGATTTCATTTTGCTTTCTACCTGGAAATTTTGGAACAGACATGCCATGGGGTTGGGGTTGTTAGCTGGGCCAGGAATTGGGGGCTGGCCTTGAAAGCCCTGCATGTTCTGATACCCCTGGAGAAGGTGCTGTTGCTGCTGATTTGAAGGAAACATCTGATTGTTGTTTAATAGTGACTGGAGATGACTCAGTTGATGGTTATTCAAAGTAGTGTTTATAGATGACATGTCACCTGTAATTCAAACACAGGGAAACGTAAGTCAGTACACTTTTCAACAAGCAGGAGGAATTTCCTCAGCTCAAATTTCGACTGAGCGCTAAGCAAATGCCTGTGTAAAACCACACTTTTCCCCTTCAATCTTCTATGGAACGGTCCTCAAGGCATGCGTCTCCTACTCCTTATTCCTTTATTTCTTCAGTTTTGCTTCTTTTGCATGTCACATCTATCTGGACTCTAACAGTTTCTGACACGACTATCTTTGCTTTTGGAACGGTACAGAGCCAAGTATGGCACAATGAGCTTCTATGATACTCGGTGTCTTGGGATCTTACTCCTAGTTTCCAAAGAGTGACTGCTTCAAACAGTACTGAGGTGGTGAGGGGGGGAGAGGAGGAGGAGAGAGAGAGAAAAAAAGAGAAAATAATTTAAAAACCCCAACAAAACTATTTGTTGCATTAGCTACGACAAAATAACGCGATCTAGTTGCAAGTGAGCAAAGGCTTTTTGGATCACAGACACGTCACACCATACCCTAGGCAATTTTTTTAAACATTCTAGAGAAATCACTGCACTGACATTTTGTGCAATATGAAAATCTCACTGTACGTAACAATTCTGGTTTTACTGGAGTATACATGGCTGGGAAGTAACAAAGCTTTGGAATGTATCAATTTACAAGCTTTTTTCATGTAAATTTAATGTTTTCCTTAAGATTTGCATTTGCATCATCTCTGGTTCGCTGTATCTGACATGACATAGGTCAAGGAGGGTTTGACTTCCTGGTAGCCATTTAGCAAGTAGGCATGAGGGTTCCACACTTATCAGCTCTGCCAGTATTTTTTCCTCCTCCTGCTGCAGTCCAAACAGCAGAGGAGTACTGCCCACACTACGTATTCTAGGAAAAAATCATCAAAAGTCATGGGTGAAAACCTCATATTTGAGGACTTTAGCACTTGGTTTGGGCTGTCGGTTCTTGTCAGTGAAACACCCTGGCCACCTAAGCTCCAAGATAAAGTTAAAAAAAAACCCACCAGAGAAATGAGGAAACATAAACGCACAACAAAGGGCTCAGAAGGGCAGCCTTCCTCTTTGAACTTGCAAAGCTTCGAGTGCTCGATGTATCTGCTTTACAGGCAGTGTGCTTTCTGATGGCTTTGGCACTTCTGATTCATTTGGAAAGCGGTGCTTGGCCGTTTCTCACCTACTGCACAGCTACTCGTACTAACCCTGTGATGCCACACGCCCTTGAAATGAAGCACTGCATCCCAGAGATGCACCTATGCTTGAAGACTTGAAAAATGAACCAAGTCCACTTGATTAGAGAACTGTAAGGTGTATGCAGTCGGTGTAGGTGGCATCAGAATTAAGAATAGAATATAAAATAATTTCCAAAACCAGTATTAAATCTTATTGAATAGAATTAGAATATAGTTCAAATGCCGTACAGGAGCAATTATAAACAAGCTGTAACATACAAAAGCCTTACAAAAAAGTATGATAAAGTGTCATCTTTAGAAACTAGAATCAGAAATTCCCCCACCCCACCCCTCCTTACTTTTCCTTTTATATCTGTGAAGAAATTGAACTTACCAAGCAGACCTGTCCCCAGTAGAGGGTTAAGTAGCTGTGGCACCACAGAGTTACTGTTGAGTTTAGCTGGACCAGATGTATTCCCAGCATTATTAGATATGTTCAGCAATGTTTCTGCCATTGACACCACTGCTGTCCCACCACCCAGGGTAGAGACAGACAGTGCTGCCACTGCTGATGATGTAGTGGTTGTGGTAGTGGTTGCTTGGGAGGAGGTGGCTATGGAAACCTCTGGATGATTAGCAGTGTTGCCCGATGCAGAGTTCAGGACACCTCCCACCAGCTGGGGATTCAAGGCCATTAATGCTGAGGCCCCAGAGACAGCTGGGAGGAGCAGGGGGTTAGAAGTAGTGTCAGTGCCTGAAAAGCTTGGTAAAGGGTTCCCCAAGGGGTTGCTTAAAAGGGTCTCAACCCTGTTGCTTTCTGACTGATTGCTTGGCAAATGGTCAGGTGGGGCTGTCATCTGTGTTACTGAGGGCAAAGGGTTATTTTGCTGTTGCAACAAATCTGAGATGGTCAGATTGAAAGATGGTAGGGGAAGCATGGCAGCTGCTTGGGCTTGGTTCTGGAGGAGGGTTGCTAGAAGCTGAAAATGAACAGGCTGTAATACCTGCCCATCCACGTCACTGGAGAGAAAAGCTAAAGCAGCATTTACATTCGGGTTGAGAAAACCTAAAGGGTTGAGGTTGACCTCAGACTTGCCTTCTCCTGCTGAAGGCTGCAGTATATTTAATAGATTCTGGCTTAGGAGATGTTGCTGATTCACTGGCAAAGAGATAGGTAGAGAACTGAGGAGGTTTTGATTCAAAGAAGGTGGAAGATTGTTGTTTGAAGAGCTGTTCTGCGGGAAATGAAGCGAGTGTTCGTGGCCAGCGAAAGGGAAATCACCCCCAATGGGCAGCTGGCTCTGAAGTGGGTTTCCAGCTGCAGTAGTGACTATAACACCATCTTGAAGAACAGATGTTGTCTTGGTGATGGCAGGTTGGCTGGTGCCAGCTATGGCTATTGATGATGATGGTCCCGAACCCCCTGCAATGCAAAAGAACAAGAATATTAAGAGTATGCTGCCTGCTGGGAGACAGTCATCCAAGTCATAAAGTAACTGGGCCAATCCAAAACAGCAACGTTGGATACAGGAAAAAAAAAAAACGTTTTGAGCATCAAAACTTAAAATACAAAGGAATCTGCATCAGCTACTTCATTAGTACTGGCTGTGCACATCTCATCAGCAATTCTTTAACACGCCTGTACTTCTCTCACATGTCTCTGAATGAGGATTTAAGGGGATCTCAGTCATACAAGTGTTGGCCAGTGTAAAACTAAAAGCAATCATAGCTCCATTTACATCATGATGGACCAATACTAAATTAACTGCCAGGATGAAATATCAAGGTGAGACATGAATGAAAAGTAAATGACCCAAGTGCAACTGTGAAACTTATGCTCTTCTGAGAGAATTAAAGCAAGTGAAATTACTTTGAACCACACTCTTCTTTATTCACATTGCAATGCATTGGAGAGCAAACAGTAAGAACATGTATGGAAAGTACATTAGAAAAATGTAAAACTAAAGAAGGATTAAATTGGGGCTTTGATGCAATAAAACTATTTTCCATTCTCAATTGCCCTGAAAACACAGCTGATACAAAACCACCTTGATTATCTGAAAGTGTCAGTTATCATTTTTCTAAACAAATACTAGCTGGAAAGGGACATGCAGCCATGCCTTCAATTGGCATGAGCAGAATCCAATCTTCATGTCACTCCTAGCTCAAAATACCATTTTTTTCAAGTACTGTAACGTACTGACTACTCAAAAAGGTGCAAAACTAACACAGCTCATGAGGCATTGCACTGATTGCATGAGAAGAAAGTCCATATGCTCTCTTGCAGGTATCACTATGACACTTCTATAAAGAAATCAGATAATAAATTAACAAAAGACGAAGTAAGTGCAGACTAATTAAAAAAGCACAAGGTATCCTATTCTGCTGTGAGGAGAAACATGTTAACAAGGCAATGAAACCAGCTTTGTGACAAGCACATTTCTCTGGGCAGCTGCTTGGAACTCGGAAAGGAGAAGCACCTGAGGATAACAAAACAAACCATGCACTGAAAACATACATCCCACTGCAGTCCCACTTATGGCTTTGCATTTGGAATTGCAGATGATGCAGGAATGGAGGTACTGCATTGAGCCAAGATTTGGTAAAGGCCAGATCTTTGCAATTGCACTTGCATTTATTTCTAACGCAGCCATACACTCTGGTTACTCCAATTCAATGAGGAAATCCCAAAGAATCCAAACTGCCTGTTTCCTTTTGCACTCATCTCCAAAGCACTGTACAATGCATTTTTGGAGAAGTTATATAAACATCTTTAAGATCTCTGTGGCTAAAAGCAAATTCCTCTTGTTTCATTGGTGAAAAGACTTTTACAAGACTCCCAAACACTGCGGGCAGGTTTGTGGCAGACCAGTACACCCCAGGGACGATGGCAGTGCACATTAACTGACAGATGCTGCTCTTCAGGGAGGATGAGGCACTGGGACAAAACCTTCTTGCTTACAAAACAAAGGATGGGTTTGTTTGCTTGTTTGTTTGCTTTTGTGGGTTTTTTTTGTTTATTTTCCAATCGGGTACTTTCTCCAGCTGTGATCTACCTTACAAAGGACCGACACCACACAAATATCTTCACACGGCCTTCTCCATAAGAACTCATGTCATGCAGCACAGGCTACCTCCAGTTCAGCCTCAGGGACAGGAACAGTCAGATATACTTGGCTTCCTAATGCACGGTACTGTTCCAGGCTGCATTTGTGTATGGAACCCTTTACCTGGCAGCAGGAACAGAGACACACACCCAAGGTTTTTGCTCAGCAGATGAGGAAGGCTTCCCTCACCACTAACAACCACACCACGTGCTAAGCAGCACATGGAGAGATTTTTTAATTCAGGCATGCCGAAACTCTTCTACACACAGTGTATACTCATGAGTATCAAACCTAATTTTGGTACTTTCAAATGGACCTAATCCTTATTCCGAATTATTTTTCATTTATGATCTTATTTTTCATACCACAGAGGTAAACGATCACACAATCACCTGCAAGAAAGCAAAGCCCAGACTCAGAAAACTGTTGCTTTAGGATTCTGTCTGTGCACTGGTCTGCTTTCTATCCCACATAAAGCTTCTGGAGACCTAATCTGAGAGGTGCAGAGCAACGCTTGTCCTCTCTCCAGATTAATTAGGCAATTGATTGCTACTGAAAAAAAGTCTTGATGGATTCTGAGCAGAAGAGAGGGATGTGCATGAACTGCAGCCAGGACTTGAGAAGCTGGAGAGCCACAGAGGGGATGAGCAGAAGAAAAGAGGAGAGCATCACTGCCTGCTGCAGTTGCTGTGAAGCTGCCCCGGGCACACAGACACCCCAACAGGCAGGAAGGCTTCTGGTTGGTACTGAGGAGTTCTGCACTGGGCAGCTGCTAAAGCAATGTTTGGAACACCTGGGGCAGGTCTATCCACACACATGGACTGAAGCACCAGAACAGTTTCTGGATCTCTTCCAAAACACCACCTCCTCCGAGCCAACGTTTCAATGAAGGATACGTGCACAGCCATCCTCGCTGAAGCCCAGTGTGGCTGGAAAGCTCCTCAATGCTTGGCCCCAAACCAAAAGACAACATCTGAGTTATTTTTTTCCCTTCCAAAAGACGGATAGCTTCCGTAACTGCGATTCACAGCACTGCAGCAAGAAGGAGCACCTTCCTTGGAAGGACCGAGGTGAGGGGTAGTCCAGACCTGTCCCTCCCCTGTCACACACCAGACTCTCAAGGCCCAGGACGAACATGAGTTTGGCTGACAAAGAGAAAAAAGTGATGGCCCACACCGCAAGTGAAGGTGTGAACAGGTCAGCAAAGCAGCAAGGAAAAAAGCCACGTACCTCATCAAAGTGCCTGTGGAAAGGACTGCCAGCACGACAGAAGCAGAGTCCTAATAAGTCTGCCCTTTCGACTGGGCAGTAGCAACTGCAATATAGAACTGACTCAGCTGTCCTTTGAGGTCTGACTCTCATCCACAGTGATACGCAGGCTATACAGATGCAGTATTTGCTGGGAGTTTCAAAGAGGGAAGGCTGACAGTGAAGACCAAACATAGATGTCAGCTAAAAAAAGCCCCTTTGCATACGAGCTGCCTCGCTCAGCAATGCTGCTGGGAAACCGAGGCTGTAATAATCCTGACTGCTTCCATTCACAGAGAGAACAGAACCCAGAGCTCCAACATGAAATGCTGCCTTCGTGCCATACCCAAATTCCAGTGACAGTTAAGATGTTCTGATGAGAAATGTGAGAGTCCAGAGCTGAAGGGAAGTGACAGGTTTCCTAAGAACATGGTATTCTGAATCCTGGATACCCAGGGCATCGTAAATGTTAGCCCAGAAACAGGAGTCCTTGCTATAAGCTCTTAAGAGTAAATATAGAGTGAAACAAAGAATGAAGACTTGCACTAAAAGTTGTAAAAGCCCAGGACGACTGCAGGCTTTCAACTCTTGCAGACACAGATGTCTGCAGAACTTCTGCCTGTGGTTGAGAGGAAGGGACTGTCTTTGTAATGCACCGAGAACAAATATCCAGAGAGCAAGAGCTAGAATAGATATATATCCATTCTTCTAGAAGTTCAAATAAATGCTTTGGGAATAAATTAATTTGAAATTGAATAAGGCACACATTTTTAAAATCATTCCTTTGTGGCTACACTAGTTTGTTCACGTACATTTCTGTTTTGTTTTCTTTTGAAAGCAAGTTGATTTTCCTATGTGGATTTCATCTTTGCTCCTTAGTTTTTTTTTTCCCAACTCTTGTTTGAGAGGTATTCTCAAGCAGATGCAGCACGTAATGAAATCAATTAGCACTGAGAAGACTCGCTCCCTGCCCAGTTAAAAACATTAGAAGATATTTATCATTTACTTGTTCCGCCATGAAAACACTGGCACACATCTGTGCATGTGCTGCTGTAGGGATGGAACAATGCAGTCAGAGGTCTGCAGTCTTGTCGTGAATCCTGCTTTTTAAACAGAGCTAAGATCCACGATGTGAATAATACTAAGCATGGCAAGTTTCAGAGGAGGCCTTAGGGCCACCCAGCCACGTGCCAGGCCTCCAGAAGTTACATCAGTAGGCAGTGAGGACTACTGTCAGCCTAGAGACACAGCACACAGCTGGCATACGTGGCAGTATCTTTAAATAGGCAGTTTTAGGAGGTTTACCTTTCACAGAACGATCATCGCTAATGGAAGCAATGTGATCTCACATCCCTTTACAACTGGGGACGTCTGCCTGCTTTAACTCCATATTCCATCACTTACCTATGCACTCAGAACCAACAGCTATACATTCCTGTAATTATATTCTCTGCATTTCTTTAGAATGGAAAACATTTAAGATACTTATCTGCTATCGCATCCATCCTGGTGCTTTCAATTCCAAAGAAGCCACAGTTCAGCAGTTAACCACAAACCACCGATGGCTGGGTTCCTTATCAAGATCCTCTGCTCCCTTGAGACAACAGAAACAACGAACCCAGGGCCGATAAATGGAGTGCTCCTCCCAGGCCAGCAGGATCAGGCAGAGCCCAGCCTCCTCTCGTGTACAAGGACAAGACTGTGCTCTTCTGCTCTTCTGTTCATTTAAGGATGAAAATCACTCAGGACTACAGCATGAGGTCTCTGCATCCTCTGAACACAGACTAAACCAAGACCATTAAAATTTTGTACAAGGGCAGAACGCCCAAAGCAGTTTTTAGGACAACATAAATGCTTGAAATTAGGTACCTTAAGTGCCTGAATCAATTTCAATCTTGGTTCTTTTTACTGCCCTTGTGTGTTCTGACTTCTCCTCCTCTACAGTTTATCATCAGTGCTGCTTTTAAAATAACAGAATCACAGAACCACTCAGGTTTGAAAAGACCTTAAAGATCATCGAGGCCAACCATGTCCTAAATATCCTACCCTAACCAACAACCTTCTGCTAAATCAGGACCCTGAGCACCACATCCAAATGGTTTTTAAACACATCCACAGATGGTGACTCAACCACCTCCCTGGGGAGCCCATTCCAGTGCTTCACAATCCTTCCTGTAAAGAAATTTTTCCTGATATCCAACCTGAACCTCCTCTGGTGCAACTTAAAGCCATTTCCTCTCATCCTGTCACCTGTCACCAGTGAGAAGACATCAACCTGACTTGGGGAAAACTATTCCTATGTGCAAAGAGGAAGATGAGGGAGGTAGTGGTAATGTGAAGGTGCTCATCTTAGGCATAGGAAGAGGGTAAGTGATCCCTCTGAAAGCCTGGAGAAGCCAGCACTTCTGGTGTTCAAAACAAAACCAGCCCAACACAACCCGTACACACACAGACATAATACTGAATTTCCTTCTTCCATTACTGCTGAATTGGAGGTTTACTCAATTGCAGCTCCCTTTACTAAACAAATGAGTTAATTAAACAGAGCTTGAACTGAGTTTTTCCTAAGTTTTTCCCATTTGCTCGTAGCTGCTGCTGATAAACATCCAAAAATCTGAAAGGCAATGTCTATTCCACTTCCACACTCTTTCTCCACTGTGAATCTCCTGGTAGAGTGTATGTTCATGTCAGTGCTGTACAAATCCCTTGTTAACAGTTTACCTAACACCAACACAATGCCTATTAAGCCAGCAACTCTTTTAGGTTCAGAGAATGAGAGTGGTTTTGAGTGTAAGACCTCTCTCCAGAGTCAAAAAAGCAAATAAATTTCAATGGGAGGGTAGGAAGCAGACTTGATGTACCGTTCATTTTCACTCGTGGAAACCTTATTCCTCATATAACAGATTTTCTTTACGGTTCTTATTTGAAGAGGAAAATAATCACTTCCCCCCCCCCCCCCCCAAGATAACAACGCGAGAACATAGGGCAGAATGTTGAAAAGCCATGCCAGATTTCAAACAACAGCAATTCCTTGTAATGACACTTTCCTGCCTCACCCCTGCCCCCAAGGAAAGTCTCTCTACATGCTTATATAAACACCGAAACCCAAAATCAATAGAACAATTCAATTGGCTTTATAATTAGAAGAGTAGCTGTCTGGCATCCTGTCTAGGGGTTATTTCAGCTTAAAAAGAAACTTTTCTCAGACATAACAAGTCCCATAAAGGACGCCAGCCAGCCACTCTTCTAAATCTGAAGTTGAAAAGTTCTGTTTTTATATTTCAGCGATCCATAAAAGTAAGGGGGGCAAATCCAGAGGCTCTCATATTGGGTTACTTTAGAATGTAACACCTTAAAGATATACAAAATGGCATTTTCTATGTGTGTGCCCTGTAGTGTTTTACAACAACTGGTGTTTTTCACGTAGATTATGGACAAATCCTGTGGTTGGACTGATGCAATTCATTACTCAGGAGGTTCAGCTTTGCAGCACAGGCAAAAAAGCAAGTGGGCACATTACAAATGGTACAGAAGTGGGATGTGTCCTGAAGATCATAACTCACGTCAATGAAGAAGAAATAAATGAACGCTGGTTTGATGTGAAGGCAATTTTTCTTTGAATGGTGATCTGATGACCAACAAGATAATTTCTGATTTGGCCAAGATGATCTCTGATGGCTTCTCTCTGAACAGCTCCAGCCAACTGTCAGCATGGCAGAAAAGAGTCCTTCACAAGTCCTGGTTCTATCAGGATGAAATCCCAACGGATGAGGGTAGATGAGAAACTACTGTAACAGTTAACACAGACAAATATTCTGGGCCATCAGCATGAAAGCAGTGCACTTCTCTGAGATTTCCTATGCTCAGAAGGGAGGGCAGTAAGAGGGGAGATGTGAGCTGAACAGATACAAAGCTCTGACATAACTACCATTACTGTTGAGAAAGAACCCGGATTGTGAAATTTCACTTAGGTCAAGCTGAACTCTGTAAGCTCGTTTCAGTGTTTAGTAGCCTCAAAAAAACGAAGCCATTTATTTCTTCCATGCTGAATTTACCAGCACTCTGCCAGTGGATGTTGTCATTGAACACCTGTCAACAAAGTGAAAACCAGAGAGCCACAGAATCATCCAGCCTGGAAGAGCACATCAACATCATCGAGTCCAACCACCAACCTGACCCAAACTCAGCTCTCCACCTTTTCAGGTGCTACTGAGGTATGAATACCCACAGCAAGTGATACAATTCCTTGGCTATGCCCATATTTTTTGAAAGAGCAGATGGCAGGGCATTCCCAACAGCTGGAAAACCACCCGGCTTGACTCCCTGACCTGCTGACCAGCTCTCGGCGTGGGCTCAGCCTGGCTCCATGACCTTCTGTCAGGTACAGCAGAAATGGCACCACCGGGCTCACAGCCTGAGGTCTGACCCACCACCACCACAGCTTTGTGGTTCTTTGAAATCCAGTACTTCTGGGCCTTTCATGAGAAGTGACAGCTAACCAGAATGCCACAGCCAAGCTCTGGTTTTCTCAAGCTATGCACAGACCCAGGAGCACCCCAAGTTCCATGGGCATTTCTCTTTTATGCATCCAAATACCTACCCAGCTTCTCTTTTCTTCCTTCTGTTTTGCAACATCACTGATCTGACAGTTTGCATTAAGTCTATTAAATCTTTGAGTCACTGTTTTCCAAGGCAATGTTCCATTCCCAATTATATTACACCAGACTTGACTGCATTAAAATAAATTCTGTTTGAGTGGGACAGAAGCTCCTCACTGATTGGCATCGGTCTTGTGTGCTCCTCTTCAATTAATTATATCTGTCTGTTCTCTGTACTGCAAATTTCACCGATGCAATTTTACTATTCTTCATCTAGGATATAGTCTCAGTACTTTTTTTTGCCAAGCCTGTCCTTTAATTGTCACTGGTGAACGTTTAGAAGTTTCTCATGTTTCTGATATTTCAGATTCTTTATTATCTTTATTCCCATTAGCTACAGTTCACCCCCTTCTCAGCCACATGTAGCTTTTACTCCCAAATACCTTTTCACTTGTTTTCCTGCATCCCTTTATACAAGTGGCAATCTTAGCAGGATTTGAATTGCTAAACATTCAACGCTTTGCACAGAAGTTTCCTACCCACTGAACTGCTGGACTAACAGCAAGAAAATAATAGATGAAGCAGACTCTACACTAAGATCTATGACACAGTGAAGCAGCATTTTTTACAAACAAAAAACAAACAGACAAACAGACAAATACAAAGACTGCTTCTGGGAGGCAAAGTGGCTTAACGAATAAATCCATAAAGCTGCCGAATTAGCAAATTGGATGCTACCTTCAGCTTGCATCTGAAGCCTGAGGGCTTGATTCGTAACGAGAAATTCAGTGTCAAAGGCTAACACAAGTACTAACAGCACCCATCACAGAAAGTGAGTCCAGAACCACATCTCTTGGCAAAAAAAGGAGACTTCTTCCAGAATGAACAGCTGTAAGCAGTCCATGTGGATTTGATGCTAGCTCCTCACATAAGACCACTGTTTTCAAATAAAATGTTTGCAACCTAAGTACTATAGAAACAATACAGAAGTTGTCAATAAAAACAAGTGCAGCGGGTTTCTAAGGGTTGAAAATTGGAAAAGTAAAAAATCGTTCCACTCTGTAAATAAAAACGCTCATTTTTATACCTATTCAGTTTTAATTCAATCACACTCATACTGAAACCTGGAAACTCCGGGTATTACCTCTGCAAGAAGCTGACAAAAGGCAGAATAATAAAATTTGGTCCATGTGATTAAAGCCTAACTAAAAGCTTGGGCAATAATCAGCGATTTAATTGTGGTGATTCTCGGTATTTTCTCTCAGGAACCATTAACTGATTAGTAGCTATTCCCAATACTGGCACAGAAACAGAAAACAGACTCAGCAATTAAAATATGTAAAAACAAGGGGAAAAAAAAGCCACAAACTCAAAATGAATGTATGAATTTCCTGAAGACATCGTACACAGCTCAACTCAGCTTGCACACACAGCTCCTTCTGCATGCTTGACACTGTTCAACTCCATACACCACAATTATCAGCTTCATACAGAATAATTCATAATATACCTCTTGCCATTTTAGTCACATTCTGTGTAACTGAATGCAGCCTGGAAATAAACTTTTATTTTTAAAGGTTACCATTAACGCAAGATTCTCAACGTTTCATGCTCATTTCGAGGCAGGAATGCTTCCATTCCTCTGCAAATACAGCAAAATGCCCTTATCTGGATTTTCACTGGCTATGGATTGGATTCAGACCTAACGTCTGAGCCACACACTTCTGCGATGACTCAGGCAGGAGGCTGGATGAAGGACTGTGCAGTTTTCAGGGCGCTGCCACAGGGAATAATGCACCAGCTTCTGAAATTCCATCTTTAGAAAGTAAAAGGCTCTCCAGGTTTCTAGCCATCACAGTTATCAATAACAATACATAAACAGTTGCAGGTTGCACGTATTTCCCCAGCACCAAAAGTAAGGAAACAAAAGCAGTCAGCAGTGAGGAGCAGAAGTGCAGTCTTTGCCTAAGCAAGGTTGCCATTTACCGTATGGATAAGAAAAAAAGCATCAGTTTAAGCCCTTATAACTAGAAATCTAACAGTTATCCCTACAGTATTAGAAATACCATCCTTTTCTGATTGAAGTTTGGTTGTTTGAAAGGTTTCAGGTAAATCTGAAGTTCACACGTGGAGTTATCTATTTATTACTGATCATCATCCCTGCAGGTGCTCAAAGAAACGTGTAGACGTGGTACTAAGGAACGTGGGTTAGCAGGCAATATTGGTGGTAGGCAGACGGTTGGACTAGATGGTCCTAGAGGTCTTCTCCAGCCTTAGTGATCCCACAATTCTATATATTATGGATGAGAACTGTATTAGCTGCTTAAGTTGATGCCCCTTTCTCCATGGGGGTTTGTCCCCAGCTCTCTCAAGGCAGCGTGCAGCTCAGTGCACTTATACAGATTTGTTCTGTTGCTGTTGTCCCACAGAAGTTTGAGAGCAGACATTACTATTGTTTTATCCCTAATACAATAGCATGAGTCTTCTTGGGAGGAATTCTGCTTGCCTGAGGACCAAGACTGGCAAGACAAAGAAAGGCTCTGATTAGCTGCTGCTGTGTGTCACCAGCCCAAAGACAGCTACCATGAGTGGTGCCTGCACTACCAACCTAGTGGGGCAAGGCTGTGGCACAGGGCTGGGGTCACAGCAATGGAGCAGGAACAAGATCCCACATAGGGATGAATTTAGATGCTTGGAAGCCTACCTTAATAGCTTTGTGCAATGTTTTATTGGTAACTTCTATACAGTGCAAAACTTCTCTTGATCAGTTCCTGTCTGGATTAACTTCAGGAACCCTGAATTATTTCAATCCTTTCCCAGAAGACAAATTACCACTGCTCAGTTTCCTGATGGTAACTGCTGGCACACAGGCTCTTATCTCACATAACGGCGTCTTCAGTTCTCTGTAAGGCAACGCAGTCCAATGTTGCAACAACTTCATAGCTTTCTTCAGCAGCATGGACAATGACAACGCATACTGCTGATTCCCACTGACCATCAAAGAGGTGGAAACCCAAAGAGTTCTTGGAAAAGGGAGTTTCTGGTATGCTGAGTAGGACACAGAACAAAGCTCCTAGGGCAAAATGAGACCTCTGTTCTGTTGGCAAGAGTACAAGGACTCGGAACAGAAAACATACAAGGAAATATTCTTTGTCAGCGTGACAAGGCAAAACAGCCATGCAAGGATTAATGGCTACTTGCTTGCAACACAAACCACTGATACAGCTATGGAAAAAAAAGGCCTTATTTCCCCAGGAATGGAGAGGAACCCTCCAAAGTCATTAGAAACTGTAATTAGCATGGCTTTTAAAAGTAATGTTTACCTATTTAATTCCATTCTGCACTTTAAAGAATAAGCGGCTCTCTTAGAGGAAGACCAAGAACACACATCAGGTTTTCTTGGGTTAACAAGCTTGTATGCTTACCTCACTTTCATTTGACCTGATGTATTTAGCTGTGATTACATCAAACCCACGCTCTGACAGTTAACCACGCTGAAATACTGAAGTATCAAATAGTTTGTCTTTCCTGCCTAAGAAATTAACGTAGAACCATCCTTCAAAAATTCATGCTTTGTTCAGTCAATAGTAGTTAAACAAAATCAACATTTCTGAGCTGTCTCCCTTTCACCAATAAGGAGGATGAAGTTAGTAACAGTGGCAGACTTGCTTCCTCTCAAAGTCTTCACTGATGAATAAATCAGGAAATCTCGCTAGGCTCTTCCAACTGCACATACAATTTATTCAACCATTTAATTACCGGCAGAGCAAAATTACCATGACAAAGGCAAACACGGACCTGGCAGCCTCCTTTCTGCCTCCAAAAATGGTTATTTTGAAAACTCTTACATTTCTAGTATCTGCTGCCATCTCTGACAACGCTCAACTATTTAATGCAAGCAGTGAGGAACACATGTAGAGCCTAGACACCAACTACCTGGCTAGCTATAGCCTTCCAGGGTTGAAGTAGCTCAGCATGATGCAGAAAAATTTATTTGGGCAAGAGATGAAAACTGAGGTCTAGTTTAGGTCTAGTGTACAAATGTGCATGGATTTTATCTGTGAAGTGTATGAATTTGGGAAGGGTTGTAACAGGAAGGAGGTCAAGATGATTCTGTTTAGAAAAAGGGAGATACTTTTCTTATTTATTTTTGAGTATCTGGATATGAGCATGAAATAGGCATACTTTTCAGACTGGTAAACTCAAAT
Organism: Lagopus leucura; assembly: GCF_019238085.1. Lineage (NCBI taxonomy): Eukaryota > Metazoa > Chordata > Aves > Galliformes > Phasianidae > Lagopus > Lagopus leucura. The sequence continues at coordinate 2,022,206 of NW_024962273.1, forward strand.
TTAGAAAGTAGATAAGTAAAAGGAACCCATTTAAAAGCAGTCACCATATACTTCCAAACAGTCAAACATGAGGGTATCCTTTTAAAAGGAAACATACCTGCTTCAGGACTTGTTTGATTACAGCTGTTAGCAATGCTGTTTGGTATCACTGGAGTGGAGGATGCCTGGATTCTTGGCTGAGGTGGGTTCAGATGTAATGAGTTTCCTAAAGCCATTCCTGACTGACTGAGCATCCCACAGTTCCCGCTAGCCTGCATCTGATTTATTAAACCTGCGAGATGGTTGGTGGTGGCAGGGCCAGTACCGTGGACAAAGTTAGTGTTTGTGTTCTGGCAGTGCATACCTTCCCCTCGTAACGGTAAACTCTGTGCCAGTGAGTTCTGAAGAGTGCCAGGGTTCATACTGGTGTCTGCAAAATGCATCTGGTTACCAGAGCAAGGTAAAACAGTATTTGAGCTCCCACAGCTGGTAGTACTATTGCTGCTCATGTGAGAGCTTTGACAACTCATGGACTGAAGTAACTGGGACATAGAGCTGATGGGAAAAGAGCTTTGACTTTGCTTTCTTACTAAATCAGATCCAGCTTTGGAAACTCCAGAACTCTCCAACTGAGACTGTCTCAGCAAACTCAACACTGTGGTGGTTGGCTGCTTTCGTTTTCTCAGAGGATCTTTTTGCTGAGACATCAATTTATCTCTCAGTGCTGCTCGACCACTTTGCCCTTCAGTCGTTGGTAGAAGCACATTGGCAGCAGGAGGGAACATGGTATTTAAAGTGCTATGTCCTTCGTTGTTGCCACCGCTGGCAACAGGTCCAGAATTGCTACTGCTGTTATTGTTGTTACCAGCAAGTTTATTTTGATTTGCTAGCTGTGCTTTGGCTGCTGCTGAGAGTAAACTACTTGCTGGAAAAGAGGCAGCATTGTGCTGGTTCAAGATCTGATTTAAAGGCATTCCCAGCAAACCAGGCTGACTCTTCAAAGAACCACTTCCAGCCGATGCAGTGGAAAAAACTGCATTGTTTGGAGGATTTAATACATTACTCATTCCAGCAATTAATGGGTTAGGGATGTCCTTGTATTGATTAAGTCCATCATGCTTGGTGGAGGGGCTAGATGGCATAGATGGTCTTGGCGACCCTATTGTTGACCGTGGGGACCTGGGAGGAACTTTAATACCAGTACAGGATGGCTGCGGTCCTACTGGAGGCAGCAGGAAATTTCCATGGTCTGATGATGTGGAAGAAGAACGTGATCTTTGGGGAGAAGCCTCTATCCTTCCAATCCCGGATCCCATCATGTGAACTGGGGATGTCACTGGTGAAGGAGATAGGGAAGTAGAAGCTGAATGCTGAACTCTTTGAACATGACTTCCATGGTTCATGTGACCAGGTTTTACAGTTGGCAAAGGAAGATTACTTGGCAAAGGGACGACAGCAGGAGGCATGCTTACATTCATCACGGGTACCTGAGAGTGGACATTTGAATGGAAAGTAGTTGGGTTAATGATAACAGGATTCTGATTGACTGGTTTGCTAGGAATAGGGTCAAGTATGCCAAGTGGATCCTTTTCTGATGTTAATGGCTTTTTCTGAAGAGCACAAGAAGGCGGTGGAGGAGGAGGAGGTGGACCTTGGGGTGGTTTATGGTGAAACATTGCTCGTGGTATTTCCATACCAGTTGAAAAATTACACATGGGTTTTTTCATTACAGGGCTTTTTGTGGTCAAGGTTGGGGAAAGAGGTATATTAGTCCTTCCAGCCATTGCACAGGATGACTGTATGGGAGAACCATGTAGCATTACTGATGGCGGAGACAGAGGTGTCCTGTTCATATGAATAGGACTTGAGTTGGGTGCTCCATGAAAACTGGGATTGTTCCTTGTGAAAACATCAGGGCTTCCAAGTGGGTCAGTCCTAGGAGAGATTGAGCCGTCTCCATATATCTGTGATCCTGATGAAGCTGGACTGGGCATCCCACCATGACTGCCACGATATGGAGACTTCTGTCCAAGTTCATTACTACCCAATCTCTGCCTAGGATAGACAGAATGAAGTTCTTGTTGCTGGCTTCCAGCCATTTCTTGCACATAAAGCCTACCCATGGCATTAGATGCCCCTATCATCAACTTGAAAGGAGTCTTACATTCTGGCATCACAGAATTTGTAATTCCTTCATGTGATTTATTCCTCATTGATCTTGGAGTTGCTGCTCGAGTAGGAACTACCGGAGTTGCACCTGATATTAAAAACACAACAGTTACTATTTTGAAATCTGGAATCACACATTTCAGTACACAAATAATGTGTGTGAAATCAGTCATTACAGCCCTTTGGCTAAACTTTTACTTCAACAGCAGTAATACCTAAATCACCAAACTGTTGCTGGAATGGTGCAGACTACCCTACTACAGAGCACAGTGGAACAGATCACAACTCCATTTCCCAAATAAAACTTGCATATACATAGACAACTTTAGATCTTGTGTTTCTCAGGTTTTAAGCACATTTGCTACCCACTTAAAATGCATTTCAGTGCTGTTCTTTCAAAACTTCAATACATATGCTTTTATTTTTTCCCCTTTCTCTAAATATCATCTCCAGTTTTCCACTCCTGAATCTCCAGCATCATCACTTCAGCTACAGCACCAGCTGGAAGAGCTGGCAGGAGGAGCAGTCTATCACTATCACAGGGAAAAGGAACCTCTGGCACCATCTATTGAGTACAGGAGGAACAAGGCCCAAGAAGGGTTTAGGTTAATCTCTCCTTGCTCTACAGGAAAAAAAAGCCCTGCCCCACAAGTTGTGCCTGATAAAGACGATTGGGGAAATGCACTGTGCTACTTTGATACTGACTTCTATTCAGCAAAACACTTCATTGCGTGGATCTGAGAGGTTGTGGCTGATCAAGGCAGGGTGCAGCATACTTGCTGCTCTGTGTCACTCCCTGGCACTGCGGGCACCAAGTTTCAGTCCTCTGAGTAAATCTGTTCTTAGCTGTGCTAAAAAGGTTATATTATACAGTGGCTCGCAGTATTTTACTGAATTAAGGCTTTTCTAGCAGGTTTTGCAACAGATTACCTTGGTATCAACATGCTAAACTTAACAACGGGCTCTACCTCTTACATTTGCCTTCAGGATAAAGAGTTTGGGGATATGCACACATTTGAACCCCTACAATAAGGAAAAAATTACTGTAAACTTCAGTGTTGAGACTTGATCTTCCAACACACAAAAGACCGCTTCCCTTTTCTGCCCATCAACATCAGTTCTGTTTAATAAATAAATACTCCTTCAGCGCCTTACTTTAAGAATACCCTCACAGGCAGCTCCAAGCCTGTGGACTTTCTGCCAGTTTTACTGCTCTGGGGATTTGTAATTCAGTTTGCAGCAGGAACTCAGCAAAGGAAAATGATTGCGTTCTTGGCATGCAGCCCCTAAATATGCAAACTTAAGCTTGAGCACTGAGCTAAAGATTTCATGTTCAAACAAATTCAGAGGTACCTTTAAATTCTCCTACACACAAGAACTCAATTCCCTTCTTTCCTTCTCTCCGGCCATAGGAGACAGATGGCACTGAAAATCCTGCCTTCATCCTATTTGCTGAACCAGCTACATCACGACAGACACAAACACGTTGCCCTTCTCAAAATACAAACCAAGTCCCATTCTGGGGACAAATCTCAAGACTGAACTGCAACATGAAATTCAAGAACCCTTGTGTGTAGTGCTGAACCCAAACAAATGGGCAAATGCATGTGTAAATGATGATAAACAGTGTTTTGTTTACCAAGGCAAGTTAGTGGGAAATTTTCTTCTTCCTTTAGAGACAAAATTCTGATCAATAGAGAAGGTAAAAATAAGATTCGTGTCTTAAATATTCATCTGTTCTCCTCTCCTTCATTTGGCTATTTTACTTTTTAGCTGTAGCTGTATTTTAAGTAACACTAATAGACAGTAATAACAAAAAAACAGTAAGGAAAATGCATAGCAACTTGGGAAATTGTACTGTTAGGTCTAAAAACAAGCCTCTGCTGCAAAAAAACATAATTTAAAGAAAGATTTAAATCCATAAATAATCTGAAAGTGCAACAGCACTTGAGTACTATGAACCTCACTGATGTCTTCATATTGTCTTGCAATTTATTATTATATATCCATTACATTTTTCACTTTAATTCAGGCTGCAGATGGTAATTATCAAGGGTTGTTTCCCTAAAGTTGTAAGCATCACAGCACGTAAGCGTAATCTTTCAGAGCTCTGTATTAAAAGTAAGTTTACTCCTTTGTCCTAACTACTTGCAGTAACATTGCTTCAGACCTTTTCTTGTCCTTGCAATCCTTAGAAAATACCAAATTTTCAATTTGGGTTTCCATGCACTCCGTTTTTGTAGTTATTTCTGTCAGTGCTAACTTTGTATCAAAGTTAGTAGCTTTGTTTCCTGGTAGTCATTCTCCTGATGCCCTCATTGACAGCAACTCTATCCCCTTTCAGCCACAATTCTGGGAGGCTAAGCAAGATAAACACTTTCAGATGACTTCTGTAGAGCAGATTCTGCACTGCCCTAACAGAAGAGCCTCTGCTCTATTTAAACTTGAGTGCCTCTAGCAAGAACAGTAGCACAGGAAGGCAGCAAGCACAAAAAGACACTGGTACCTCTCTGTCTCAGAATCACATTGATCTGCACCATACTGCCATCTGGTACTGCTCACAGGCATCTCTGATCAGCTACTATATCTAGGTGTTCTTTCTCAATAATTTAGGGCTAATAGCTTTTCTCCTCTAGTCCCCAGGTGAATAACCTCACAATTAACAGGATTTGTTACTGCAACTTTTCTTTCACTCCAGGTGTCAACGATCCTCCAATTTTCCAAAATGTTTTGATCTTCTTTTGTTTCAAATAATACTCATCGCTTCATCCATCAACAAAATTACTTGACTTTTGTTGATCTGGATAATTAAAATGCTAATCCAGGTTGCTCTCCCAAAATAATCCTTGAGAAATTACAGTGGAGATTTTTAGTTGTATATTCTGCCTTGCGATACAATTTCCCATTTAGCCAAGTCCTTAGCCACATTCTAATCCCTTTATAATCACTTTATTCAGCTTCCCTAATTTCCCATGTGACAGAATATCAGACATATTACTACGGTTCCAAAAGATGAGAGCTAATGTATTTTCTTTGTGTAGAACAATCTGATATCTTTTCCAAGAAAATCATGCTCTTAGTCTGGGATGACCTGCTTTTTAGATTCATTTTCTATCTACCTACATCTCTCTAATTACTACTTCCATTTTTAACTTGAATCTGTTTACTACTGCAATCACAGACATATAAGGCTTTTGGGGGTGTACATTAATTATACATAAAAAATTAGTTAGCTAAATGACTTTGCATGCTATTACTCACTTGTTCCACCACCAGGACTAGTTAGAACTAGTGAAGGATGTGGTGCTTCCATGCTTTTATGAAGTGTAGCCACAGCAATAATTTTTCTTTTATGTATGCATAGTTTGGTGACATCCTCATCTGCTTTAACATCTTCAGCAGTTCTCTGCTTCACAGCAGCTCCAGGATCAAAATTAAAGACCTGAGTGTAGAAATTCCAACATTTAAAATCATTACTGTATTACCATTACTATAGAATCATAGAATCATAGAATCACTAAGGTTGGAAAAGACCTAAAAGCTCATCCAGTCCAACCGTTCACCTATTCCCAATAGCTCCTACTAAACCATGTCCCTCAACACAACATCCAGTCTTTCCTTGAACACCCCCAGGGTCGGTGACTCCACCACCTCCCTTGGCTATATTAAAGGCTTTTCATTTTCTGGAATTACCAAGGAAATTGATGGAAATAATGAAACTACATTTCATTAATACCCACCATACCTACACGCTTGCTCTAAAATACACCCTGTGAACCAAACCCCAGCAGCTGGTTAGGGAAACCAACTCCTGCTGAAGCTGCCATGTCTGAGCACCACACATGAACACGTTGCTGTTGATGGTAAGCTGCCAGTTTAATAGGAGAACTTTCAATCACCATGAGAATTGAGCCTCCGTGCAGGGAGAAGGCAGAGAGGAGATCCACTTATTTGTGTGCATTCTACATACGATCAGAACAGAATTTAAGTCACGGCACAGTACATCAGCTGACACAGTTAGCTGATAAGGATTACATTGCAGAAATCAGAAATTATTATTTCTTTACCTTGGGAAGAACAAGAGGACATTCTAGGCCACATTTGCAGGTTCCATCAGTCAGCAAGTAAGTCTTCACCTGCTCCAAGCAGGATAATAAAGACCCACTGGGACTGTAAAGAAACAGAAATGATAAATTCAAGCTATTTGACAGGTCATGACCTCTATCCACCATTCTAACAGCTCACACAGACAGAATTGGATACCAAGCTAAGATTTCATATTTAGTTTCACAGTACTTCTTGCTTTTAGTCCAGAACGGAGAAGAAACCAAAAACAGTGAAAAAAAGCAGCAACATTTTAAAGAAAGATTTTACCCCAGAAAAACGAACGCGTGCAAAGAAAGCAATTGAGATGATTGATATTTACTATTCAAAATACAATTGTACTTGAAAGCTTTAACTATTGCCTTACAACACTAAGATGAATTTCTCAATCTTCTCTCCTATAAAGTGCAACACACAAGCAGAGGGCAATCCCCACAAACCTGCCCCTCAGATCCCATCCCTGCAGTTCCACTGAGGCGTGACAGTCACTTCTACTTTCTAGGGCTGGAATCTCATTTATAAAGAAAACATCACAAATGTATTTCAAGTATGAGAAAACTCAGAAAGAAAAGGGAGAACAGTAGCACAAGTATTGGGGCTGGGTCTGTTGGCTGCACATGGTGTAGTTTATTCAGCTGTAACTTCAACCTTCCCGCTGAAAGTGTGAAATACTGCACCACGAAGCCAGCCCAGGGAGTTTCTGATAAACTGCACTTGGATTTTTCTTGCTCCCACCAGAAAATCATCATCTCCACCTCCAGAAAGGGGACACTGGAATTTCTGTTATGGTAAAATCACTAAGTCATAAGATGAAAGAAGTTCTCATGTCAGAAACCTCTAACCTTCACACTGCTCTCTATTACTTAGCCATCCAAACTGTTCATCAGGAAAAGAACACAACAGTTTGAGAGGACTGGCTGAAACACTGGTCCTTAAAAGCCCTTATTTTAACAAAAACAACGTAAGTGGAAGAGTCTGGATGATGAAAACAGCCAAGAGTCAAAATTCCAAACTATGATGAACTTTCATACTTAAAACCTGATGTATAAACAACTAACGCACAACAAGAACTTACTCATCTATAAAGCAACATCTGCAAATGTCATTTAAAGTCACATTAACAGTTTCAGTAATTTATTTACCAGATCTGCCCTAAAATGGTTATTTTAGAGAGAACCACTTAGGTCGAATATGTGTAACACTGACATTTGAGGATAACAAAGTAAAAGCAATCTAAAAATAATGGTAGAAGCACGAAGAAAAATGACTTATAGGCCAGAGAGCCAAATCTTCATCAGCCTAATCTGAGCAAGCACACCGGAGCAGCCATGCTGCATAGGTGAGGTCCTGGGGTGTCACAGCTTCTCACAGGAGAACTGCAGAACTGCCATTTGCTCTGTACAAACCCATCTACATTACATTTTTAGTAAGCTTTACCAGTGCACAGCTTGCCTGCAAAACGCAGCTACAGGTGCAAGGAGACAGTGGAGACTAGAAACAACTGAGCCATAGGGTATATGCACACACCAAGGAGGGTGTAAAGTGAGCTCTGCATAACCCACGCTTACCAGGAGCACACAGAGCAGCCCACTGAAGCTGTGGCACTACAGGATTCACCATACCTGCTGCATGCATGCGCAGTTATCTGCCCACTGAAATACCAGAACGAAGAAAAGGCCCATTTTTTTTTCTGTTTCTGCTGGGTTCTTGCACAGAACAAATGGGTGCATGCAATGAAACCTGGATACAGAGAACAGCCCAACTGATTCATGCCAGAAATCATGTCTGCTGCACACCAGTTATGGACTGCATGGACCTACGTAATGGCAAGGCATCTTCTGCATGAACAAATTTCCTCATGCTTTTGTACTGCAAAGGATATGAAGGCTGTTTGTCACTCTGGACATCCAGGGGTTTTAAGACTCCAAAGAAATATGGGAGAGCAAATTACATATTTGCATCAGTTACTGACAGCTATGGAATGTCCACCTGCTATTAAAGACCTTTTCTCAGTTTATTCCACTGTAACTATTTGCTTGCAGTAACCTGAGGAAGAGATTATCTCCAAGCAGCACTGTTAGTTACTAAGAAAGCAGTGCTTCAACCTGACAATAAAAACTAATTAATAGATTTAACTCAAAGCAACTGTTGACAGCTGATAAAAAGCATGTAAGCTTTATAAAGAAGCACAAATACACTGAGTCCTTATTCAGCTGAGATCATCTACTCTTAATACATACAGTTATTTTCCTCTGGTTAGCTTTTGAGTCAGCACAGTTTGGCCTTCCTTTCCTTCGATAAATGCAGTGAGTATTTTCAGGGTGGCTGTTCCTTTAGAAGGGCTCAACAGCAGTTTCCCTAGAGAGCTTAGGGAGAGTTCATCCTTGAAGATGCAGCTAACAACGCCAGCAAGTGACCTGATGGAGTGCTGCTCACATCCCACGTTGGATTAGATGACATTCATCCCTTCCAACCATTACTTTCCACCCCATGCCTTTCACCAAATAAGAATGTGGATGAGCATCTAGACAACATCTAGACTTCCCTGAAGCAGAATGGCTTACAGAGGAACACCAGCAAACTCACTATTGGATTAAAGAAAGTACATGGACAAAAGTTGGAAAGAGGGCTGAAATAATACCAGCTTCCCTAAAACGAAAAAGACAACTGGTAAACTTGATTAACAGGGTCAACTGGAATAAAAGCAGTGTTTCTCATAAGGCAATTGAGAATAGAAATATTAAGAAACAACAACAACAAAAAACATATTAAAAAAAGACAGAAGAGCAAATAACTGTCAGAATTATAAACAAATGTACTTGTTTCTAAGCACGTAAGACTTCTTTAAGAGCTTTATGATCTGTTTCTTACAGCTGTAGAAAAGAAAATTCAAAAACAGGTGGGCTCATTAGGCATATAAAAATAGCAAAGAATTTTAAGTGCTGATGTCTGGATACAACGATGAAAGGAAAAAAAAATACCCAACAGAAAGCACCAGAAACCAAACAACTCTTTCTTTTTCATTGATTTTTAACTGAGGCAGAGGCCCCGTAAATTACAGCAATAATGAGAAATACAAGGGGAAGGCTATTCATCTTTGACATGCATATCACTGACGTGGATTTTGTTTGATTCTGCCAACTGAGAATATAAACAAGAAATCCTGGAATGTATTTGATCTTTTATGGTGGTTTAGTGTAAAATTGGAGTATGCTGAGACTCATTAAAGAATTTGATATTGTTAATATATAAAACGTTGTGTACAAGAGGCTATTTTAATCAGAAAAGAGTGGAATAAGTATAAGACAATAATGAATGGATAATCATTTAGATTAATGTGATGTAAACCTGATGTACCTGCATTTTGTTAAAGCTAACTTTGATCTTTTTCCGATAAGCTTTAGATTGCAGTACGTTTGTCTGAGCACACACACTTAGTGGTAATTTCAATACATTTCTTTGAGACTGCTCCAAGATGAAGGAAAAACATTCTATAAGCTAGGAAAAGAAATAAATAAAATAAATAAAATATCTGAAACTTTGGCTTTAGGCTTGCTTTCCTGTATATATATTTTTTCTACATTAGAAATGGGAGCAAGCTGTAGAAGTCGGTCCCGCCGAGGCATGACAGTGATTTTGGACAAAGAACCTTCATGGGCTTTAAAACGTTTTCTATGGCTACTGAGTATAGTTACACCATCTAATTTCCTTTCAAAAGACAGTAAGTAAACCATAAAAGTACAGTGGAGATCTGGAACGTAAACCCAAAAGAGACAGCGAAGAAGAGCTACTGAATGTCAGGATAAAGTTGCATGGCACCACACAAACTGAGCTGAAGTCAGAAAAAAGTCCCATTCTATCTTATATGCCATGAATTGTTTGAATGCCTGATTGTTCCTTTGAACAGAACACGACCAGCAAATGGTCTTGTAGAAAGCGGGTGCTGAGCAAGGAAAAGGCAATGAGAGAAATTTCTCATCAATCTCAGATGTGACCTAAGAAATCCTCTGGCTAGTTTCATTGTAAAAGGCTTCAATAATGGAGGCATTAAGTCAGGTTAAATCTGCTACTGCTCAGCTTTAAAATCCACATGACGATAATAAGTAATAAAGAACTATTCGCGCCTAAAGCAAAATGTATAGTAAGGATATCAAATTTTCAAGACCAAGTAATATTAGATTTGTAATGACAGAGTATGTGCTGCAGGCGTGCAAATGGCATAACTCAAGTGGACTCCATTAATATCAGCAGGATGAATGACCTAGCACTTCCAAAAGAATACGCCCTCGAACTCCTTGAGTGTAAGAACTAGCCAGGTCACTAATCTACCACACGTTCTGGCAAAACTACAGTGCAAACAACAACAGCAACCACTTGAGGTAACCGTACCTGATATAGAGCACTCCACTTTGGTCCACCCGTCGCTGCCAACCAACGGGAACTTGCACTGCTGGTGGCCCTCCATCCGTGTCCCCTCCGTCACACTCCTTTCCACCATTCATTTTTCTGTTTCTGTTTATGAGTCTTCAAAGATATCAACAGTAAGATGATATCCTTTTACTACATGTCATCATGGCCTCCCAAAGAAGGCCATTCAGTACATCTTTCCCCAAATTGTACAAAGTGCATTGGGAGGCTCCGGCTCAGTTTGAAACCAAGTCCTTAAAAGTGGCCATTTTTGTTAATGAGTCAGTTTCCCATTATAATCCACATTAAATATGCAATGTTTAACTCCTTATATATTCATAAGGACGAACTATATAGATAAAAATTAGTGCTTCCAACTTGGGAAAATCATAATTCACCAATCCTTTGTTACCTGTCAGAAAGGAGAATGGGGAAAAGGAGAATTTCTAGTTCAACAGCATGGTTCCAAGCTTGATGACTAAGATAACTTGTATTTTGTGAAAGCTCGTCTCATTTTTATAAATATGAGTCAGATCTAATACCTCCAGGTATTATACCCTTTATATGCCACATTCTTTTTGTTTTCTTTTTATCTTCTGTTCATTATCCAAGTTCTCTTCTTGACTTTCTTTCATGACTTCCTGGCTCCAACAAAACAGCCTGCAAAACACAGACACAGAAAATACATCAGCCCTTTTTTGAAGTCTATCAGTCCAGCCCAGTAATTCATGAAGATGTATACAGCTGCATCCATTTAAAGACCTTAGAATCAAAATTTCAAATGTCAATGAAACCATCATAATATGGGTTATGATAAAAATACAATCTGGCTAATATATTTTATGATTATACGTGGATGCAACCGAACTACATCTTAAAAGCCAAGACAATGCAACTTCTATTAAATAGTTACAGCACAGTTTGGGTGAACTAAGAGATGTATCATTTAACCAAGGAGTTCCACATATGCTGCTATTCAAAATTATCAACAGATGACTAGCTCTATTAATGCCCTTTAAAAATTGTTTATAAAATGGAACAAATTTAATGTGAAGGAATCTGCTTCTGGGGTTGATAATATCAATAAAATGTTACATTTAGATTAGATTGAAATAACTTCATAAAAAAAAAAAACCAACAAACACTTACACAACAAACAGGAAAATGACAGCAATTATGATCCTCCTAAACAAATCTAGTTTTGGAATCTTCATGTTTTTCTGTACTGATCTCAGTATTCCCATGAAAAAAATCTGATATCATGAACAGTCACTTCCCCCCATGTTATACTATGAATAGATTTTTGTTGCTGTATTTCAGGATTAAACAAAGTGTGCTGTTCTTCAAAGAAGTTTTCCAAGTAGACGTGACTTCATTTTTAAGATCAGAAGTCTTATTAAGGTGAGACAAACATGGGATATTTCATGTAAACAGTACATATGAGAAATCTATAGAACATAAAAGAAAAATGGCACTGATGACTATTGTAGTAATGACATTAATGGGCTTTATTTGGAATTGTATGTCAGTTCTGCCTTACTCCTAACACGAGTGTTACGCTAACATTAAAAAACATAGTATATGTTAGTATAGTATAGATCTGAAAGATTTTAGTAAGGAGAGGCTTTTTGAGCTAGAACATTAAGTCCAAGGATCCTACGTTTCTGCAACAGCAGTACAAACAACACATTACATCTACATTTACCAGTAAGAGCAGTCTTCCCTCCAGACCACTAGAAGAAGGCTACAGAGACACAGTCCTCAAAAATACTCTAAGTACACTTACGCAGGACATTCTCTTTACATGTGCTACTTACAAATGTAAATTTCCAAATGCTAAATAAAAGAGAATGTTTTCAAAACCAGTATGGACTGGGAAGGAGCCAGCTGCACATAGCCCTGGGCTAAGGGCTGAAATCTAAAGATGAAAGATTAAGAAGGTAACAGATGACATTTCATCAAAAGCAAGGCAGAATTTATCTTTAACTTTCAGCGTTACCGTTGAATGGTGTATTGGCAGATCTATTACTAAAATAATAAATCTATTAATTAAATCTAATAATAAATAGATCTAAAATAGGTAAATAATGTTTTTTACTGAGAATTAACTTTCTCTAATACAGTAAAATCTGACTCAGAGAATACATATATAAAATACTGGAAGCACATATCGCAGAGAGCATTGCTAATCTCTTTGCACAGCCTTACTGTGGCTCATGTTGCTATTTAGGGCAATTACACTGCATCCATTACAAGAAAAAAGCCATCACTTTCTTTTTTTGCTCAAACAGCAAGAGACACTTTGAAGTAACCCTATATTTCTACTGGTTCTGCAGTACCCTGCATTAGCTAACATCCCATTCCATCACCACCGCAATACTTATCAGATAAACCACTTTTCTGTACTGCACATAGCTTGAAACAGTACCAAAAGAAGCAAAAGAATTCATGTAGCTGTCTCTTCTGTGGAGAATATTCAAACATTTTTACTCAGTACAACGGACTGGAATACAATGGCTGCTTCTATCATATACCTTCCATCCAAGTTTATTATTGGCATGACTTTCTCCTGAGAAATACTAGAGGCTAAAAAATGTAAACTAACACAAACACCCGAGCGACGTGGAACGTAAAACTGAATCAGAACATATGTGCATTATCCATTCTTCCCCAGGTACAAAAATACTTCAAACAACACACTTAGGAGAAAACAGAACACTGCTATTCACACTACAGGGTTTGACCTAACTTGCAATTTACCATGTGCAAGTGGGGCTCTATGAGGATACACTGATGTTTCTGTGTGCAATGAATTGTAGAACAGAAGTCTAAGGCTCTCTGGAAGCTCCGTGCAAGTACACAGCTCAGCAGTGAGTGACTAGAATGGTTTTATGCATTTATATGAAGATATATTTATAAATAAATATACATAAAGTGAGATTGCTTCCCAGTTCTGAACGAATTGGCACAAACTGCAGGCAATAAAGTAGCAAACGTGCTTTGAAAGTAATGCCTCCTAATTATTTCCATGGAAATGACAATGGATAAAAGGAGCACAGTAACACTATTTGACAGAGAAAATTCTCAGCTGCAAAACGCCATTTCTCAACATAGCCACCACCATCGGCTCTGCATTTTTACCAGCGATGAACAGGAGCGTGCGAGTTGCGCTTGTGAAAATCTGCAGCAGTAGAGGTGATCCATAGTTTCACAGCTGCTAGGATGGTGTTATTGCTAGGAAAATGTTGCTCATGCTGTCCATCTTTCATTGTCCCAAACAGATGGAAGTCAGAAGGTGCCAAATTTGGACTACATAGTGGGGAGCTCAGTCAAGTAGGGCAGTCCAGCCAAGACCCGCAATGTCCTCCATGGTCCTCAAACTGGTGTGGGGCCTGGTGTTCTTGTGTTGCAAGAGATTCTTTTCTACTCTGGCTTGATTTCTGGAGGTTTGAGTGAACATGTAGTGAACAGAGTGGATGGTTTGTCCTTGTTCCAGGAAATCCAGGAAATCACCCATTTCCCATCACAAAAGGCAGTGCGTATCAATTTACCCACAGAAGGCTGCATCTTCAACTTTTTCTCTGATAGGGAATTCACATGTTGCCACTCCATGGACTGCCAGTTTGGTCCCTAGTGGTGACACCACACCTTGTCACTGGTAATGATGCAATCCAGGAAACTTCAGCCTGGTTTCATAGGTCCTGACAAACTTGCATACAGTATTCTTTCTGTGCCTGTGTGAGCATATGTGGGACTCACCTGGCAGAATCTCTGCAATATTCCAACACTGCCACCATCATTTCCAATACACTGAGGCCAACGTTCACCTCCATACACAGTCCCCTGTTTGTAATCCACCGATCCACGCAGACAATTTAGTGCTTGTGGTGGCAATGGTGATGAGGAGATGGCTGGACTAGATGATCTTATAGGTCATTTCCAACCTTGTGATTCTAAGATTCTTTGATTCTATGATAAGCCGATCAACTGTCCCTGGAGATGTTCAAGAAACATTTAGATGTTGTACTGAGGCTTACAGGGAAATATGACAGACGGACAGTCAGACTGAATGATCTTAGAGCTCGTTTCCAACTTTGGTGATTCTTTGACCCATGATTCATTTCGTGGAGTGACAAGCATACACTGACATCTGAAACGCGGTTTGTCTTTCATCTTGCTGTTGCCATTGTTGAAATGCACCACCCGCTGCCTCACTGCACCACCATCCACTGTTTGGTCTCCATATGCATTCTGCAAGCATCAATGAATGTCTATGGGAACAATTTTTTCTGCATATAAGAATTCAGTGACACACCTTTGCTTCATACGCGCTTCCATGGCAGGTGCCGTTTTGTCTGACTGCCCTGCCCCTCTGCTGCCACTCGTCACACAGCAATAAAACGTAACAAAATACTGGAGGGAAGGTTTAATCTCTACTGCCATACCACCAACATCTTACTCTGATGTGGGCCAACACAGCACCACAGGAGGCATTAGTTCTGGAGCAGTCTCATATAACGTAAGCATTGCCTATTTCTATTACACATGAATTGCAAAAATAATAGATTGCCATCAATGTTCTGGTAGAGAAATTCTTCACTAACCCTCATATGCTGAGTTGCTTTATTTAACAGCATAACACCATTGAAAAGTTAAGCACACTGCAGACTTCTCCCAAATGGGTTCATTCTCTCCACATCTGATTTAACAAAAGGCACCCACTGCATCTTCCCCATACCTGGTTATCAGTCAAACAAAGAAAACGGAGCTAAGGAAGACAGCAGTGAAAAAGAGGTTAAGACTCACTTAATACAGTCTGAGTCTGGCTCTTTTTCCCCTTAACACTGACACGGGCTGGATTTATAAAACGTTTTATATGCTAAGACAGCCTAGACAAGAAGCTGAAGCATAAGAGGACAACCAGAGGGAAGTGGAACTGCTCTATGGGATTTGCAAAGTCCTGTCACTTAAAAGAGACATGATAATCCCAGCAGGGATCAGCGTGGCCAGCAACGCTCTGCCATACAGAGCATCCCTTTGGCAACCCAACCCTTTACACTTCTGACCAGACCAGAGTCTTCCAACTGCTGAAAAAGGGTCTCCTTTGATGCACCGTTTTGCTTTTCAGTATCTGAGTACTCTAACCAAAGTACTTCAGATTGGTTTAGAAAGCATTTGGATTTTGGAGCAGATTCAAAACGCTCTGGACACTGGATTCTACCCAAAGGGCTGATTTTCATCAACCCATGTAATAAATACCTCTTTTCTGTAATCTCGTAACAACTCCAGACAACTCATGTTATCTTACCACGAGGAACACAACTTTCCACATCCAAATCAATTAATCCTTTTTTCTGTGCGCCAAGACATGCCTTTCAGATTTGTTTTGCAGTCCACTTTCATTATAATATGCTTAAAAATATTGCACTGAAGAACTACGTAAAATGACACCAAATTGTTTCCTCAATCCAATCCCTCAAATATCTCCCCCCCATGAAAAATTTCCCCTTAACTTTCATATACTGAAAGTATGTTTTCCATTTTTAATGCATCTGTCTGTTTAATGCTGCACTTTGGAAGCCTCATTGCACACTCAGCTGAAAATGTTTAACAGTTTTTGAGGCAATACAGAAAACTTGGTACAAGGTTAAAGAAAATTAAATTAGAGACTAATAGACTGGATTCAGATCCATCACATATGATATGAATACCAATACAGCCTTTCCTTTATTAATAAGTGGATATAAAACCAGTAAATCAAATTTTGACAGTCTAATACTGCGAAGATGCTCTATAAGTTTTTTCCTAAATGACCCTTTAAATATGCTAAACAACTCCAGGTATTACAGGAAAAGGCTACTTACAGATCCCTGAGAAATGGCTGCCTCTGGATGCTTGCTTATGGGACGGTGACAGATTTTGGGCATTATGTTTTGCAAACCCTTAGAATATCCACAAAACAAAATCAGTATAAATACAAACACCAATCTCACTTCCCAGCCTTTCCTTCTATCACAGAAAAACCTACAAGACATTTGGAAATGGAAATGCACTCAGATCCCCTGGACTGGTTTTAAGAACTAAAAGGAATGTTTAGCTTCTTTCAAAGCATTGTTTTCAAACTACAGAGAGTTAAAACAAGGTTTTATTTAGTTATTATTTGCTAATTATTAGTTTGTCTACCACAGGAGTTGGCTGGGATTCTCCCGTGTCACCTAATTAGAAATGTTGCACTGCTTTTTGGGAATGTTTTTACACTTTGAAAAGAAGCTTTCTCTTACTAATTAGAATTGAATGCCTTATGAAGCTCGACTTTTTACGTGAGTGACTCAACAATCTACTACAACCTACCAATGTATAAGAGAAATCTTTTTCCTTCAAACTTATCTGTCTGTACTGGCATCTTGCAGTACAACACTACTGTATATATGATATATTCTGTCTTCTGGCTTGAGAAAGACATCTTCATCCTACTCGTAAATAAAGAGATCCATATCAACAACCTGAAAAAATGTTCTGAACAGAATGATCTTACTAAAATTATGTAGTTTAAATTGTCCTAGTACCA
This sequence comes from Lagopus leucura, assembly GCF_019238085.1. Classification (NCBI taxonomy): domain Eukaryota; kingdom Metazoa; phylum Chordata; class Aves; order Galliformes; family Phasianidae; genus Lagopus; species Lagopus leucura. The sequence goes on from NW_024962273.1 coordinate 2,039,433, forward strand.
AATCAGTTTATACCATCCAAGTACCTTTGGTGCAACAGTATTTTGAACTTTATGAAAGCTAGTTTTATTACGTGCAAGGCTTATGTAATCCTAATTTATACTGGCTTTGATGCAGCAGTTTTTCTAAGATTGGAAGACCCCAACAGTTTAACCACCCTAGAGGAGGACAGCTATTTGGGAGAATTTGCTATTAATTAGCAAACAACTCCCAGAGCCCAGGTCATGCACTTGTCTCTGCATCCTCAGTTAATGAGCTGGCCTTGCCCCAGCTAGGGCACTTGCGTTCCACATGCAGAAGGACACAACCCTGTTGCACGTGGTTGCCTTTACTGCTGGGCTGGATGATCAAAGCAGTCCTTTCAGGCCTGCTATCTAGGAATCTACAGTAATAAAACAATCTTTAGCTGTATCATGGCTAGATGGGGAAAAGAGCCTGACTCACATTCATGGATTCTAGTTATCACTAAGAGCATACGATACAAACTTCTTACTTTTGCACCAGCATGCTGTTAACTAATCACAAGCTGTAATCCTTGCATCAGATACACTTCCTGCCTGTGCCTATACGATAGGTAAAAAGCAGCTGATTGAGCTGTGACACATCCTCCATTGCTGAGGTTTAACTGTGTTATCATAGCAATTGAGGTTTTCACTTCCAGTGAAAGCAGAGAGAAAGCACATCCTTTTCAAGAACAGATGACTACCTTTGGAAGCACACGTGTGCATGGACACATACAGACAGCAGCTCTGAAAGCACTTTGGTAAAAAACAAAACTGAGCTACATGACAATCAAAAAAGATGCTGGGAATAATTATTTTTCTTTTGAAATCTCAACTCTGTCTGCTCAGTAACAGCGATCGCTTGGTAGAGACCAAAGACCCAGCACTTAGCATGCTTTCAGGCCTTCCACCACATTAATTTCTTTCTTTGCAAGCAAAATAGGTCAAAACTGTGTGTATGTGATAGGCCTTATGAGCTGAAATAATGTAAACATTCAAAGTTTTCTATTTTTAAATTTGAAACTAACATTGGGTATGAACGTAGGCTACAGAAGAACCAAGTTATTCTGTAGAGAAGAATATTACCACTATCAACAAAATCTTTCTTAGGGTATATAATGGAGCAGAAAATTACTATCTTATATGCTAATAATGAAATGTAAAGAAATATTATTCCAGCAATCCATTTTGTCATCTAAAGAGGAACTCATGAAAAGCATGTCCATCTTCAGTACAAAGCCAGGCTCAATGTTTGTTTGTTTTCTTAATTATGTTTTGATTTTTAATGACCGAAAGCCTTTGATGCATTTATTTCTCATTGGTGGTGTTTCAACATACAAAGTTCCATCAACCCTATACAAACTGGTTAATTTTTATATTCTGAGACAAGGCAGCAAATAAAGTATAGTGAAAAAGAGGAGGGATGTTCCTAACGAGGACTGTAAAGGACTCAGCCTTCCTGAATGTAGAGAGAAATTACACCATCCCACACAACTCAATGTAGCAGTTTTACAGCTGTGATGGTCACTTTGGTTTTGGCCTTTAGGCCTTGCTGGATGAGAAAATCTGCCCCCAAACTCTATTTTGCTGCAGAAAAGTCACAATTTTGATTTTGCCAGTGAAATTCTTCACCAGTTCTCTGTATCATTTTGGAGCAAAGACGAATCGTTAGCTTTAAGATAAGGTATTAATTCTATGTGGCTTCAGGTATTGTTCATGGTTGTAACTCATTTTTCTACAGCGGCTGACGTCCTGCTGGCTCCCTATGAAACCATCAAGCCCTAGAAGAATCTAAAATGGACATTTAACATAAAGACCCAAACGAAAGAAAGAAAGCTGATTGCAAAATGTGCCTACGAGAGAGAAGTCAGACCTCCCAAGACCTATCAAATAACAGAGCTCCAGGTATTGTTGAGCTTCTGGCCAAAGTTAAAATCACTTTAAAAGGAGATCGGAGAGCATCAACAAAGAACAATTTGGTTCTTTTAACGCCTATGTTTTGGGATTAAATACAGTCTGGAGTTATGAAATGCAATTCTGTCACAGTTTTCATAATGGAGATTATATGCACTTCAGGACCATCTGATGCAGAACATTCTTATGTTACCTGATAAAGAAATTAAGAAAATAAATAGGAAATAACTACTGTCAATGTTTAGTGCTTGTTAACAGCTTTGTTATGTTACTGACTGGTTGCTAGAGAAACAGTTATCTATGGGAAAAAAAAAAAAAGTTAATTTTCTAAAGAGAGAATATTTAAAAGTAATCATTTGAAAACCTGAACGTGAGAATTCAATTTGATTTATATATATGGTCAAAAAAATGGAAAAAATCAGTTTGCTGGAAATACACTGAAAGGCTCTGATCTCCTGTCATAACAATTACTCAGATTAGCTCCAATCCCCATTAGCTGTGCAATGTGATGTGGAAACAGAAAGAAAGAAACGGCAAAAACGAGAATCTCGCTCCCGTATTGTAAATGCAGACGGCGAATAAAGCAGATAAACTTCCTCTGTGTTAGGCACCTGAAGTTCAGGACACAGCAATATTTAAATCATCTGAATAATTCAGACTGAATTTCTGTGTAAGAGAATGTCAGAAACGTAGCAGGACTGCAAATTAAACCTGTAAATGATGCCTTCTGTGCCAAAGTCACAGGACTGCACTATTTTTAGACACATGGAACTTTTTATCCAAATACCATTTTCTGAATTGTTTATTGAATTCTGCACTTCTCAGTGATTTCCCACATGAAAAAAACTCTGAATTTGAAAACAAACAAACAAACAAACAAAAAACCCTCATAAAAATTAGCTATTCCTGCATCTTAATACAAACCCCAGAAGGATCGAGCATCAATGCAATTGTTTGAAAGCTTAGGCTGCCTCTCTAAAATTTGCTGTGCTACCAACCCATGCTATTTGATGCATGATTCTCTTTCCAGCATTAATGCACTATTACTCACTGCCTTTCAATGACACACTAACTGAAAGGGTATTTTGAGAATTTGCCCCCACTGTTTTATTTACGAGACAGACAGTGTTAAAAGGATTCCTCTGATTTCTGAAACTGCCCTCAGAAGTTTAAGAATATTTACCAAAGAACAAGTGGGTGATTCTACTCCTGTTCAGTGCTTTTACTCCACAAAAACTGTGACAAATATTTCTTTATGGATATACAAGAGGTCCCTTAATTGTAGGTTTAACCATTCTGAAGTGAAATCTCTGTGAAGATTTGTATACATGATCTTTCCTTATACAGCTCCATTCTCTCACATGCACTGATCCGAGTCAACTGTTTCATGCATATACCACTGAACTGAAAAACACTCTTCTTCATCCTCATATTAAAACTTTCTATCTGGCTTGTTCTATAAAAATATTCAGTAAGTAACACAATTTGTAAGTATGTTCTTAGTATATTAATAAACTGTAGGACACCAAATTAGAAAAAAAGAAAAAAAGACAAAAAGAGCCTGACCTTTTTCCTCGTTAAGCATTAGATTTAAGGTGGATATTATCATCACGTTCATTCCAAGCTGAAAAACAAAGATCCAGTTGAAAGAGAATATAAGCAATAGTAAGCAAAATGGTCCTCCTGAATGCTGCAATTTCAACATTAAGTGATTCTTAATTATTCCTTCATACTGACAAACATCTAAATGGAGAGGTTGCTTTGAATACTGTTTTTCCTCTGAAACAAATACATGCTTCCTCTTCATGTTTTGCTCACAGTTCATTTCCAAAAAACATAGCATAGAAAAGATAATCTAGTCTTCAAAAAAATGTTAAGGCACAACTTTTAGAAAATATATCCTATTTAAGTTTATTCTGTAAACAATGCAATACAGTCCTCAGCTGTACACGTGCTGTTCGTTTTGGGTAAGATTTTGTGTTTCTTAAGCCAAAAACCTCTTCCCCCTTTTTCCTGCCCCAGAGAGAGGTGAGAACAACATCAACCCTCCCTGCCCTCGCCAGGCTGCTTCATTAGGGATTCTGACTCATCAACTCACCATCCCTGTGCCTGGAGATTTGCAGTCAAGAATGGCAAGGTATATTTAGCCCGATAAGATGAGCAAAGTACATAAATGTTCATGTCTGTATATTTTTTGGTTGAAATTTTACCTAGCAATTTTCAGACATATTCACACTGACACCTTAGTAAGCATAAATTACACTCTCCCATTAACTGTGAAGATTACAGTCTGGCTCTTAGAAAATGAAACGCTTACTTCCAGTGATAATGAAAAGCTTTCTGTTCTCCACCACAGTACACAGGTTGTGAAACTCTCTCCTTGGAAGTATTTTTGTCATTCACACCATCCAAAATTTTAAATTTTGAAATTAGGATTTAAAACATCGTATTTAGGATTAAAGATTTTAAATACTTTATAAATAAATTCTCTGCGTATGTCTGCAGAAGCACAATTTTAGGAAAAGAAGTATGAGTAACTTCAGACTCAGAGATGAGGAACGTGGAGTTTTGATGTCAGCAACCTGCAGTCTAAGCCAAAAGTCTGGGCACTGTCACTAAGTGCCTTAAGCACCGCTCTGCACAACACACTTCAAGACTTCCAGAGCCCAATTCTTTTGCCACTGCTTCTTCCCTTTCAACTCTTCCCTCCGTGGGACCTTGACAAGGGTAAAACTTTGCTAATGTGGACTTCTACCAACAAAAGCCAATACAGTGTGCCTACAGAAAAGGATAGTTGGGCTATCAAATGAACTTCACCTAAAAGGATTTTTGTATCTTTAAGCGCCTTCTTCCTCCCTCCTCTAAAAAGGAAGGGTATGTTTTAGGACCTGAAAAGGACCTCAAAGACTTCCTGGGGAGCATGGTTACTCACACCAGGTCCCAACTACTCTGAAAGCCCTGCTGTTGCATATCGTGATGACAGCACTGGGTTTAACACAGAGCTCTGCCAGCAGCCCATAGCTTTGCTTGCTTGGTGCACTACAAAACATGACTTTACTACACGTGCAGTAAACTGCACAAACCCTAAGCCAGACATAAAAAGGTTTGGGTCTCCTCAGAAAGAACTGAACAAAGGGGTGAATCACATTCAAGCCTGACAAGAGTATTGCACCAGCTCATCAAAGCAGAGCAAACAAAAACGAGGGTAAAGGACCACAGGCAGCCAGAATTTAAAACCATGCGTCCCTACAAGGAGGCATTACACCACCTGGAGTTTAAGAACTAGCCATAAAAGAGAAGAATCTAGAAAATGCACAATTTCATCCCAAACAGAGGAAAACATACCGTGCTAGATCCTAACTCAAAACTCAAACAGATCTTTGTTCTTGAACAATGACACGAGTCCCAGGAAATGGAGAAGGTAAAGGTAAGTGCCTAACAGGTATCAAACAAGCTCTGGTACCATTCTCCAAAAACTGAGCTACTGGAAAGCATACCGGCGAAGAATCCTTCAGTCAGCTCTAATTTAAAGCTTCATTAAAAGAAATTCCATCAGTAACACAAACATATTCCGTCAAAAACCCCCACAAACAAAGCTATCGGTGTCATCAACTCTGGATTCTTGGCAGAAGAATCTAAAAAATGTGATTTTCAACCTACAGGTATCTCCCTGCATTTAAAAAAAGAAGTGTTTCTTTCTTACGTTACACTTTGCCATGCTATCTCAATGGAAGTGTGAATTGAAGGCAATGAAAGGCAAACTTCCCAGTGTTGCTGAACCTGAATTTCTCACTTCATTTTAAATGTGGACATTCCAAAGCACTCAAAGCATTTCATTTACAAAAAAAAAAAGGTTATTTATTCTTCTTAAAAGTGCTGTAAGGAAATCGTGTAAACACCATATACCTTAAACTATTTACCTTGAAGAAGATTATTAGTAACAAAAAAAAGTTCTCTAAGTTGGACTTTCTCTTAATCCTTGGTGCAATTTAAACTTGCCTTTTCTCCTTGCTCTTTTCTCTTTCAAATCTGCAGAGCAACCACTACCACTGCTTTTGATAAAATTCTAATCTTTTTAAAGTTTTATGCCCATCCTACAGCGTTCTCCTTTTTCCCCTGCCACAAACAAACCTCATTCTTCCTGCTGCTCTTTAAAAGTACTGCTTTTTCAATCCGCCACTAGTTTGTTGCTCTGCTTTCTCATCTTCCTACTAATAAGAACTTCCCATAAAAGACCATGTTCAGTACAGCAAAATACATTCTAAGGTCTCACTGACAGCGAATACTTGCAGGATCTGACAAAAGACACCGATGTTTGTAAAAACTCTCAGCACTTGAGAAATGACTATTTGTGATCTTTGTTATTTTTCAAGCACTTCAATCATCTTCCTCTTATACAGGGGAAGCACAACAAACTCAGATGCAACACGGAAAATTCTGAGTAAACGTATGGGAAAAAAAAAACAACTTTCATATGGAGGATGACTCAATAAACTGCTGGCAGTGGTCCAGAGAAGGGTTTCAAACCTCGGAGATGCGTAAATGTGAAGTTAACAAAGCTCTGGACAATCTTTTCAGAGCTGCATCAGATGACCTCAGTGGCAGAAAGTCAAAGTGAGGCTCAGTACCTAGTGATGTATCCTAGGAAATATCCCCGGAAATCTCAACATCTGCTTTCAGGAATTTACAGTATTAAGCACATAAGCCGGAAAAGCAAATATTTCTGAACATAACTAGAATGTTATATTCCATAGGCACAGTTTGCAAATACATGGGAAAAAGATACAAATAGGTCCTCCAAATTTTCACAAAATCTGATCAAAGAAGAATGGCCTTCTGCTACATCACTCAACTGAAAGGGATAGCTCTCTAAAAACAGAGATTCAAAATGAGTTCAGGTCATCAGGTATTCTGTGGGAATGCTGCATGTATCGGTTCAGAGGTGATCAGACAGAATTCTATATTTTCTCTGAAGAAGAACTCACTGATAAGAATGAAAATGCACTGGTGTGTTTAAGAATCTTATTTTGAAGCAATGGATATAGTACAGATACTACACTGACTCATTGAGATGACCAAACAATCTGTTGTAGATTAACATAATTTTATTTAAAAAGAAAAATGTACGTATTTCTTCAAGTGGGGCACTTCAGATTAGGGATCTCTTCAGTCTTTTCTGGAGGGATTTAAAAAAGCTTTGGAGAAATCTTAAAGCTATGGAATTAGCCTGGTATTTATAGCTCAGTTTCCTACTGTGTTCTTTGAGCTTCTAGGACATTTTTTTTCTCCATCTGCTGGTTGTTGACATGGTATAACCTTATATTTTGATTATGAAAATGTATAAGAGCAAATGCTTTGCACTATAAAGTTCTGCCTTTATCTGAGGGCAAGGCAGCTGTGCTCTGCCACTACTATATCATGTAGGTCAAGAACTGCCATGTATTTTCTGATACAGACAAATGGATTTCTATTGTTTAATTGTATCAAAATATATTCCTACCAATCATGACTAACACTCCATATGAATCATGCTGCCACAAAATGATACTTTTCATACCTTTAGAACACGGTACATTGTACACTGTTTCAAGAAAATCTGTTAAATCTAGGTCAAGAATGTTTTCTTCTTTGTTCTCTTACCAAAAAGGTCCATGTATCAGTGCACTGTTTACCTCATATAAAGATATAAATTGCCAAATTGCTTACTTTTCTACTTTACCACCATTAAACGTCGAAGACATCCATTGTTCTGGTTGCTTTTTTTCTTTTAACGTTGGCTGAAATCTTTTGTGTTATATTACTTGAAATACATCTTGTAACAATCCCCACTATTGCAGAATGAAACTATCAAAATAAAATACTAGTTTTCCGGCTTAAGAAAGGCACTGATCCACTTCTGAATACTTACCTACATTACTCCTCATGGTCTTGCTTCTAGTTACCTTGGGGATATTTAGTCTTCTTAGAATTCTTGATGCACTTGGAGATTTGCTTTAGCTATTCTCCTGTTGAGATCTCGATAATGGGCTATGTCCATTGAGGCTGGCTTCTTGTCTTACTGCACCCCTCATGTGAGGAACTCTTGCATGCCAGGTTACATCTATTGAGACAGTAGAATTATTTAAACTAAAACACTGATGTTTTTATTTCGTTTCTCTTGGTTGCCTCCTAAGCCTTACCCAATGACTTTGTAGCAAAAATTGAGATAATATTTGCTGTTAAGGAAGGCAAGGATGGCTCTGATAAGAAACAGATAGCTTTTAATAAATTATGATGGTTCACTGTCCACAGGAATGGGCAGATTTCTAGAAAAATCAACTGAAGATTTTTATAATGATAGAACCAGTGTGAAACTGTATAATACAAACTTCACGTCTTCAGATAACTGTAGCTGTCCTGACACATGCTAATAGCCTTTAAATAGTAAGGCTGGAAGTTAGGCTTTAGAGAATTAAATACCACAGCTAATACTACATGATAAAAACATACACAAACACAGCAGCAGTCTCTCTCTTCTAAAACCTTAGTTAAGTAAAGGCCCTGTCAGTACTGTGTATGAGCTACTGCAGAGGCACACAGACACAGGTGAAGCCCCAGCTGTAAGAGCTTGTGTTATCACAGCAAAACTTGCCTATCGAAAACAAAAGCACTGGGCTTCTCTTGAGCCATTTCCTGCACCACGTATCTGTAACCCTCCACTCGAGCACGACAGCTCCAATTTCTCTGACACTGAAAGGAGTTAACAACCTTTGCAGGACTTGAAGTCAACTAATTAGTTCTTTCAGAAGTGAAATGGATTGGAGCTCATTAGGTTAAAGACATAGCTAAAAGAGTTGATGTTGGCCTTTACAGCGTTGTACCTCAAAGCCTGAGGTCTCAGTAAGAGAGCACAGCTAGAAACCAGTAATACGCTTTTAACAAATTCAGATTTATAGGCAATTTCCCATGTTATGAACAAATCTTTCATTGAAGTGGATGCAACACAACCAATCAACAATTTCTGCGTCCTACAGAAAGCCTCAAGAATTTGCTCTGGTTTATAGATCACTTATTTGGGACTCCTCTTAAAGACATCTGTCATTCAGTCAAGGTCTTTGTTGTCGTTACAAACCTTTTCCTCTTACGTTACAACATCATACAAACAAATAACAAAAATTTCAGGTAAGTGATGTGAATTGGGTATAAGGAGTTAAGTGCCAGGAAGTACACTGGCAGCACATACCACAGCATTTACTGTGATTCTTAAAATATTGAAGTTAGTAAGGAAATCCTTTTTGCTTTCCTGGTGATGAGCTGGTCTTTAACTTCTGCTGACTTTATTAGTAGTTGTAATTTTAGTATCAGCTGATAGTTGATTGGCACCTAATTTCAGAGCAAAGTTGGGGTGTGACATCCTGTAACAATCAATCTGCCTTTTTGCACTGAATTCAGCAGCCCAGTAGAGCCTTCCAGACTCTGTTTAGAAAGAAAACTATTTAGAGAGAAAGTGACTGACAGCAGTTACTTGTTTCCAGATTATCCAGTCCCTATATATTATTATTAAAATGATTAAAATGAAAATTAAATAATAATAAAGAAAGAATAATGCTATTATTGTTAAAAACTTCTCTTCCCATTCACTGAAACAGCTTACAACAATCCCAACAGAACCATGTGACTTTATAAAGGCAGGAGGTCTAAATGCTGATTACATACCACTGAAATACACTGCATTGGATTAAGTGAAAAATTGGAACATAATGCTGAGGAGAAGGATGTCATGGTACAGACATCCAGGTACATCCAGTGGAGATGGGAAGGCACTGAACTTTCTCCCAAGACCTGCATTATCAGACTCCAAGCAATGGGCCTGAGCTGCTGGTTTTAGCTTATTGAGAACCTGAATGTCAGTGCTTCAGAAATCACTCAGAAATTCTGAGTCCTAAAATCTGACATGTAAATGGCACACTTAAAACATAAGAATTTCTTCTCCTATTGCAGAAATGACAAACATTTAATGTTTCCTCTGTATGTAATCCACTCTTTATATAAGCTGCATGATTATTTTTTAAAGGAACGTTTTTACTTGTTATTCATAAAACTATAGATGAATGCTTTAAGAATCTGTGACTTCAGAGCAGCTAATTTTTACAGTGACAAAGCAAACAGAAATACGACATAGCTATTTTTTGTTAAATAGTTTGCAGACAAATGTATTTTAGATTACATAGTTTTTACTGTGTATTTAATATTCTTCAGATAAAATTACTTATTAACGTTTAATCACATTGAAAGGTATCGATAAGAGAGATTTTTGTAAAGGCTTTCCTAAAGCAAAAGCACAGCAAACAATATAAAACTGATTTACTGGAAACAATTTCAATAGATGGATGAAACAGCCCAACAATGAAAGCTATGTCATACCAGGGCTTAAAATAACTAGGTCACGTGGACAATACTGAAGATTTAAGTAGCATCAGTAAAAGAATGCTCTACTAAAGGCCTCAAGAATTTGACAAAAAAAGCATTACTAAAATGAATTCAAATAAAGAACCCAGTTTTTAACTTCCAGCTTCTAAATAAAATAGTAACGATACATTAATTATAAGAGTTGTCTGTACTGAACGTACAGAAATGGAAACGTGTAAGCAAAGATGTAATTAAACTTTCTGCTGGGAAAAAAATTACCTTTACTGTACATATTCCATTTACAAACCTACAAGCATCCAAGTAATAGCATCACACTCAGCACATGCTGCCAGTGTCTTATATGACCCTCAAAAGAGTTTTACACGGTGACTCAAGAGAATTTCTGTGGCTAATTCAATAGGCTCCATATTGCTTTTCCCCTCCTGAAAGTCTTGTTCTCACTCTCCTTTTATCCTGCCCCTCAATCCTTCTTTGCCTACTAGGGTCTACCAGGTCTCAAGACTGACTGGACTTGATGATTCCAAGATCTTTTCCAACCTTGGTGATTCTATGATGAAATATTAAAATAATTATTTGTAAAAAAGTTGTGTGAAGGTTTTTTTTTTTTTTTTAATTAAAAGAATGGATACTTGACATTATAAAAATCACACTTCTGAACATCTGCTATTTAATGTAAGAGTGGTTGCACAGACTATCCTAGTCTTTATTAAATAGCCAGCACTGCACCACGCACAAAAAAGACCAGTTTATTTTTATCATTCAGAGATAAGTATAGGGCACTCATAGTGATTTCACTATGTTTATTTTCCTATTGCATGCATATCCATAACAATAAATTTTCCAGCAAGTTCTCACCAAGTTGCTAGAATCTGACAGTGGATGTATTTCTGGGGAAAAGCCATCTGGTTTTTTTCAGTGAATGTGCTTTCTCATTTGCTTGTGAGCTTTCTATTTACATAACAAGTCTGTGATAACAGAGTAAAAGAAATCCTGTCCCCATCTAATCTCCCAAGATACATACAGTATTCTTACAACTATGGCATTTGATGCATCTAAAATTAATGAGACTCTACTTTTTATAAAACTAAATAAAAATGCCAAATGATCTTCCAGTAAAAGAAACAAACTCAGGAACTTTTCAGCTGTGTGCTGTCACAAATGCGTACAGAAAAAAGGGGCACTCTGCCAGTTCCCTTTCATTTTCTAAGGTCTGTTTTATCTACATATCTTCTACAGCAATCTGCTTGTTCATTGGCTGTTTCTCATACTCTCATATATTTTTTCCATTTACCCTGTGGCAGAATTGAGAAAAGCTCCTCCAAAAGTGTGTCTTTCAAATCACAGGCATGGGCTGCACGCTGGAAAAATTTGGCAGAAGTTCAGAGACTTGATTACAAGCATCCAGCCTGATACCGTTTTATTTTCAATGATTTTTCCATAGATATGGCATGAGGAGAAATGGTGGGAATGAGGAAATCCACTCACCTCAAATCCAGAAGATCGGTGGAGGTAATCCACCAGATTTTGGTGGTTCTCTGAATTTTTAGAAAGAAAAAGTGAAGTGCTGTTTCTTCTAGTCTTTATGTTTTCCTGTCTGTTATGTTTTGATTTTAGCCTCTTCTTCCTACAATAAAAAACATGCTTTAATAAAACACGATTTGCAGAAAGACAAAGTATCGATACCTGTACTTAATGCAGGCTGCATGGCTTCTCCGAAAGACTGCTTCACTACACAAAAACCATGGGAACAGTCTCAAAAGCAAACACTGAAAAGAACTGGTTGGTTTATCAAGGCTGTCTCAGCAGTCAGTGAGGAGAGGTAGAGTTCAAAGTGTGATGTAAAATAAATGAGTGTAATCTGGTCCCAAATACACCTGTATTCTTAACTGCCCTCTAGAAGGACCTCTATTTTTGATGACCATAAAAAGAAAACCCTGTGTCCAAGGGTAGAATGGACTCTGGCTATATCCTCTTGCTACACATTTGCACAGCATTTAAAGTGATAGAAATACAGCCTCCAGAATGGATAAGGGGACTTTTATATTAAGTGTTCTGGAGAAGAACTCCATAACCCTCGTGGGCCTTCAAACCTGGGAGCCTGTGTGTCCTTGCAAAAATCTGCACCACGTGAGGTGACCCACTGCTGCTGCCACCACTGCTGAAATGCAGCAGCCCCCCTCACAGTGCTCACACCCACTGCTTGGTCTCCATAAATGTTCAAAGCATCAGTGAATGTCAATGGGTGCCATGTTTCCACACAGAGGAATTCAAAGGCACTCCTTTGCTCCATACACACTTCCATGTCAGATGCCACCTGGTCCAAACGCCCCTGTGCTGCCATCACACAGTGGGATATTGGTGGGAAGGTTCAATCACAAGCTGAGTCAAACCAGGGCCTTGTGCTTCATTATGCATCAACAGCCACTGAAAATCTCCATGCATGTGATTACACCTGGACAAACAGCAGGGGCCACAGCACCTTCAAGTTTCCCCAGGGTAGACCTGGAACCCTGCCGAAAGCCTGCGAGCTGCGAGGAGGCAGTGCGCTTCCTCACCTCTGCTTTATGGAAGGCTGTGGAGCACACACTGCAGCCCCAAGCTGCTTCCTCTCCTCCACTAACGTGGCTCCAGAGAATCAGATAAGGGAGCCGATTTGTGTATTTCTGTCGGATTAGTCTTAACCTACATTGGTGCCCTAATCTCTGTGGCAGGAGGCACGCGGGTGCTGGAGCGGTGCAGCAGGGAAGGGCAGGGCCTGCTTCTGCTTGGAGCTCTGCAGGGCTCCTTCCTCACCTCCTTGCTTTAAAACGCCACGCTATTGGAAATGTCTTCTCCCCTGGTTTTCATAGGAGGACTTTGGTATTTTATTTAATTGTTTAAATAAAAGCAATATTTAGCTGTCTCGCATTCAAAACATTTTAGAATTAAATTTAGAATATAACTGTTGTGATACTGATGAGTGGGTCTAAAAACCCCTTCTGAGTACCTGGTAAAAGTCAGCATAAAGGTGTTGGAAATGCGGAACCTCGTTTTCCTTTTTCTGACTAGAATTCCTATGTATTACCTAATATTTCCCAGGTATTTGGTTAAAGCCAAGTTAAAACATAGCAGATGTCCTAACGAAATCAGAAATAAATATCTGAACTTCTGAGAGAACCTTTGCTCGAATACATGCCTTTTACAAGTGTGCTACTCTTCTGTACTGGCTGAAGCTGCCTATCCTAATGTAACATCAGAAATGCATGTTAAGTGCTCCCCACCACTGTGTGAATTATGTTAGAGCTCAAAGGAGCACAGCAAAAAAAGGTAGATCCCTTAGAGAAGCTCATTTAGAAATTAGCCACAGCACTAAGGCTAACATACTAACACATTTGTTTTACTTCTGTGATGCATAGCTATAAGGCTAACATACCAACATATTTGTTTTACATATGTGATACATAGCTGCAAGGCTGACATACTAACATTTTTCACAGGTTTGGCAATGGTGTCACTGGAGTGGATGTAGCTTTGAACAGAAAAGATGTAAGAAGGGATACTGACTTTTTTTTTTTTTGTCACCAAAAGAAAAAAGAAGGAATGGATTTTTAATTTGAAAGCAGAGGAAATCAGAGACATCAATTTATCAAATCTCCATCCTGTAAATCCTACAACTCTCATACTTTCATAAAGAAAGTGACAACTACTAATAACAAATCTCACAAAAACGAAAATGCTTTTAGTTATAAAAAGCCTTGGTTTTGACAGGAAAGGTGCATGCTACTATTCAGAAACAGCATACAGACAGCCTTCACCCAGCAATTTCAAAACAGAACGAAAACAATCAAATTGACAAATAGATCAGTTTCCCACCATAAAGAAAATCACTCCTATGTACAACCTTGGGTAATAAAGAGGTAAGCAGAGCGCAGGCCCGTGTGCCACAGCACTCATCTCACCTAACTGCTGGTTGCTATGGCAAGCATTTGCCCGTGTTTTGTACATTAAACTGTAATATGTTTTCTGCCTCCTTCCTCTTGGTATTTTGATGAAGTTAACACTCGAGCTTTGGGCTTGAAAGATACGAAAGCTGTAAGTTCTCTCAAATCATCACGCATTCCAATTCATTTTGGTTTTCCGAAAACAACTGAGAATCAAGTGATATATTTAAAAAATATTTTCATTCATCTGCTTGTGATTTATTTCCATTAGCTACTCTGTGTACCTGTTGTAATCACATTTCTACTTCCTAACTCACAATGGAAATGTAATCTACTTTTCTCCTTCACTGATCTTTAATTTGATACAGAGATAGCCGTGAAACTGATGAGAACTGAGATGAGATCCAAATTCTAGTTCTGAATAATACCAATTTGCCTTTCCTCCACTTGTTGTCTTTGAATAGATGTTAAAGATAAAAAAGAAAGAAAATACGAAGAACTTTACACAGCCATTGCTATGGCAAACTAACAAATAACGGGGTGCTTTTCTGGGATGGTCTCTCCTGAAATACAGAGACATTTCAAAAGATGTGTAGCAGCCAGCTCTTGCCACAATGCCACAGTCATCCTAATGAGGAATGTTCATCCATTTTTTTTCTTGATCTGCATAACTAACATGAAGCCTTACTATGAAAGTAGAACTATCTCAAATGGAAGGCTTAATTAACCACAATAGAAGAAACACAATCCTCTTCTCACCACAGATCTCCACACCAGACCAACGGCAAACTCAAACGTCATCTGCTGACAGAAAGATTCATGAGAGTACTCGCAAAGCTATATATGTATTTTTTAAGGGAAATGAAAAAAATAATAAATTGTTGCTTTTGATGGTAATGGTATTTTCCACTGCCAGTGTGTATGTGCTGTCCTTCTTTCCCCACACCTGAGAAGAAGGAAGTTGTACATGTCTCGATTTGTCTATTGCATCATTTCTTGACATTAGGAACTAATAAAGAGAATTTCATAGTACGGTCAGTAGAACTGGATTATGACTTTTTAACTTCTCCTGTACTTTGTAAGGTGTAAGAACTGCAGAGAGAGTCCTAAAGCATATTTGCAAACTGCAAAAAGGCAATTGCAAACGCATTAAATGTCTCATATTTATCTTAACGTCCCTTGTTTAGTAATGCTCAACATAGATGAGGCACAGAACACAGAACTTACCCTAAGGACAGCTAGAACAGCCCTTCCTTCCTCCTGACTAGCTTTCCTGCTGACCACTTCAGTGAACAAACAGGTGAATAAGCATGCCAACAGAGTAAGCAACAGATGAGAAGCGTATCTGGACTTTAAGATGCATCTCATACCCAAAGCCTTGAACTTATTAGGAAAAAAGAAATTTATCATCACATAACAAACTGCCTTCTTTTAGGTACGATATGCTATCGTTCAAAATGAAATACTCTTTCCTAAACTGTGTTATCTCTTATTTAAAAAGTTGTGGCACAGTTCCCTGCAGCTGACAATCCCTGATGGCTGTCAGCTCTCGCTTTGTAATGAGCAGCTCTCTGCACCACTGCAGCCTGCAGTGGGTGAACCAGTGCCTGCTTTCCAGCATTGAGCCTTCTCAGTGTTGGTTCACCATCCTTTATCGTGAAGCCTTTTACAGAAGAAATACTTGAAGGAAGTTCAGGGACTCTGAGTTCAGGGACTTTGATGGATGGACCATTCAATGGAACAAGAAATTGGTTGAAAGGCCGCAGACAGAGGGTGGTCATCAATGGCTCTGTGTCCAGGTGGAGGCGGGTAACAAGCAGTGTCCCCCAGGGGTCTGTCTTAGAATGGTGCTCTTTAACATCTTTATCAGTGACAGCGATGACGGAATCGAGTGCACCCTCAGCAAGTTTGCTGATGACAGCAAGCTGAGTGGTGCGGTTGACACGGTGGAAGGAAGGGATGCCATTCAGAGGAACCTCAACAGGCTTGAAAGATGGGCCTGGGTGAACCTGATGAGGTTCAACACGGCAAAGTGCAAGGTTTGGCACTTGGGCCGGAGCAATTCCAGGCATCCATACAGACTGGAAGGAGCGATCCTTGAGAGCAGCCCTGGGGAGAGGGAGCTGGGGGTCCTGATGGATGAAAAGCTTAATGTGAGCCAGCAGTGTGCTCTTGCGGCTCGGAAGGCAAAAGGTATCCTGGGCTCCATCAGAAGAGGGGTGGTCAGCAGGGACAGGGAGCTGATTGTTCCCCTCTACTCTGCTCTTGTGAGGCCCCATCTGGAGTACTGTGTCCAGGTCTGGAATCTGGAGCAGTACAAGAGATACAGAGAGCTGTTGGAAAGGGTCCAGAGGAGAGCCACAAAGATGATCAGGGGACTGGAGCAACTCCCCTATGAAGACAGGCTGAGGGAGCTGGGCTTGTTCAGAGTAGAGAAAAGAAGGCTGTGGGGTGACCTCATTGCAGCCTTCAGTACCTAAAGGGAGCCTACAAACAGGAGGGGAATCAACTCTTTGAAATGGCAGATAACAGCAGGAGAAGGGGAAATGGTTTGAAGTTGAAGGAGGGAAGATTTAGGTTGGATGTCAGGGGAAGTTCTTTCCCATGAGAGTGGTGAGGTGCTGGAACAGCTGCCCAGAGAGGCTGTGATGCCCCGTCCATCCCTGGAGGTGTTCAAGGCCAGGTTGGATGGGGCCCTGGGCAGCCTGGGCTGCTGTGAAATGTGGAGGTTGGTGGCCCTGCCTGTGGAGGAGGGGTTGAAGCTTCATGATCCTTGATGTTCCTTCCAACCCTGGCCATGGATGCTCCAAAGGAATTTACATAGGGAAGCCACTGCACCACCTGGCATGTAACATGCTCCCTCCTGAAGGCCTCCTCCTTCACCATCACGCAAGAGTCATCCTTTTGCTTCCTCCATGGAGCTCTTTCAAACTGACATTGCTACTAATTAGCGTTACTAATTGTCCAATTCATTCATAAAGTACCAGGATGGTATTTTAATAATCCCCTGGCACTGGACTCTTAAATCAGAACTCAGTTTCTGTTTCTGGAATTTTAATACTGTTTCTGTTAAGGTTAATAGACAATTTCCCACTGAGTTTAATATAACTCACATTGGATCACTACCGAGTCTGTATTTATAATAAAACGCCCTACTATTTGAATCTGTTTGATCACTTAAAAGATATCCACTTTATTTATTCACAGATATTAGAATTCTCTAAAAAGTTAGCCTACAATGATTTTACAGAAAGTTCTGACACGATTCATAGAGTTTGTTTTTAAGGTGTGTCCAAAATCCATGGTACTAAGTCATCAAACAGCCCTATGACTACGAGAATCATCACTTGCTGCAAGGAACATTAAGGCCAAACATATGTACATACTATGGAGCTTTTTAAATGACAAATGTATCAAATGGCACTGGGGAAAAAATTACCCATCCCGTGAAAAGGCTAATTAACTCACTTCTTTATTGCAAGAGTTTTCTGAAGCCCTTTATCTGCCAAAGGGCCAGAGATGAGAAAATGGCCCCAGGAATCTAGCTAACATGGACTTCTTTAATTTTCTATAAACAACCTCTATGTGTGAATATATGTATTTAACTTTTACGATGTTTTAATGAATTTGCTAATCTGCAAGCTTTACGGTGACCTTTGGCTATTGCTGTATATATGGTGGATATTGCTATATATCAAGTACTGTTCACTGCTGCAATCTTAGAACTAATTATCTCTGCTACAGGATTTGACTATGTTGAATTTTTCTGAAACTGCATTTTCAACAGCAACTGAAATACAAAAGCATTAATACGTTGTATATCTATTTATATAAAATTCAAATCCAAGAAAACCTACAAGATGAAAACTTCATTCCGATTGGAGAACTGCAGCAACAATTTAAAATGTATTATCCACAGTAAAGTGATTTCATGCTAACCTACAAGTACAGTGCACAGAACCAGCCTGAGGTCAGTGAGAAAGCCGTTCCTGGAAGAGTTGATCATAAGCATCAGATCATGGCTCTGAGTTAATGAGCTTTTCATACTTCGTTTGACATCCCCAAAAAGAGACCCAGGGCACATACTTAACATCCACAATCCTTAACAAAACTTGGTACAAAGTTACTGGGGACTCAGTAAGAGCCTTTGCAACACAGTGCTAATAACAAAAAAATGCAGTAATTGCAAGATCACCGATCACTTTGCACTCAAAACTTTGACAACAGAAAGGTTTTGCCTCTTTTCAATTTGCAGATAACTACAAATAAAAAGCTTTGCATTGTCCAATTCCTATTTAATGCAAAGCTTTGTATTGCAGATTTATGTAGGCTCAAGAAAAATGAGTAGACAAAAGCACGTAAGCTACTTTATTGGTTCGTTTTTCAATTTTTATTACGTAAAACAGTAGCAATCATTTTTATTTCATAAAATCTGGTGTTGTTTTTGCTCTGAGCAATTCACCAACGAGAAAGAATGAGGTGGGATCCCAAGCTAGAAGTTAAAGGCGCTAGTATATAGTGTGCAGTATATAGCGAAGTGCCAGCTATTCATGCAGTAAATTAAAAAAGAAAAAGAGGGGAAAAAACATTTTAATAAAAAAGATTTCAGAAAACTGTATCACAGAGAATAACAACTTTGCTATCCCCTTGGTTGGCCGAGACAACTGAGTAGCTTCTGGGGGTGAGGAGATGAAAAGAACAGTAGAAATGATCGCCTTAGCAATGCCTCCATGAAAACAACCACCCCTCCAACACTTCTGCAAACCTAGATGCGCTTTTTCTTTTTAATCCCAAGTCTGCTCCATAAGTATTATTAGACAAGAAAAAGAGGGGACAGTAAAAGTAAGCACTTAAAATTGTCAAGAGTGGTAAATCAACAACAGGAGCAGGTAAAAACCCACACTTCTAAAATGAAACACACAAACACACTGAAGGATTGAAGAACAGAAAACTATTGCCACGAGAAATAAAATCCATAAAAAGAAAATCAGAGATATAACTGTACAATATAAATTCAAAACATACGGTGCGTTAGGTTTCTTGCCTCAAACAAGCTTTTCATCCAGCAGTCATTCAATGACTGGCCGTATTAATGCTGTCGTACACAGACAAGAGGAGCGTTCCATGCATTACAGCAGCTAACAAATGAATTGTACTGGCTTCACTTTAGCCAACTTTTCACACCAACAGAGCACACAGATAGAAAAGAACCAAGAATACAAATTATAGCAGCAGTCAATAGAAAAGTTTGCTTTGTTATTACAAGATTATATGTAAAATGTTTTGTAACGCTGAAACTCAAAACCCTTTCAAACCAAAGAAACTCCTAACCTACGATGGGAAAGACTTGAATCGTTTAAGGCCTGCGGTCATTAACAAGAACTTAAACACTTCTAATTGCTAAGTTATCTTAATTTAGTAATTAAATAATCTAAGTGTAATAGCAGTATAGCCTTACAATTTCGCATGGATCTAAGAACAGCGAATTACACAATGTCAAATGGTCTAATTTAATAAAAAGATTTTTTTCTTTCTTCACAGAAACCACTACATAAACCTCCCAGATTCCTCCTTCATAGCATGTTTTGACACTATCTGGATTTAGGCTTAATGCAAGCTAGTTTCTAACCACTGAAGCTTTGTTTGCTCTTCTGTACTTGCAGAATTCCCTAATTCAGAAGTATGGCCACTGGTAGGAAGGAGCTGAAGGGAGCTTGCACATGACAGACATCATTCCCAAAGAGAGCCCTGAGACAGCCTTTCAAGTAGAAGAACTTTAAATTCCTCCTGAATTAGGCTAGATTGAAATCGATGGGACAATCAGATCTCTTAGCAGATAAAAAGATTTCTGCTCAAACCAAGCGCTGAGATGCTAACAGTGAGCCCAAGCCTAACGACCAGAGCCCATCTTCACCTTCACATAAACTCGCTTTAAAGTTGACTGAGCTGTAAGAGCATATTTTCCAGATTTTGGGAAATGGTTCTCAATGTCCTGACACCAGACAGTGGAAGAACAGCACGGTCCCGCAAGCTGTCCAAGGCACCTGATGGCCACATACACTGGGACTGCATGGATCGTGGTGGCACCAGATTATGGAAGTGGGTTACAGAATTAGTGAGTGAAAAGCAGTTCAGGGAACAAGCAAGGAAATGCACACATCCTCCCCCTGTAACAGCCATGTCTTCAAACCGGATCCCACTGGTGCAGCTTTTCTCTTGTGGCTGTGTGCTCCCAGCCTGGCCCACCATGTGGCTGTACAAACGGCAGCGGGACGGAAGGAAGCAGTGCAGATGTGGGAACAGCGGGCAGGAACGAAAGCAGCTTTATCCAGAGGAACTGCTGGCTTGCATACCAACAAAATCACAACCCAACTTCCCCTATAACTGAAAAGTTTTCTGCTGCGCAGCATCCAAACTTCCTAGTAGCCTCACAACAACTTACATGAAGAATATGCCAATATGTTCTTTGACGCCCTGAATTAGCAAGCATAAATAACAGCATACAGCTCTCTCCTTGATTCCAGATACATCTCTTTGAGAATTCTGTTCTTGTATACTTGTGGTGATGTGCCTTAACAAGAAGTTTCAGTGCTATGAAAGTGATAGGCCTCACACATGAGTTTAAGCAGAGATGCAGAAAGCAAGCCTGACATGCTTTCAGAGTACCAACACAAGCACTGTTGTAATCAGCATCCAGAAGTGTCATCATAACATCACCTGCATAACCAAGCCACGGTACTGAGTACAGACATTACCAAAAAAGTCAGAATGCTGCAATTAGGTGATAGTTAGCAGTTACTGAGTGAAACAACCACATTGGTCACTTTTAAGTAGGGTTCCAAACAGCATAAACCAGAGTTTTCTGAATGATTTGGCTACAAACATGTCCTTGTGTCCCTAGCAAAACCAAAAACCTACTCATGCAGCTAGATCCCCATTGAGTGCAGGAGAACATAGCTACAAAGCAGTGTCAGTGCCCTCAGGGTGAGAATTTATTGTAACCATACACAAACCTGTAGGAAATGGGAACATTTAAATGAGGTGTCTGCGACTGCTGCGGCTCAGACCAACTAAGTGTGCTATGGTAAATACAGTCTGTACTTTGGCACGTCCAAGTATTTCAGGCAGCAGATCAAAACAAGCACTTTTAAACAAGCTTTTTCTTTAAATAGACTTTTGGTTTATTCCTTCAGCCTTGCATGAAGAAAACATGAATTCACTGCATAACAGCCATAAAGTATCCTAATACCCAGGAACTATTATTGTTCTACCCACGTACCACAACATTTTCATCAGCATTTTTTCCCCCATGACATATGTAAGCCGTTTTGTGGCTGAGCTCACCTGACACTACAGAGCAAACTACCATTTCTGCTCTGTCATTTTTATTTGTTGGCTTAGCCCGAATACAAAATCCCACAGTAAACTCTGAATTTGCTGCAAATGAATGGCAGCCTGGGCAGCTGAAACAGGGCTCAAAGGTGGAAACAGTATCTTTATGTGCAAGCATTAAAGAGCAAGTCCTCAAAGTTGTTAAGTTTCACACTGGTCTCCCAAACAATTCTCTACTGAACCTCTGAGTCTTCAAATTTCCTACCTACAGTGCATAAAGCATCTCTGCACAAACTCTGTCAGTGCCTTTGCTAGAAAGTTTCTGTAGTGTGCTTTCCAGATGTCATTTATGAGTAGAAAACATATAAAGCCAATGAAAAGGAACGCATGCTTATTTTACTGTCTTCTTTCAAATTTTTGTGCCATCAGCAACAGACAGACCGCATGGAGTCTGCCACGTATGCAACTGGGTGTGAAGAATCACACTGACAAGTAGTCTCAGCACACCTTCATAGCAAAGATTTTTTCTGTTCCAAATGCCTATAGACACAGGCAGGGAGTGTCACACTGGAAGGACATTTCAAGACACATGAGGTTTGGTATGCCAAGGTGCAATGAACAACTGAAGAGGTAGAATTTTAAAACATTTTTATTGTTAGTCAAGGCTACAGTGCAGCCTCCTTTCAAAACTCACTTCATGATGAAGCTTTTTGGAGCTACAGGAAAATAGTTCAACACATTATTCTATGATGGAGTTGAGGTCACTCACACTGACATCAAGTATTGCATGAGTTTTGAATATCTTTTAGCATTAACTTCTTTGACATTCATGGAATCATCTCAGGTTAAGCTGAACGGCAGTACGTTGCATCAGGTTGTATTTCAGCAATGGCAACCCTACAAGCTTTGCAAGCAATTCAGGATTTCAGATGCTTTGTGTTATTGCAAAGGCACTATATGTACTTTTATAGACAGTAGCTACTATACCAAAGGCAAAGTTATTCAGTGATTTACAGGCATAGTACTTAAGCACAATTGTCAACTTTGAAACCTATCAATTTGATGTTTTCTTTCTTTTCAGCTGGCATTAGCACAAGAAGTTCTGGAAGAGATAGTTTCCAATTTGCATACATTTAAAACCAGTACATTCTCTGTAACTGAGCAAGATCTACAAGAGGACCATAAAGATTCCCTGTACTAATAATTGCTTGATTTGCAGCAGAAAAGGCTCATTTTTTCCTTCCAACATAAACAATTTTTTCTTTCTGGCTTTCAAATCACCAAAAAAATGTAATGGACTTTGTAGAGAAGCATCTCTTCTCTTTTACGTCCCCTGCAAGGCCATAAGCACAGATACATAAGGGTTGCACACGCCAAAGCATAACAATCCTTTGTGGGGGGAGACAGGACAGTAGGGTTTGCTATCTGCTGCTTCTGAGTGACATGAGCATGATGCTGATGAGTTGGTGGTTGGACTTGATGGTCTTAGAAGTTTATTTCAACCTTAATGATCATATAATTCTTCTGTGAGATACAGAAGACTTCCAAATCTTTCACTTCTCTCTTCTCCCCCCCCATGCTCTCAGACCACTGCTCAGGCCTGAACTTTCACATGTAGCTCAATGTTGGGAAATCAGAAGGCTGCTTCCAACCACCAGAAGCTTTGGAGTGAGGTTGAAGCATCAGGACAGTACAAAATGAGGTACTGCTCAAAATTACAGCTGAAATCAAACGCTCCAGAGTCCCCCACACCACTCCCCAAACAAAAACCTAACCACAGAATGCTGGTTTGAAATACTGACCACAGAAAATTATGACAAAAAGAAAGAAAAGGACATGAACAAATGACAGAAAGCGGTGACAGCGCTGTGCAGAGACACGGACAGACTTCAGCTGTGGCAGGGAACAGCTTTTTGTCAAAGCATAAAGAAAGCTGTGGGACCGCATCGAGGGTAGAGCAGCTACTTTTCACACGTGTGCAACCTCATATGCTCTATGCTGTTTGGCAGAGGATTGTGTTTTCTAATGTTCTACTCACACATTATCTGAAACCCCTTTTTTGTTTCCTTTTGTAGTTATTATATTTTCAGATTTCATAAGAAAGTGCCAGGGATACTACAGAACTCTGAGCATAGTTTCTGTTCCTCAGGAGATAGGAAAAAAAAAAGGAATAGGCATCTGATTTACTATTGCTGTCTCTTGGTTTAAACAGCAGTGCTAAGTGTTGTACTGTTTTGCACAAGAAGTGATAGAGCTATAAAGGTGTATCCTAACAGTTACCAGATTGCTTTTGAGAATATTGATTTTATTTCAAAAGCAACACGTTAAGCTTAAATAGTTGGCAAAATGAAAAAGCATAGCTGAAGTTACACTAGGAACAAGAACTCACAGCACATAAATGTAAGAGATTTCAGAAGTTCCTATGTAATAGTCAGGTTTCTTAGTAAGGGCTCCTTCTTTTTCCTCAATCTGTTCTGCCAGCCACACCTTCCCTAGCACGGGAACAATTGCTCAAACTGCACACAACCAGCTCAAGTCTATTTCTTCTAACACTAACATTACCTTGCTTCAGTGCTACCTATATGGTGGAAAAGTTACAAAGCGCTGCTCACTCTGGGGATGGATTGCTCAGAGGCCTGCAACCCAGGTGTGACCTTCCTTCTGCCTCCCTGTCCAGTGCAAATGGAAACACTAATAAGCATGCAGCTTGTCAGCAGCCCTGGCTCAAGCTGGGATGTTATGCATTTAGAACCCATGCCATGCAAGTGTCTATCTATGAAGCAATAGCTGTTGGTGTCCCACCATCACATGCTAAACCCATCACCATGCATCCGAATGGGACAGCATTAAGAATGAATCTCCTGGGGAGTCAGAGGGTTTTTGGCACCAGTATGGACTGGTGTACATTAACAGAGTAAATTAACAGACATGCAGGAGAAGGTTTGCTTTCAAAACCTCTAAAGCCATTTTTGGAGCTGTATTCATGAACTGCTGAAACGCAGACGAAGAAGCATTTTGATTCCTGAAAAGGACTGGCCAAAGGGCTCAAATTTCCTATTCTCATCAAAACGTATCCAATGACATAATAACTGAAATCTATCAGAAGATGAGTGCTGAAAAAATTAAACCTATCTGATCAGGTAGACAGCTAACCACAACATTCTTTAATAAAGAATGATGAAGCGTCAAAGGTAAAAAGCATAGGGCTTAGTTCAACATCTCTATCTGAAACTACTGCAGTCTTGTGTTCGAGGTGGGTCAAGGTTAGATAAAATGCTGGCTCTTCTAATGTTCAAGGATTGCCTACGTGCTTTCTCTAAAAAAGCTTCTCAAAAAGAATCCTATTACAAACATCTTTAATATTCCACTAAGATATTCTTTTTTTTTTTTTTCTTTTTTTTTTTTCCTCTTTTAAAAATCCTTTTATTACAGAAAAAGAATAATGGAAATGAACAGACATGGCTTCAACATTCAGACACTGTTCTTTCAGGTTGCCATTGGTACATCATAGTAGATGAGTTCAGGGACAGATAAGAAAAAATTAGCTGATATGGAATCTGTAGCCTACAGCTGGTATTACAAAACATGCTGCAAACATATCTAAAGACGTGTCAAATCTAAAAGCAGGTGCAGATATCTCAAATGACACACAGATCCAGAACGTGGCAATGAAGCACACTGTAATCAATACAGCACTGCACTTTATGAAAGTAACAAGCAAGCTTTTCCAGTTGTGCCATCAATTTCCACGAAGCCACGACCTAACTCAGACTTAATTGCTTATGATCCCTGACTGTACCCTCAAACGCCTCCTTCAAAATTGCCTTTCCATCATTACTAAATGATCATTTAGTTCAATGCTAAAACATATAGTTCAACTTGAGATTCATCTTTTATGAATTTTTATTTCTACATGAATTGATAATTATGTCAGTCCACTGAGTGTATTTCTCTCTTTCTTTTGGTGAATATATCCCATTATCCTAAATATTCCATGACCTTGAATCTAAGCTAAGGCTTACTATAAGGAACACAGCCCTCCAGCACAACCCTACTCCAAGAGCTGCTCCCTGTGCGTAAGGCAGAGCTTGCAGCCTCCTGTCACCTCTCCTTGTCGTCCTTCATTCAGTCCAGTGCCACCGAGTTCAGGTCCTGGGCTGAGCAGCTGAACTGGTTTTAGTTTCTTATACACTTAGTTCTGGATTTGGGAGTGGATCGTGGAGGAAGAAGTCAGGCCCTTCTTTCCCTTAAGTCTAAAGCGTAATCCTCCTGATTCACCTCTGACCAGAACCAACATCACTTACAGCTTCAGCTGCTCCTCCAGGACTGCTCTCAGGGCACCAGCCAGCCACACCACCTCCCAGAGATGCTGTGCAAGACCCTGCCTGGAGCACAGTCCCTAAATATGCAGCAGTGCAACCATTTCCCAATGCAGTTTAACTATATATTTGGGGCATCCTTAATAAATGTTTTAGCCTTCAAAAAACTCCCTAAATTCTATTTAACATCTAGCATATTGTTTCCATCAGCAAAAATGGGGATAAAGTAATAAGGCATGTCAGTAGCACAGCTGGAAACTTGGTACACTACACATCAATTTTATACTAGACAGGCACAGTGAAGGTATGCCACACTGTGCTTCTTAGCACTCCATTTAGTGGATCATTTAAAAATAAATGGTTTTCATAAACTTTTCCAAATTGGCACTACTCTTGCCAAATACTGAAGGAAGATGCTAAAACGTGTGCAGTGGAAGGACATAGAAAAGGCATACCTTGCTGTAACAACAGGCAGCAATACAACATTCAGTAGAGACATTCAATAACTACTAACACAGAGAAGCCCATCTCAATGAAGGGTAGAACTGTATTTATGTTAGATTAAAAGCAATTTCTTACTATAACAGATAATTAAATGTGGAAATGGTTTTCTGAGTAAAGCTGTGTGCACGCTAGCACTTCCAGGCAATGAAATGAGATCAGGTAAGTTCTGAGTAGGCAACCTTTAATCTGGGTTCTGCAAGAAGTGCCAAAGGAAGTCAGAAACCTGCCACCTTTTGGCCTTTGAAATTTTAATTTCCCTTATTCTCTCTCAGGTAACCAGAGGAACACATACCAGTCTTGGGTAGGAAAGTAAAATAAGCCACGTGGATATACAGATGGAAGAGACAACTACTTCCCACTGGAAGGCACTACTTCCATCTTCACACAAAAAGATGCTTTTACGACAAGTAATTCCAGTCTGAAAGCATCATATTATTGATTAGCAGCACTTTACTCTTTTGCAGAAGTACTTGAATCTGACTTTGTACTTGAAGGATGTGCTGGTAGAGTCCACTTCACTAGGGAAAAGAAAGCAAAGGGAAAGGCAGCTTTCCCTTCTCCTCCTTGCTTCCCAGTGGTGCACTACCCAAAATGATGCATATTCTACATCTCTGGACCTTGCTGCTGGAGTTCCATCAGCTCAGGGAGAACACCCAAGTGGGCTCACGTATAATATAAGGCCGCTTTTATGCTTTCAAGTGGAATTTTAGCCTGTAGTCCAGATCAGAGCTACTCACAGAATGCACAACTTTGTATGTGTAGAAGGGACAATTGTAAAAATCTCATCTGATCTCTGACATAATACAGAGCATCCAACCTCACTAGGAAACAGCTGTGTCAGGACCAGTTATTGTCTCACATGAGAGGATTTCAGAACACTGCTAGATGCAAACAGCAGTCTCACACAGGAGTTACAGCGGATGTTCACCTTTGTTATTTCCAGTTTAACCAAAAAGCATCATAGTTCTGTAAAACATATCAGTGCATCAACATAAAGGAGTGATCCATTTTGATAGTAAGAGTCTACAAAGATCCTTCTTATGTCCTAGCCATAGCAAGAAAAAAACAAAAACAAGCATGTTACTAGACTTTATGTGCTGCCAAGATGAAATGTCAGTATCCTGCTCACATTGTGAATACAAGGCTATTGGTTATTATTAACATCAAACTGACTAAATAAAAACACGTGTGTTTGGTATTGTATCCCCACCACTCTAAACACACAGGCAGACACTGAATTAGTTTCATCATGTGAAACAGCACACATTTGTAGAGATTTGGAATGATTATTTTAAATCTTTGACCATCGTGGAATCTTAAGAAAAGAAAGACAAGAAAATGGTCACTTTCATGTATGCACCGGTATTTTATAATAATTACCACCCAAAAGATATTGGAAAGAAGTATGAAGTAAGCAACTCAAATGGAGAAAAACATCTTTGTAACCACCAAATTCTGTATCATCATCTTAAGTAAAGAAGTAAGGTGCCTGGCTCTGTTTTCTCTCAAATCTTTCTAAAAGAAAAAAACCAACACACAGGGTTTCAAGCATGAGGGCTATGCACTGAGTTAACAGCACTCATCACAGACCAAATCAGCTAAATACTGGCAATGTTGCATTTTTAAAGTAACATCTCCTACATTACACTACTTACACTACTAATTCTTGCTTAGAAGTTCTACACATTTACTTGGTACACTAACTTGCTACCATGGAGGATGCACAGCTTGCAATTGCACAGTACAAATGAATTAGTAATATGGTTTGAAGTGCCTCTCTGCAGAAAAACAGAGCTTTTCCCTGGCATCACTTGCTCTCAATGATTGCTCTTCAAGGATCACAACCATTTTAATAAATACTAACTTTATCAAAGCATGTGTATAAATTTCTGCTGATGTAATGGTTAAAGTCAGTTTATTAAGACTTCTACACTGTCAGTGGTATTATAACTATTAGAATGTTATTTGAGTAGAATGATCTCCTGATTAATCTTTCACACTGGTAAATTAATGCGTGGGTATCACCTCAGGTAATGCTGAATTCATCATGTCTCCCAGCTAGCAGCAGACAGCTAAACTCCTGCAAGTTAACAGAAATACTGACATTACATTTTCATCAGGCAAAGTTTTCTTCCTTTCTCTGACATTTTATAGCACACACAACACTCAAAAACTTCAGCAAGATCTCCTGAATGGGCTTTAAATGGGCTTTAAAAGTCCATAAAGAGGCCAAACATTGACATGCAATTAATGACCAAGTGCTGTCTCTCCATCCTAAAAAATTATGACTGTCATTTGGAGTTGTTTCTACATTACAGAGCTCTCATTTGGGCAGTGCATGCCAGAAGGTGTTCTGTTCTGGAAGACACAAACTTTCACATCTATAGAATGAAGAAGCCACCAACTTTGTCTAACGCCAGCACCTACTGGCTGAATTTCCTTTCAGAGTATGAAACATTTCTTCTTCAAGAGAAGCATATACAACAACATCTGAAGCATATGTGTCTTGGGTATTTATTTAATTCCCTACTGTCAGAATACAATATAAACTGAAAGTTACTACATGAGACTTTCATTCAGCACAATGAGCATCTTCCAGCCAGAACACCTACAACTCAGATTATTCCAGGCTGCCATTATGCTTGCTGTCAGCTGTTCATCTGCTACACAATCTATGCTATAAAAAGTCACATTCTGCCACTCAAACTGGTTGAAATAAAATTAATGCATAAAGAAAAAAAAAGATACATACCTGAATCACTGTCTACATTATGAACTGTATGAAACTTCTAAGCAAGAATTTGTAGTGTAAGCAAAAAAACAAATTAACTGAGGTCAAATTCCATACATTATAATATACAGTATTAGTTTTTTCTCTTTGCCTTTTTCTGAAGGCACAGCCGTAGTCAGGTTTCCTTCTCAATTTCCTGTTCCCTTTTTCAAAACAACAATTAAATGAGAACCATTATGGATCTACCTTCTCATAAACTATTTTCAAATCATACGTAGGATTCAACAATGAATATTGATGTGTCAGTTATATAAAAATAATTGCATTTTGTTCCCTAAACAACGTGCATCTGAAACACATTACAGCTGCTTTGGTAAATTCATGCTGGGATTCATGTCCTGGATAGTTTTATTTCTTATATGAAGAACCAACATGGAGAAGTTGGTCAAAAAGTTTGGCTTTTTTAAAATGCTACCCTTCAAACTGAAAGTTTAGTTTACCAGTTCTTTTCAGCTCAAGCATTTTGTTTTTTCCTCTGAATGGCAACTACTGACTTTCAAATGCTGATGATAAAAAACAAATGAAAAATTAATGAATCCTCTGAAGTGATGCAATCTCAGTTTGGGAGACTAAAAGTTAAAATGAACTGTGACTATTACTGAACCAGCTTGGTGAAAGTCTTATCTCATTGATATCTCTTGAACTGCACCCTGAAAACTAAATTAAAAAATCCTGTTTTAAATGACAATTCTGAGCCACAGGTTTTCAGAAGAGTATCTCTATTCTTTAGAGATCCTGCATAAGTTTTAAATTTAAAAGTATCACTAGTTTTAATTTAAAAGCCCTTCACTGAACTGGATTCTTAAGGAGAAGGGACAAAGGATGCTTGTGAGATTCACCCAGATCAGGAGAAATCAATCTATGTAGATGCCCCCCCTCTAGCAGAAATACACTGAAAGAAGTCAGTTACGAGGCTGAAAAATGAAGACACCTTGTTTCAAGACAAACTAGCAAAAGCAAGAATTAATTTCAAAGCTCTTGTTTCTCACTGCAGGAAAGCAGCTGCAACTCCAGCTATACTACCTAAATTGCAGAAGCTGGTGGTACGAAGCCAGGTGAGACCTAGGAGAGCATTAATGACACAAAATGAACACACCAGCCCCAAAACAGGGCTGTACATGAAGTGCACTTCGTTCATCACTTCCCAGGCAAGTTGCTGAGTGTTCTGCACTGAAAGGGGCACAGGAGGTAGGAACCACCCTGCCAGGCCTCTGCTGCAGGGACACTCGTGCCTGGAACATGCAGCTGCTGATCAGGATCCAGATGGCTGATGAAGATCCACAGCAGAGAAATGCCTCTCTGCTTCTACACTTTTCTTAATCGTCTCTATAGATTTTCACTACGACAGCAAGCCCTCAAGCCTAAAAAGGATGCGAGTTTATAGTATGGGGAAAATGAAACAAAACAGGATAGCAAAATGGAGAGGGAAAAAAACAACCAGAACCAAGACTAAAATCAAACCTCCACAACCTTTCAGACCAAATTCCCATCAAGAAAAACAGTGGTTTCCTAGGTTTCCACTAACAGCTGAGTTTAAGATTTGTTACCCTTGAGTTTCTTCTTCAGCACACCGTTGTTTCAGACTGAATCATGAAAGCAAAATCAAAATTCTGAATACGGTTTGTTGTTACAGTGGAAATGAATAATTCTGTTTATCTTAGATACCATGCTCCAAATGCATTGCTCCTTTAAAGATTGTGTAAAATTCACCAACAAAAATGGCAGCATATCTATCAGCTGTTATTTTAAACACACAGCTCTCGCAGGACAAAGAAAGATGAAGTGACTTAAATTTTCCAAACGCTACAGGAAAATATAAGGATTATCATTTTCACAACTATCTCATATCATGGACAGAAATAATAAAAGAAACCAAAACCTTCTGATGACTTGCAGGTCACTGGGACTGAATGAAGCTAGCTCTCAGGCAACTAATTCGAAAGCCATAGGCATGCACATCTGATTTTGGTAAGAAAAGGTATACAACAAATAAGATGAGTTCAAACAGCTGTTCTATAAAACTACTGAGAGAGAATTACCTCAGTATCATAAATTTTTGCATTACCTACAGATTTTACATTGAGATTACAATTAAACCACTGAGTTTGGTTCATTTACTAACAAAAAAAAATGTCTGAAGATATTTACATGTGTTGGGGGGTTCTCTAGTGCAGCGTTACAAAATGGAAAGCCTTTGCAGTGGGGAGTATTTGTTTACAGTGTGTTACAATAAAACACCAGCCTGTATTTGATCTGGATAGAAGAAAAGGGGATCACTGAAAGCAAACTCACTGCTCTGGTGAAATGGGAAACACTTGGCAAAAATATTCTGCTAAAGCAGAGAATGGCTTATTAAATCAATTATATTTAAAGCATACAGTAAATTTTGGCTCTAAAATGTACCCAAAAGTATTGACATTATAGAGTAATAATACAGAAATATATTCTTTCAAAAATTTTGTAGAATCAACTTTCAAATTTAGTATGGTTTTTTTTTTCTTCTTTCTTAAATTGAAGATAGCTTAATTGCTTTGCATCTTGCATGACAGAAAATATCTTCCACGTTCACAAAAAAAACACCATTTCATAATAAAAGATGAGAGAGACGTGGAGAACTGAGTGCTCCCAGAAAAACATCGGGGCTGTGAGAATGACAAATGGGCTCCGTTTTAAGGAATACTCTGGAAAAGCTGTCCCTCAAATCTGAACTGCAGGCTGCTCCAGAGAGAAAAATGATGCAGCATAACACTGCTCCTTTTCTGTCTCAGAATAATTGCAGTCAAAACATTAATAATGACACAGTTCTAAGAAAAACTATTTAGGGAAGGACTGTGTATGCAACGCCAAGTCATACGTTACATACTTCAGCATAATTAAACAGTCTGATAAATTCTGAAGGTTGGATGGTGAGGCCTGGTTTTGTACCCAGATGTATCACGAGTCTCAGAATTACGCGGCTCAGAAAGTTCTCAAAGCCTACATTACATGGCATGCAGCTGGAGATGGCACATGGGACTAAACACATCTATCATTTTATTGCCCAATATGAAATTCTATCAAGCTACGAGAATTTTCCACTCACTGTTTAAAAAGATAAAACCAAGCAACAGATGTAAGCCTCGCTCATACTTCTGAAGCTTGCATAACCAGTCTATTTTATTAATGCTGTATTTCTCCGATACATTT
The DNA here is from genome assembly GCF_019238085.1 of Lagopus leucura. Taxonomy (NCBI): domain Eukaryota; kingdom Metazoa; phylum Chordata; class Aves; order Galliformes; family Phasianidae; genus Lagopus; species Lagopus leucura. Next base: position 2,071,808 of record NW_024962273.1, read on the forward strand.
TTGCTCCGTTCTATGTGATTAACAAGAAAAAAAAAAATAATGAGGACTTGTAACATGTAATTCTGGTTTCCTTCACATGTTGAAATAAATAGCACAAATCAGTAAGTCCCATCTCAGTTTATGGATGAGAAAATCCAGTATTCATGCTAACACCACTATATGTGCACTAAAAAGGCTCATAAATTCCAGACTGTCTTCTACTATGCAATCTAAGCTGTTTGAAACATACAGTTCTTGAAATGTACAATTTCAATGCATAACTGCACTCCAGAAAGGACACAATTTGGCAGAAAGTTGCCTGCTGTCCAGGGTTGTTTGAAACTTTCCAGAACAGCACCAGGAGCAGAAGATACACTGCTGCCAGTGTATCATGGGGAAACAGGGGTGCAAATCTGGAGCCAGAATGGTATTGTAATCTGGGAAAGAATATGAAACAAGGAAGAATGGTACTGTGCAAGAATGGATAACGAACTTGGAAAAGAAACTAGCTGGCATCAGAAATTACTTGAATGAGAAGAAAATAGAGACAAGGCAGACCTACATGACAGAGAGACGGGACGAGAGGTGTGCGGGAAGCTGGGGTATGATAAGAATGGCTCAGTGGGAAGCTAGATACCAAGGAAAATGGAAGGGGAAACAGGAAAAGAAAAAGCAAGATGCCTAGACCCACAGACCTTCCGCTTCCTACACTTCTCATGAAGAGCCATTGCTCTTGCTCTCTTCTTGATGAAAGAATCTTCTTGCAAGTACCCTGGGGATCTGCAGCTCCTGAAATGAACCCAGCAGCCCAGCAAAGGGATGGCAAGGAGAGCTCGCAAAAAATGTTTCTGCAGAAGGTTTGGGAGTCACAGACAGGGTCCCTTTTGTCAGAAGGACTGTGAGAAAACCTGATGCTAAAAACGACATTAAGGAACAAAGGCAAATTCCTAATTCTATCTTCATAGCAAGGTTTGAAAATTATACGGTACAGAAGTTCTGGAACCACACACAGAACAATTAAAAATAACAGATAGCTCCTTACTGATTAAATGACACCTATGTAATGCAAGGATTTCCTTCCAGGGGGAAAAATAGCATGTTATCATATAATGAAAGACTGCATGATAATGTGCAAGGTACAAGAGGGTGAAGCAAGGTCACTAAGGTTTTGAAGTATTAAGACTGCAAGCACAGTAATGCGTATTAAATACAAAGAGCCCCTACATTTAAAAATAGATCAAATGAAATAGAAACAATGCCTGCATGTACCTACACAGCTGTGATCAGTCTAGTAATGGTAGGCAAAACAGGAGCAAAATAAAATGTAAGGTATTTACAATAAGGGCTAAATGCTTTTTGTTTCTAGTTTTCTGACCTCTATCCACACACAGGTATGTATTAAAGCTTCAGGGAAATAAGCAGTAAAACATTAACCTTGCAGACGAGGTTTCCTCATCCCAGTTTTTCACAAACAAATAACATTTCTTCCTAACCCAAGTGCTAACTTTGATATTTACTCCCCAGTTTTCCTTTACCAAGCGTGATAGTTCCCCAGTTTAAAGCAACTGAAACATATTCAGAGGCTATCCTTGAAGGAAACAGCAGCAACAACACCACAAAATTTATCTCAGCATCACATAGGTATAAGTAATCTCCCTCAGCTCAGTACTTTTATATGAGGAAGGTCTTCCATTCTGGGGGAAAAAAAAAGAAAAGAAAGAAAAGGAAAGAAAAGAGAACTGCCTTCATTTCTTTCTTAATTTGAGCCTTCCTCGAACAAACAGCTACTGTTTGTATCGTTTGTTTCCTTGTTTTAGGTCACGTAATTCAGTTATGCATGCCACACTTTTTAACTCTTTCCTGTCTGCTGTTCTCTTACTGCTTCATCCAGAAGCTGGAAAAACCTAAAGTGATACAAAATCCAATGGAACGAGGGCTGCCTGAGCCCAGATACATCTGCCAGCGTCCACTGCACATGGAGCTGAGTCACACGCTGCTTCAGTGCCCTTGCAGTTAAATGCGGGCTGAAAATCCCACAGTAGATAAAGGAAAAAAGAAGGGGGAGGTTGCATACAAATCCTCTGACTTATGTAAAATGATACTCATCAGGAAGTTAAACAGCAATACATCACCAACACTACAGAAATGAGGTACTTAATATGGAAGCAACATGTACCCTGACCCTGCGTGTCCCGGCCCTGATCCTCTGTCAGGCCAAACTGACACTAACAACACAGTTCCAAGAATTTTCTATTCATGCTGCTTGAAAAATCAGTAATAGAGATCTGCAGAACAAGCTCTTTCCCAGCTGATCCCAGCTGCTCAGACATGCATAAAGGGAGAAAATTAGTTCTGAACGCTGAGCAAACTTTGTAGCAAGTGGCTCAGCTTTCACTCTACTGCATCAGGTGGTGTTGTGCTGCAGGTGAAAAGAGTATCAGTAACGTCATGGCATCCTAACAAGACAAGTTTTATTCTTCAAATAAACAGCCAGTGAGAGCTATTCAGAGTTCTGATTTTGTGAACTAAGCAGCTTATTAATCTCCATCCTCCTATTCAAGAGCATTTTACACATTTCATTTTGAAAAGCCTAAGATGAAGTTGCTCTATTCATAAGTTCAAAAATGAAGCTGTACCCTCATTTTGGACTTGCCTATTAAAACAAAAAAAGGCGAATATGTAAATTTCAAGTGAATTAAAGTGCCCCATTAGGAGTTCAATTATATTCTGAAATTACATCTTAATTGGTTTGCTCATAGATGAGCTGTACAGCTAACCAAAAATCTACTACCATATAATCATCCCTAAATTTCAGATATTGCCACACATTAAATTAACAGCAGATAATGACTGGGAAAATTAGCTCTATTGCCACAACAGAAATATTCTCTCCGTGTTACCTCAAGTGTTTACGTCGTTAGTTTCATAACAAATAGAATAAAAATCAAACAGATAGAAGAACTCCTGCACGTCTGACAGTTACACTGGTCACCAGAAGTCCACACGCTCAAAATGAATAGTTCAATTACAGTGTACATCACACTCGTATCTAACTAATAACTAATTAAAAAGAAGTTACATCTCTAATATCCCACTGAAAACTATCACAGACCAGCCACTGTTTTACTGTGTGCACTGCCATTTTTTTTTTAAAGTTCTGCTTAACTCTCATTTTCTGAGAAATAATCTCCATGCTGAAATACTCTTCAGATTTCAATACAGAAGGTACCAGTGACCAGTATCACACAGATATTGCCAATGATCTGTGGTACAAAAAAAGCTTCTTGCTGAAGAAAGAACAGTGACTAACATCACATTGATAACATATTAAAGAGAGGAAAAAATGAGCTAAGGATTCATATTCTTGTAACTGAACAGCGGAAAAAAAACCACACCTTTCATATAGCTTATTTTTAATTTGAGAATAAATAAGCTAAAATTACATCTTTCGGAAGCAAGGCCAGAATCTTGTACTCCAGCTGCTGCTTAATTATGGTTAATACATTATTTTTGAGGACTAAAGCACTACTTATGTACAAATACACAACACGGACATTTCACTTACCACTGCTGTCTGAAGGAAATTAACTTCAAAGATCTTGTCTGTAAATGATGTATCCTTCAGTATTTATACCTCCAATGATCACCATCGTCAGTAAGGATCTGAAGGAAAACACCACAAAAAAGTACACCCAGGTTAGCTGCAGCGAGGCCTGGGGTTTTTATATCTTGTGTTTATTTGTTGAGAAGGCACGAGGTAAAGTTGTGTACTGCATGCAACGCATGAGTTTATGAGGTGCTGTTAAAACCACGTAGCCCCACAGCCTGTACATGGGAAGGCATTTATCTAGCTGAGGAGTACAGCAATTCAGCCACATCAATATATTTAAAATGCAATACATCACATTTAGAAAATCCACTGTTATCATATCAAAACAACAACAGTAATCATCCCATGGCTTAAAGATTACAAAAAAATACCATCATAAACTGCAAATTAACATTGAAGCAGGCTATTTTACATGCAACAACAAAGCAAGCAGGCAAAGTTAAGCCACCTCCCTAAACTCTGGTAAGCCAAAACACAAATAGCTTAAAGAAACCCCCTTAAAGATGCAGGACTGCTCGTTGCTACACGCAGCATTAGGCCCCACCGGTATCCCCATAGCCTAACATATGCTGCATTACTTCTTTCAGTCCACATTTAGCAACAGATGTCATTAACTAGGAGGCTAATCAAGTCAGAAAGCTTTCATCTTGTAAATAATGTTACCCTCCCCTCAGCTGGTTCCATTTGGGTTAGCCTTTCTCAGGTTACGGAGGAATCCAACTTGGAGCAGAGGCAAAATTGCACTAGCTCCAGCCAGGGCTGACCAGAGCAGCAGTAAAACTCAGGCTAGCACATGCCACTCATTCATACTGATGTTTTCAGCATTATTTATCTGTTTAGTCTTTCATCTATTAGCAAGCTGGGAAGATTTATATGTCAGTAGCCAGGACACGTGGAAGGCCGATAAGAGCACCAGGTCCCCCAGCACACCAGAGGTCTTCCATAGCTGCTTAAAGCCACCTCCAAGAGCAAAAACACAAAGTTACTGCAGTTCATCTCTATGAATGGATATATGCTTCATAGCGCTTTAGCTGAATTGTTCCATGTTTTTTTTCTGAAATCAATCCAACCCCTCAGCCTCCATTGGCTCAGAACACAAAACTCTCAGAACAGAACACAACACTCTTCCTCCAAACAAGTTATTGAATACTTAAACTCTCTTTCTCCAGAATTTTAACATCTTCATAGAAAAATAACTTTCAGAGCAGTCTTGGAAATAAAATTGTGCAGGCTACCAGGGTTACATTAGCTCTTTTTTTCTAATGAAAAATTTGAAGAAGAAATTGGATGTACGCTGCGCTCTGATGCTTGCCAAACTTGGAATTGATGGGTTGATACGGAGGAAAAATTCCAGATAGAAAATGACCCTCTTAGAGTATTAAAAGACTGCTGTGCAGGAACTGAAAGCGCACTGCCACCGCTCTTCTGCTGTGGCTCAGGCAAGGGCTGAGGGGCAGGAGAGGGACAGAACAGTGTTTCCAACAGCCCAAGGCTGCAGCAGCTGATGAAGGAGGTAGGCAGGCACAGCAGCCAGGTCATCGACTGCTCTGCCCTGATACAACACCTTTCTACCTTACTGTAGCAAAGAGAACACTAAGCTTCACAGAATTCCACGGACTGCTTCTACTTCAGCTGGCCTACAAGTCATGCAGATATGATACACACTTTCTCTGTTAGCTCTGCTTGGCTCTGGCTGTCCTTTACTCCTTGGATATGCCAAAGCAATCCAGCTAGAGGACTACAGTGGTATGGAAGCCAAAACAGCATCTATCAACAGATTTGTTTAATAAGTTCTGCACGGCTGATGCTTATCAGTGGTTGCAAAGCAAAAAGCAAACCTTCCAACAGGCAAGTCTCGAAATGCAAGCTGCACTTAGACCTGAAGCAAAACACTTTTTCTTACAGGGAGAAAATGAAACATGGAGCTACTACAGGGAAATAATAGCAACATTTCTTTGTGCCATTTTAAGCTGTTATTTTCAAAGTGGTTCACAGCCTGTGATTTGTTTTCCCTAAAAGGGACTTTGCACGCGTAATGTGGTGTGAGGCTTACTATCAATTGCCCACTAAACTCAGCCTTCCATTTTCTTACATTGAATCACACCCCAATCTCCCCAAATTTTTTAACACCACTGAACAGATATTTCTTTTGCCTGCTGAGTAACTCATTCTCACTTGGTCTTTGTATTAGTAAGTTATACTTTTTTTTCCTAAATGTTGGCACAACCAAAATCCATATATTTCCACTTTACTCCCATTACAGATGTTATTTCTGAACCAATTTCATCATATTTCCCTCACACACAACTGTGATTATAAGGATAATGTTAGTTTTGTTCTCAGAACCTCGCAGACTTCCAGAAGGGGACTGGAGAATTGCATTAAAGGGAAAAAGTTTCTTCTGTGTTGAATGGCATTGCAGGGGAATCTCGTACATTTCTTGGAACCTGTTTCGTTTAACTGCACAGTACCCAAGCATGTGGTTTTTTTCCTTCACATGATTTTATCATCATCTTAGCAGCCAGGATTCAGTGCAACCCTGCCTTCCACAATGTGAATTTACCAGTCAAAGTAAAACATTATTTCTCTTTAGGAGACATTATTTGCAGTAACTGATTCATGTATGTCATCTAACACTGACACAAAGGACTCAATGTTACATGGCATTAGAGATAAATGGGCAGCCACCAAGAAATCTCCATGCAGACATTTTCCATCTGAAGGAACTCTATTATCTTCTCCTTAAATCCTCTAGCACCGTGCTTTGAATGTTGTTCCTCTAAATATCTTAGAGTATGAAGAGTTGGTTCTACAAGATTCTGCACACTAGTCTGGTGCCAACCCACAAAGCATATGTCTCTGCTCAAATGTAAGACTCTGTTTTGATTTTCTTTTCTTTTTTCTTTTTTTTTTTACATTTCTTCCTGGGCTGAAGACAAAGCATCTTACATAGATCCAATTCAACATTTAGTTAATCTTCTGAGAAACAAAACTTTCCAAACCTCCAAATACACTTTGCTAATTTATTCCCAAGCAGCAAGTTCAAAGAAGCTAAACCATCTGAACACATCACAATAAAAAAAGTCAATGCCCATAAATCACTGGGCAAAAATAATACACTGGTTTTAGACATTATTTTTTATGTTCGTGGGTGCTATTAAGTCAGATTTATTTTTAACCTAAGCATTTTACTGCACAGCTATGTAAAAACATCAATATGTTTTCCTAATGTTGTTAGCTTCCCGTTTGTTCCAACTGGAAATAATTCCTGCTCTCTATTTCTGTATTATTTGGGGTATTTTCTGCTATAAATGCTATTGACACAGCATTAACTATTGTCCAGACATTTAACAAAGTAACAAACTGAAAATTACAGATTAACACCCTCCCCAGCCCCTCTATGGGATTTCATAGGAAAGACTCTGGTCCCAACCAGGTGAAATCGCACTCGTCTTCCAGTCCCAGTAGCTGCCTGCATCCATAGCACATCAGAAGTTTGCTTTTAATTACAGCGTCACAAACGCAAACAAAAGACACAAAAACCTCAAGAATTAAATATTTGCATTTGCTTCAGCAATTGAGCTCCTTGAAAGAGCTAAATTTTGGCATAAATCAGAAGTAACTTTGATGAAGTTACATGTCTTGCTTTAAGTTACGAGGGTGAAAATCATACTCAAGCTTCATACGGATGCTTGGGTATTAAAAGAAACCCATTAGTTAGAACAGGTGCAACATCTCAGCCCATTTGCTTTTAGATAAGGGAACTCACGTAAGAGGCACTGCCACAGAAACACTACAAAGGCTTGCAGTCTCCATCAGTCATCTGCCTCTGGGAGGTATGTTTTTGCAGTCTTACAAAGATTATTCTACCCTAAGCTAAATGTACACAGAAAACATTAGAAAACAGTACTCATAATAACATTCCTGTGTACAGCTACACAAAAGCAAAGCCTTTTCTAAATGTCTTTTTTTAAGTGCCAAATTTAAGAACTAGTAGATTTGAAAGGCGCTGAGCAGATCTTTGTTTTCCAGCTTCTCGCCCACAAGCAGCCACCCCACACACCCCGCATCAGTGGGATGAGAGGAAAGCAACAGCAACAAGCACTGCACAGAACGAGCACGGATCCCTCCTCCTCTTGGTTTGGGATCTACGAGATGACTGACTTCAGCTGCAAAGGCAAACAGCTGGAAATGAATTTGGAGGAAAACCATCAGATTTCCTTTTTGCTTTACGATGCGGAGAAGGCAGCTTCAATTTTTAACAGTTTGAAGGAAAAAAATAAATAAACCAGCAATCAAACCAAAGACCAGCAAGCAAGAACTAATGTGATCACTTAATGGACCACTCTGCTCTAGTACCACTCTAAGAACAAATTCCATCCCGTTTTTAACTGTTATTTACCATTTTATGGACACCAATATAACAGATCTTTCTCATTAGCATTAGAGAAAAGAGATGTTATTGTAAGTTTAAAGCTTCCTTAATTCTCTCATCAGCACGTGGCAGAAGGTCAGCCTACACAGCCCTTGAGAAGCCTCCAGCAACACCTAGAGCTTTGTATCTTCTGTACTGAGTTACACTGGGACTTCACTCTCAGTACAATAAAAATTCCAGTGCTATTCAGAGCTCTGAGAAGCAAAAGAGCATTTCCAGAAGACTCATCTAACTACATTATAACTAAGTCCCATTTCTTTTCCAAACACGGCATCTATAGTTCTTTCCTTTAGAGGTTCCTTACAAATATTTCTATAGCAGCTGATCTCTCTTTGAATCTCAACAGTATAACCTCTACAATTAGTAAAATTCTCCATGGAGGGTAACTGTCTAAAGTGCATCCATCCCTGGAGAACCATAAGGCTTTCAGTGGTACACTGCAGAAAACTACAACCATACACATGGCACAGGACCAACTACAGAAAAAAAGCCAAAAAACACCAAAACCCAAAAGATCTTATTAACCCAACCCCAAGGAAGTGTGCTTTCCTCACCTCTGTCCTGACAGGCATTATATTCTGCTGCAACACCATCCTTTTCCCTTTCTTAGTCACCTACAGCCAGAAAACTTTATGTTCTGATCTTATACCTCATTCAAGAGAGCAGGAGAAAGCTCCAGAATCAATTTATACCTCCAGATCCCTGAATTAGCTGCCCACCAATGTCTGCACCAGCCCTGGGAGAGGCAGACCAAGTAGAGAAGGCACAAGGGAAGAGGAGAGGTTGAAAGACCAAAGCATAGAAAACCAGGCAAAAAGGCCTTGATAAATTATGAACATTAACTCTTACTCAATTAAAAAATCTATGGACTCATGTCCATACAGTGTTGCACTTCATTACTTTACAGTATTCGAACATATTGCAACACGTATCCTAACAATCAGGGCTATGATCTTTCAGGTAACCTCTGAAGGAGTCAACAGTTTTCACAATGCTTGTGTAACTGTATCAAATTTTTCCTTCAAGAGGTGCAGCAAAAATAAAAATAAATATATATAAAAAGTGAGCCTTCAGTGTAATATTATGTATTTAAAAGGGATTCTAAAGGGATGACAAATGCTGAGTAACACGACCTAGTGAAGACAGCACTGAGAGATTAAAGAGTTTGAGACCATTTGGTGGTGGTGTGAAGGAAGGCTGGATCTGCAGGACTTTAAAGAAAACACAAAGCTTAAGAAAGCTTAAATCTGCCGCAATGTGGGGAAAGTGTATCAGAGCTTAAGTATGCATATTTGAAAATGAAAATATTTTAAAGAGCAGAAATTGAATGCATTGACATAAATCCAGCAGTTACGTGTTCTCAAAGCAAAGCTCAAAGTCAGAGTAACGAGATCTGCCCACATCTCACCCAGGTACATATTTCTGCAGATCAACATATTAAATTAAGAGCCAAGTGATCGGCCATACGACCTCACCGAAGGTGAAGCATCAGCAAATTTGAATCATCTCTCAAAACACCATTTTTGATCATTTTAAGATTTCCATATATCCAAACGAAAATAGTTTGCATGTCCATCACCACTCATGCAAACAACCTGCATACCTCAAAGTGGGATTATTTCCCAAGTCACGTGAGGATGGCAATGTTGTGAACTTACTAGCAAAAAACTGCAACAGAGTGATTTGGTGCCCTCCTCAAATGGTTGGTACAGGTAGAAACAAAATATAGGACTGTAGATTTTGTCAACTGTAATCTTGTTGCTCTAACAATGGAAAGATGGTTCAAGTTCTGTTGAAAATGTGAAAAGACATAAATCAAGAAAAATGCATGAAGGGATTAGGAATATTTCCTGGTTGTTATTTCTGGATTGAAGACAGAAAAATACTTTTTGTAACCGTGCAAGCATTACTGTGCTTCACAGTGCAACGTTCTTTCTCTTCTGTTTAGATGGATCCACAAATATTTGCTTCCAATTTGTGGCAGCTGATATCTCCCTAACAGCATTTTATAGCCCCAGGGCAGTCTCTGTCTATAGGAAATCTGTAGAGAACTGATGTTACAGTAATAACTTTTCTAAACATAGAAGTCTAGTCTGAAGGAACTGCATTATAGAACTGTAGATAGAAAAGCTTTAGGTTTTGCGTGAATATCTCCTATCAGTACTCATAACTTACAAAGGTGTTATAGGTTGGACTGAAGTTCTACCTGTGGTCTGTGTTGAGAAAACCACGTACTGACACATACAATTATGAAATAATCAGTGTTCTTGAGCTTTCAGACACTGAATGCCACAAATCATGCCACAAAATTCAAACTGCAAAGAAGAGACTACACAGCACGTAACAACACTGACATCCTTGCAGACTTTCTTTGAAAACAGAAAACATGGCACAGCGCTGAGCCTCAACTGTTTGAGGAAAAACCCACCTCCAAAATTCAACTGGAAACATTTAGGGGAGGCAGAAAATGCTAGAAATGTAAGAATGTATGAATCTGTGATGATTACACAGCAAAAGAAAAATAAATCCATCTCTCTTCAGATACGCCTCTTGTTTATTTTGTCTTTAAAGAAATGAAAAGGCAATCAAGTGCAACAGAAAAATTGTATTAATTGGCTGATATTACAGGGGTTGAACAGAAGTTTAACAGTATCTTTCCATTCATTTAGCTGTGGCAAAATTAGTGCAAACTGCAGAAGTTTTGTACCACGTGTTGGATACCAGCAGGCGAAGTCATGGAATCACAGAATCATAGAACCATAGAATGACCTGGGTTCAAAAAGGACCTCAATGCTCCCCCAGTTCCAACCCCCTGCTGCGTGCAGGTCGCCAACCAGCAGCCCAGGCTGCCCAGAGCCACATCCAGCCTGGCCTTGAATGCCTGCAGGGATGGGGCATCCACAGCCTCCTTGGGCAACCTGTTGCAGTGCATCACCACCCTGTGTGTGAAAAACTTCCTCCTAATATCCAACCTAAACCTCCCCTGTCTCAGTTTAAAACCATTCCCCTTGTCCTATCGCTATCCACCCTTGTAAGCAGCCATTCCCCCTTGTGCTACCAGTGCTACTGTTTTGTGCTCCTCAGCACTACTCCTGGTCACTGTAACTGACTTAACATACATTACACGTAAGTCTAAAACACTAAGTTTACATACACTGCAGTAAGCCTTGATGAATTGGAAAACTCCTGTCTCAGGAACTTACGTACAAAATGAACTTCCAGATTCAACAAAGCTAAACTAGTTGGGCTGACACTACACGGGAGCTTCAATGGATCTGTAAACGTTTTATTTATTCAAAGGAACCAGAAGGAAGGGCCAGGAAATCTGTTTCTATGAAATCTCAGAATTATAGTTAGCAGGTTATTAAGATATTTTTTTTCTCCCTGCATTTCAACTTCAATATTCAATTGCTGTAAGTGCATATAATTTCCCAGAACAGAAAGCATTTTTGTCTAATTTTAACACCTGCAGCTTTACAAAGGATTTTGCTTTTGACAGAACTCCCAGAAACAAATTAAACCACAGCTGCCCCCAAATCCCATCAGATTTAACAGACGTATACTGCTATCTGTTAGCGATGTATGTTCACCAAACTGAATGCTAGTAAGATTACCTATAAGAATTAACATGTTTTTTAATGCATGTATACAAATAAATAAGCTTGATCCCACTTTGCCAGGCCTACACCCAGTACTCTCCCCAGTGTCTGGAAAGCAGGATGGACAGAAGGACCACCCACCTCTGAAGTGAATGCACTCCCAGCTGCTGCCAGGGATACCGGAGCACTGCAGGTTCTGACAATGGGAAAAAACAAACATGAAAGGTAAGGAAGAGCAGATGAAAGCTGGGGACATGCCCTAAATACCAAAATGTCTCAATTGTCTGTGTGCTGCTTTGAAGGAGACCCCTAGAACACAGGAAAGATTTCTCTGAAGACAAAGAATAGCTATCAAAAGCTATGAATTAAACAGGAAATGACAGAAGAAAACAATTCAGTAATTGGTCAGGTAAGGCACTGTATGCTTTGCTTTTGCTTCTAGTGATGATAGAAAAAAAACTGGAGACAGCAATCTTTTCATCCTGCTGTATGCCTTAAAGATCCATATAATTGATATATATTTATATATAAATACACATATATAAAACTTATACGCACACATATATATAAACCTGAACATCCACAGCATGTTTAAGCTCAAAGTATGGATATACCTTTTTCTTTTCCCTCTGCTAACATAAAAAAGATCTGCAGCCCTCCCATTATTATGGTGCTTTTACAAAAAGACTGTATGCAAGTAACCCATTCTGTCTGATTGCTATCAGGAACAAGAAGATCATTTTCCAAAACTTCATTTCTTCCTTTTGCCAAACTTAGATCAGCTGCTATTTAGCTGATGATTTAGGAGCATTCACAAAAGGCATCAGTAGCAATTTAGTCACATGGGTCTAATCTAATAAAAAATACCTTGTAAGATGATTGCATTATGAACAGAAAGGAATTCAGCTTCCTTTTCAGCTATGTATGCAGCATGTGCAGATCTTCCCCATGGAACCTGCAGATCATTCCAAGAAACTTCTCAAATGTAATAACACAGGTCTTTCTTTTCTTAAATACCAAATTTACCTTGTGCTTGCATTCTTTCTCTGCTTAAATAAAAAAAAATCTTATATCCTCCACTCCAGTGCTGGTTTTTTTTTGAAAGAAAGACGTTCTAGACATGTTTTGTTGTTTTGTTTTTTAATAAGGAAAAAAAATTTCTGGATAGAATTTATGGTTTTCTCTTACCTCATTTTCCCTGCAATATATTTGGCTGCCAGATTAACAATATTGTTTCTGTGTGTCAAATCTACAGCACCATTTAATCAGCTTAGTTCGACTGCAATTTTGCAATATTAACAAAGTGGACTTGGGCAAGAGGCGTGGAGAACCTGCTTCTGGAAGGCTCTTTCTTCTGTAGAGAAAAGACCAGCTAAAGGACTTGGCTACAGAAGGTAACTACTGAAGAGACTGAAAAGAGATGCCTCTAATGCAGCTTTAAATATTCTAGCTTCAGCATGCTGTTTCTTGTACTATTTCTGCCTTTATCAGTTTGGTCTCTGCCATGATCCTTTCCATCTTATCACTGCTATAAAGACAATCTTTCCCAGGGACAGCCTGATTCCTCCAAGGGTCTGAGAAGCCCCCAGCATCACACGGCACACACACACGATGAAGTCAGAAACAGATCAGAGCAGTGCTCCCCTCCTGCTTGGCTGAAGTAAGGTTTGGAAAGTTTCATAAAGAAAATGACATTGTTAATTTTTTAAGACGTCTCCTGGGAAAGCCATCATCATCACAGGAGGAATGACCAGGATTACATGGCTTAGCTTCCCTAGTGCCCAAAGGTATCACAGAATGATAGAATGGCCTGGGTTGCAAAGGAGCACAGTGCTCATTCAGTTCCAACCCCCTGCTGTGTGCAGGTCGCCAACCAGCAGCCCAGGCTGCCCAGAGCCACATCCAGCCTGGCCTTGAATGCCTGCAGGGATGGGGCATCCACAGCCTCCTTGGGCAACCTGTGCCAGTGCCTCACCAGCCTGTGTGTGAATGCATCTGCTGTACAATTTGTCTCTTCTTACCCAGCAGCAGAAACAGCACTCGCAGCAGACACTTGGTCGTGGAAGGAATTTCTAAGACAGGTTACTCTCCAGGAAAGGGCAAGATGAAGTGTCTGCATCTCACAAAGACTCCCATGGGGCAGCAGAGGCTTTTGAGCCCAAGGAAAAGTTGTGTTTTAACTCTTAGCAAGATTTAGTGATTTCTGTTACGCAGGAGAAAGTATCACGTAACATCTCCAAATACAGAGAAAATACCAAAGAGGTTTGGAGCTCAGGCTGTCTCCGGCTGCGGCCAGACCGGTAGCAAAGAGCTGTCAGATTAGCAAGGTTCAGCTGGAATACTGCACTGAGAAGTGAAAGAAGCAAAGGAAAAGCAGCAAAGTATTCAGTTATCTTACTGATAATAAGGTGATATTGATAGCACTAACGATTGCACACAAATTTACAAAGCTTTCATCTTCAGCTAGAACACACAGGAGTTTCTTCACACAGACACATTAAAGACAAAAAAAAAAAAGCTTTATCTGCACCATTTCATTAGCCCACAGATGCAACACCGCCAATGCCAGCAACTTCATTCTGCAAGAATTCCATGGCACTGGAGATAACGTTAAAGGAAAGATGTTTCAGACATCAAAAGCCACTGTCAGCTAAGAACATCTGTGTCAAAATATGACATTGTAAAGAATTACCCCTTATTTAACCCATTTCAAAGCTTAACTTCAGGATTTTGGTTTATTTCTTTACATCCTGTTAGCAGCTATCAACCATAAATACCCTCCTTGCTTTCTTACAATGATTCTAATCTCCAATGATAGGACAAGTTACTGCTGGAATTGCCGTCTGGATCCTACTGGTGATAAATGAAGGGGCAGCATCAACACCCGGCCAAAAAAGAAAGCAAGACTCCCAGACAAGCTTTATTTCTTCCAGTTTTCCTCCTTTCTTCTCATCCCATTGCACTCAAACATAGTTTTTCACACTCTCTTTTTTGCAACTTATGTAGAAGTAAATCCTGACCTGCCCAGCTCCTTGCACTGCAGCATTGCAACTTTGTGCCCTGAGATCTGGGTGAGAAAGGTTGTGCCTTTGGCTTGGTGAAGCTGTACAAGATTCAGGCATCATCACAACAGCTCCAAGGATGCAGAGATTCACATTCAGGCCTCAAAAAATTTAATACATTCTTTTATATACCCATATGAGATTATTTTACATAGAGTGGTTAAGCTGAAGGAAAGAAACAGGGAAAAAAGAAAAAGGAATAAAGGGCCTTTGTCCTAAGACAGTTTTTTCTTTGCTTTCTTTGGAAGAGTCATCTAAAAAACCACTACTGTTGCAGAATGCTCTTTCATGACATTTAGCCTTAATCTTCTCTTTCTTCATTTCACTGCTTTATTTCTAGCCATAAGCCCCTACGCTCTCCCGAATATTTCCTTTTTATCTTTAGTTATTTACAATTTCAGATACACGTAGGCTGTTAAGTCTTGCCTTGCCTGTTCTCTTTCCTTAGCCTTTCTGCAACACCATTTCCTTATGAGAACTGATGTAGGAGCACAGCAGGCCTGGCCCTGCTGTAAGCCATGCAGCCAGAGATGCCCCTTTTAGGACCTCAGTGCAACCCACTGAAAACCAATTTGTTTCCTCATTCCAGGCTACGATGTTTGTGGCTTTGGTACTAAAAGGCTGCAGAAAATACCCGGATTCTTCATCTGATTATAGCAACCTCTGCACAGAAAAATAAACGCAAACATCAAAATCTTTTATACCAAAAATAATGCCAAACAACAGAAATCTCAGCCCAACAGCAGCAAAACAAAACCCTATTCACAAAAATGCAAAACATTTTTGCTGTCAAAAATAAATACATGAAAATATAGTTTTATAAGAAACCAGCTGAGATACGGATCTGTAAGTTCATGGATAATCCTGGCCATCTGATAACACTTATTATGACTATAAAACCCAACATTTTTGATCAAGAAAAGTGAATTTGAACAGAGTAGATGTTGGGAAGGACCTGTGAACTCTGCAGTCCAGCTTCTTCCAGACAGGGTCCAGTAGGGCAGGATGCTCAGCACTGGTCAGCCGAGTCTCATACACTCTAGGACACATTTATAGCCCCTCCAATGACCCATCAGCACCAAGGTAATTTGCTCTTCCTTGCATCCAACTAGAATTTTTCTTTTCTACCCAGTGCCATCGCCTTTCCCTGTGCAGCACCAGCACAAGTTTGCCTGTCTTCTCCATATCCTCCAACCAGGTGGAAATGTGCATTTAGAATTCCTTGTCCCTGAGCGACGACCAACTCTGCACTTCTTCTGAATACCAGCAAACCCACACATCTCTCTCCTATTCATCTTACAGATAGAAAATGGGCCCCACTTACTGCTGAAATGAAGCTGAAACACACAGAAGGACTGTACATGAGGTGAACAGTGAAAGTTTAATAAATCTCCTGAAATCCAACCAACAGCTCCATTTAGGTATTTCAGCTGCTCCTTTCACTGCTCAGTACAACTACACCTTAGCATGCAAATAATTTTCAGCTGCTACTGCCAGCTCAGCAGGGGAAGATTTAAATCTGGATTTTCTTACTTCATAACTTCTCATTTCTTGGTTGTCAAGGCCTGAGATATTCTGAATTCCATATACTGTAAGAGCAAAAAATACTGCCAACCAATTTCTCTCTCTCCCCTCCCCCTCAAAAAGAAAGGAAAAAAAAAAAGCCATGCTTTTAAAAATGATGTCCTTTTAAGAGTTGAGATTACAGTGTCCTTAACAACACTTTGAATTCCTCCATAGTCATAAGGATGCTGCACCAAGCCCAGCTGGCCTCCAGCCTTTCCAGGGCATCTGGGCACCAGCTGGGCACTAGTTATGGTTTGGGCACCACTTATGGTTTGGGCACCAGGGTGCTCTTCAGAGCTCTCCCTATCTGAAGGACTTGGCATACACACACATGCAAACACCTCTGGCTGAACCATCACTCAAGATTCAGCCCATTTTCTGTTGAAGTTTAGGCAGCGTTTCCACAGTCCCTTGGTCCTCTTGTATATTTGGTCTTCTCTGGTGATGCTTCCCAATTATGTTTGTCTGGTCTGCCTTTTTGCTAGTGTCAAAATCATTAGTAGAAATGCTTACAAGAAGAGTTAAGGCTGCTCTTGAGAAACCTTTGTTAATGTCACGGTATTCTGACTATTCCCCTTCCAGCCACACCAAGTGATTCTTAAAGAGCCTTATTGAGATGGGTAACTCTTGTATCTTCTAAACATTTTATAGTTTAACTAGAGATTCTAATACAGAGTCGTGTCACAGTGTTACCCTGGAATATTTTATAAGAATGGTACTGTTCTTAGCTGAATGGGAATTCCCCATGGAGAATAACACCGTCTAAAATAACTCCAAGATGTAAATCTGTCATTTTTTCCCCCTGGGTGCTTCCTTTCTACATTACCAGCACACACCAAACCTACTTGAGCTTCCCGAAATGCCTCCTCCCAGCTTCCTTCCCAATACTTCCCATCCACTCTATTCTGGATTACTCAAGAATATCAGCTCACTTTCCCAGAGAATCTCACCAGAGGAGTGCATGGTGGGGGTAGATAATTTTTAAGGTCCCATCCAACCCAAGATCCTACACTGGAGGAGGCAAGAAGAACTGGAGGGCTGGTGCACACGGCCATTCCAAGAACCTGCCTCCCTTGGGCAGGTATTTCTGATATGCTTCTTTGTATGCTAGAAATATCCATCTTTACATTCCTTAAATCATGCAGATGTCCCCATGCTCTTAAAGACAATATGCTGAGTGATCAGAGCCCAGAATACAGCCTTAGGATGCTGTGGAGGACAGAAGTATAACTGCCTTCCAAGAGGAAATAGGGGCCAAGGACTACAGATCCATTAGTAACTACGGAAGACAAATGATCTGAGTCCCAGCCTCATTTATAGATGCCCTTTACTCTCATTGCATTACAACTGAGGTTCTGATGATTGATGAAGAATATCTCCCTCTGATTTCTGCTTCTCATCCTTTATTTCTGCATTTTACATCAATATCAACCTTATAAACTAAAAATATTATGACTACCTACTATTAGACTGGTAACAGTTCCTCACATTAGGAGCCTCTTGGCCTCATGCACTTTCAGTTCCTCTGCTCAATGTGTTTTTATCTTCTTTCATCCTCTCCACACTTATTTAGTTGTGCTACAGGTGGGAGCACTGAAGCATGCTCAGTCGCTACTCTTGGGTGTCAATGGAGTACACACATCATTTATTTTCCTCCACAAAATTGTTAGTGATCTTGCATCAAACAGATGCTAGGTTCTCCCACACACCAAAAAAAGTATAAATAAGTAATTGCAAAAGAATAAAGAAACAGGACAAAGACTGTTGGAAAAGCAAGAGATTTGCAGGATGCTCTCAGCCTGCTGCAAGGGATGAAGCCTGAATGCATGGTACCAGCAGTTCAAACTAGTATGACTGTCTGCCTGCAAAGTCCTAACCAAATTTGCTTCACACCAGTACTTTAATCTCCCAGTCAGAGTGTTTGGCAAATATGCTTAGAAGAATAAAGCTCTTTCATTGGTAATTTCAATATTGCTCAGTTATAGGTCTACACATTTGCTGGCAGAAATTCTGCAAAGCTAAGATGACTTGACAGATGAGAAGCAGCAAGGCTTGACCCCAGCTATATGAAAAGAAAAATCCATTACAATATTAAAATGAAAAAAATGGTGATGTTTGAGGAAGAGTGGGCTGATTTTTCCATTCCATTTTAATAGCCAGAAATTTCATTCATGGATTCTCCCCTATTCCCTGAGCAAACAGGTCAGATTTTGAGACAGTGGGCTCAGAAACATCACAGCACATCGAAGGTCCTGCTCCATCCCAGAATTTACAGCCACAGCCCATTACCAGGCTTCCCATAGGACTGGCTAAATCCCAGAGAAGTAATGCGATTTAGAATATATAGCTGTAAAATTATATGCATAAAGCATACAACAACTCAAAGCAAGTAAAATATTCACATGTCATAGCAATTCCTGGTGAATCTCCATGTAGTCACTACTTCACTGGTTGAAATAAGTTTTGTTCATCTTGAGATGGTGTCCAACTCAGTCAAGGTGATTAGACTACTACCAGGTAAACTCCTATTGAGATAAAACAATAACCAACAAAGCAAACAAACCAAAACCACAGAAAAAAAGTGGACACATGGTTTAGTTTTCAAAGGTACTATTTCTAAGTCAATTAATGCTTCCAGGATCCCTCATTTAGGGTCACCTGACAATTAGGTAAAAAAAAAACTCACAAAATACTACATTTGGGAAGGTAAGCACCATTTAAACAACTGTTTAAAATTACCTTAGTATTTATTATTTACATCAATTGCCGGTACAAGCAAAATTGGAGCCCACAGAAGAAAAAAAAAGAAGGGTAAAGAAAGGATTTATTAAAATGTTTAGGATAATTATGTGACTAACAATTGCAAAGCATCAACATTTTGAGTAACACAACATAGACTTGTTCAAATATGTAAATAGGTACCTTGTAAATGTGTGCTTGAACTTGCAGATAAACAGATTAAATAATGGAAATGAAAGGCAAATTGCTATTAATTATTAAGAAAATTAGTATTATCAGGTATAGCAAGGAATAGTTGAAAAGGTATCAGTTGAGAAAACTGGAAAGTGAATATGTTCGAAGGTTTTGAACACGGAGTGAGCATAGGATGTTGGTACATGAGGAAAGGAGTAGTTACAACAGGTAACAATGCAGATTATCTAGGAGTGATATTGAATTGAGAGTGTAGAAGCACAAATGACTCACAAGTTTGGATACATTGAATACCTTTTATATTTACAAAAGCTACAGATATCTTCAGAATGGTGTTTTCAACGAAAGGAGTCATAATTCCAAAAGCAACAAAGAAGTTTCATAAAAGGCTGTAAAAACACGCATGGCAGGAAAGAAGGTATCAGGAAAAAAATAAACATTCCCTGAACCAAAACCACATGGCAGACATTCACCAAGTGCTAACAAGCTGCTGAAATACCAGCAATAGAACTGCTCGTTGGAGGAGACTCTGAAGAACTTCCCAAAACACGGGATCTAGGGATGAGCCCCTGTGAGAAGTCGCACAAAGAACTCTAAAAGTAATCTCCTCCCAGCTGGCAAGGTAAGATATGACCATGTGCAACCTATGCTGTGTTTCCACTTCGGTCATTTTTCAAAGTAAGTTAAATCCTTGTTGTACTGGTGATGTGCAGCAGCAGAATGCAGCCCTGTCACCAACAGCACCTTTCCTTTAGAGACCCTCCACTGACTTCAAGCACACGCTGCTGGCTGTCACTGCATTTCAAACTACTTCTCCTAAGAAGCCAAGCCTATCAGTGCACAGTGATCTGCAACTACTCCTTAGTTCCAGATTTCATAGCAAGGGGCTTCCTACCATCAGCCCCATCCTGCACTACTTGCATGGGGAGGGAGGTCCAAGGAAAGCCATGTTACCATTTGCCTGAGCACATCACTGAGAGCAAACCAGCTGTCATCTTCAACACAGCTAACTTGAAAAGCAACCGGGCTGAACCGCACCACAGCTGGGAAGGACACAAAACTACAGGCTGCTGGGAGGCCTTTCTTCAGCATGGGTTTGAGCACAAAGCCCACCTCTGCAATAAGCAACCTGGCACAACTACTATGGGCTCCCTGCTGTTGGCTGATGGAATGTAGATGATGTGAGCTCTTTAAATACAACCACTCACACTTTGCAGAAGTCAAAATAGACTAATTTGTATCAGTATGCTCACATCCAAGTCCAGAAGTTCCATAACAGACAGAAGTACCTTATTTCTACGTTCATCATTGGAATTTAAAAAGTAAAGTTAATCCAAAAATGCTTTGGCTGTACAAGAAATTCTGCCTTCAGCCAATGAAAAACTCAGTGAATTAACGAGCAGCTTTCTTCTAAGCGGATACTCAAAATTTGGTAATCAATTTGTGACTTTCTGGATGTATTTCCAACCTGCAGGAAACGATGTTGCTTTCAAAAGCTACTTAAGAAAAAAATCTGGATAACACCCCAAATATACTCTCATCTGCATCAGCATAACTCTGAGAATACCTTCAAATGTTGATGAACGTGAATTTTTATTACAACTTTTCAGTTTTTTTCCCCTCCAAGTTACAAAATTAATGACTGAGAACTTACTGAAGGTATCAGAAAGTTTAAAATACTTGTATTGGTTTTGATGAAAGTCCTTACAGGTCAAATTTGCCTACAACTCCTTTCAGTTGTTCACTATGGAATGGGGGAGAAGGGGCAAGGAGAACTCTTCCTATGACCAAATTTATGTCCCTCAAATGTGTTTCGTTAAATTGCTCTGGTATTCTTTGAAATTGCCACTTCTCAAACGTTATCATATGTGAGAAATTAAGTGCATAGTTTTGAGAAACGTGAAAGAAACTGATTCATATTTTTAAAAATGGAAATGACGTTTACGCAGATGCATCATACACCATTTATTCTGACATTAAACCGCAATTAAAATCATTGTGTGAAGCAGAACAACTTTCCAATAAAATCTGAAGTCCCAAACTGGAATTTATTCAGAAAAGATCCCACCTTTCTGGGACTGTAATGACCTCAGCACAATACTATGGGTCGGATCCAAGCCCCTTCCCAGTGCCCCCTCTCCCCTCAAACTGACACGCTCCCGTGCAAGGCAATGGAAGGGCAGCAGCAGTTCTGCCTTGTACGTGGCCTTCTGATTTAATTACAGATTTTTCTTTTATCACTGAAAGTTTTAATTACTTTTACCAGACAGTTAAGTGAGAGAAGCGAGGTGTATCTGCAGGCTAAATCTCTCCCGGCCTGCTGAGTGCTGGCTGGGCTTACTGCCCCGAGCTGGGATGGACACTCGTCGTACAAAGGTATATTCTAACAGGTCTGATGAAATCATCAGTGAGCTCTGGAAAACGCCCTGCTTTTGTTTGTTCAAGCACAATAAGAGAAACTGGAAGGAAACACGCTGCCTTCCGATGGCACAGGATAAGATGAGGGCACTGATGATGGACTTTTCTGCTATCTCTGCATTGACTGTGGGCATCGTGGCTGCTGGAGCTATGTAAAGTCACCTTTCCAACAGAGATCCTGCTTGACAAATGGGGGTAGAACTGCAGCAGCACACACAACTAAGGCTTGTGTCTACAGCTGATGGCTGTGTCACTGCATGCACTGCTGGTAATTCAACTTTTACTGGGGTAGACATGACTATGACAAGGATAATTCATCTGAAGACTGCTGTATTCTATTTTGATTTCGTATGCATATATTTATACATATATATTTATTACATTATACCCTATTGGTTGGTTCTTAGTTAAAAGAAGAAACTCAGTGTTATCTGTTTTGACCCCTGCAGATGATGGGTTCAGGTTGAGTAGGTCCATTCCTAACAAAGAAAACAGACTGGATTTGAGGATTATCAATGGGACTCCTCCCATACCCACTGCCTGAACCAAGACACCGACTGTTTCTAAAGTTGATTTACACATGCATCATCCAATTTCAAGACACAAATACACTCTCAAAACCAAGAGCTGTTCAGTTCTGAGGCTATCCAATGGAAATAGGATCCTATTTCAGATTCCTGTAAGTTCCCATATCACTTTTACACCTGTTCAAGTAAAACTGCATGAAAACTCAGTGTTATCAAAACAGAACGTTTAACGATGCCTTATTGTTAGTGATAAATGAAGCCACAATAAAAACTGTTTAGATTGTATGCTCTAGCTAGTAAAATTATTATATATTTGTACCCGTAATTCCTTGCTTTCATAAACCTAAAAAAGGTCCGTTTTCTGCATTCAACCTCACTGAATATAAGCTCATGAAAGTTTGTTATTCTTTTTAACCCAGCAGTATTCCCCAAAATTACAGTACAGTGAGCTAACAAAGATACTCGAGACAAAGCCCAGAGCGCTGTGCTCAGGAAACAAGTCTTGAAAGCCGAAGAGCACAACTTGTGCACAGTGACTGTGACAAATCCTCCTCAGCTTCAAGCCCCTCAGAGCACGCAGGAACAGCCAGCTCCAATGTCACCCACACTAGCAATAGTACAAGGGGAATAGCCTTGGGTTGAGCTACGGGAGGTTCAGGAGCAATTGCTTCTGTGAAAGAGCAGTCAGGACTGGCACAGGCTGCCCATGGAGGTGTTCCAGAGCTGTGGGGATGTGGCACTGAGGGACACGGGCAGTGGGCATGGTGGGGTGGGCCAGGGTTGCGCTCGAGGATCCTGGAAGTCTTCCCCAGCCTTAATGATTCTATGATTCTGATACAGAGACAGCGCAGAGGCAACATGAAGGCACAGGACACAGATGCATGTGGCCAGGCACTTGCACCCACCTTTCAGCAGTTTGGGAAGAAAAAAAGTCTACTGTTTCATATGTGCACAGCAGATATCCAAAGTGGAGTGCTAGAGCTAAATCTTCTTCAATATATTATTAAAATATGCTTCCATGGACGTTTACTGCTATATCTTCAAACAGCAAAACATGCAGGCAGCTCTGTCACTTTTAGAGGTCGCTCGTGTTTTCAATAATGTCACTTTACACGGGTTTTAGTGGAAGCCCGACTCAGCGCTTAATCCTTAACTTCTAATCATCTGCTCGATAAGATGTATACAAAACATCTATATAAACCATATGGTCCTGTGAAAACGTGGAGCTGAACCGCATGAAATGCAAGCCCTCGCCTTTTCTGCACACATCTGTTGCTGTGGCTTCTGACGGGAGCGCACCAAACGGGCTCCCACTCAAGCAGGACATACGGCAGGAAGTGTTTTGCACATGCTGTGCTAGGCTGCAATTAGCAGCCCCAGCAGCCACCTGTCACAGGCTGCAGGCACACAGCTCCGGGGACGGGGGGTACACAACAAGGCTCTATAGATGGGAAGCAAACTCTGCTTCCTTTGCTATCAGCAGTGAAATATCTCCTTCCTTCTCCAGCTCTTCTAGCACATTGCCTTTGCCACATTAAATATGAGGCAGGGGCTGCTGCGTGTTAAAATTTGTGCAACTGAGTATTTGCAGAATTACCCACAGCGTCGTGTCTGAAGGATAAACCTGGGCTTCTTCCCTCCATTACATATAACTGAACCTTAGCTTTCCATAATTAAAAATACACAAACAAGTTGGGCCTTCTCTAATTACATAATCAAACTGGGAATTTTTACCGTGACATTTCGGTATGTGCTATGACAAACCTCTGCTATACATTCAGAACCTGACAGAAAATCACTCGCTGAGTTCAGAAGTGACAAGCCTCTCCCCTTTTTGGCACATTTCCTCTTTGATAGCAGTCAATTTTCCCCTCATTATAAATGGGAAAAGTAAAGATAACACGAAAAGGCCACTGAGAATCAAAACAAAATGAAGGAATGCAAATGTATAGGGGAGTTACACAACTGCCAAGAACACCCAGAGCCTGCTAATCTGTTCATTACTTTGTGCGTTCTCCTCAGCAGAGTGTATGAAGCACTGAGAACTTGGAGAAGTGCATTTAAAAGCTGACTTTGAACACTGTCAGCGTGAGTCAGACATCATTTACATGGCTGAAATTTCATGAAAGATCTTTGAAATCATACCGCCAGGAGCCTCGCCACCAATACTTATTTTCAGCTTCCTCCTGCATCCCAGTGGCCGTAACCCTGAGACCTCCACCAACGCAAATAAATCCTGTGTCCCAATCCGAGTGCTGCAGGGCTGCCCCTTCTTCCAGCATGGGCACAGAAGGGCTGATCAATACAGCAGCACTGGGAACACCGCTCAGCCATTTGAGCCCCAGACCTTTCACCACCAACCATATGCTCCCCTGGCATCCCCACACGGCTGGAAGAACCAGACAGCCTTTTCCCACACTAATTTGGTTTAGCCAGCCTGCTCCAAACACAGCTCCTTTTTGCAATTAGCCACAAGGGCACGAGAAAGTGGTCACAGATCCCTGATGTCTGCTAATGACACGTTGAAAGCTCAAAGAAAAGAGGAATGGGAAGGAAAAAAAAAAAAAGAGAAAAGCTCTTCCATCCCTTCTGGAAGACCCGGTCCAGTCTGTGGGCTACAGCAACATGGAGAAATATGTTCAGAATGTTGTTGGACCAGCATCTGGGATGTTACCTCCCCAAACTCCACTAAAAAGCACAACCAGAAAATGCTTTTTGTGACCTGCCAGACTCTTGTGTCGCTGCACATGATACAGCATGGGCCTTCAGAAAGAACCAAGGGGAAAATGAACTTGTGTGCCTCTCCAAAGAGCAGCTGCAGGACTCGGTATCAATGGGAAAGTCATGGGAATGAGACAGGGACCCGTTGAGTGAGGGTCTCTGTTTGCTCCAAACTTAACGATTCCATCACAGTGAGTGTTCACAACATAATACAATGTTATTCTCACACATAATATACATCCATACAGAGGAGGAAACCCCAATAGCGTAAAGAAAAACAAGATGTTTGTAAAACAGGACTCCAAAGACTCAAGGAAAGGGCAGAAAGATCTCTGTTGCCTTCTGAAGAAGGGACGTGGTTTATTGTTTACCAGAAGACAGTGATCAGTACTACTCACAAAGCAGGCCAACAAACATGGAGGTTAACAGGCTTCAGCTGATGGCCATTCACCCTTATGACAAACTCTAGGCCCATTCAGAACGTTACCAATTCCTACCTACTGATGGTGAGAAGCAGCATGCATGTTACTCTGGACAATCTAGATTGACCAATCTGTATTTTGATACCATTGACTTTAGATTTATCTTCTTTTTAAACCAAGTAAAACTATTTTTCAATGAAGAGCAATCTTTAAATATGTTTAAGTAAAAAAAAAAAAAAAAAGAGCTCCTCTGTCTTTGCCTTAACCACCAAGAAATACTTATATCAACGCAGTATCTTCCAGAGATGCTAAATAATCCTATCCTGAGACTTCCTTCAAACTACACTTGTACTTGATATTATTCAGACAGCACAGTGATAATTGTGCAAAATTCAATCTACTTTCTCTTCCTTAGACTTAGGTCCTAACTAGAAACCAACAACATCAGCAACAAAAAAGCCCAACAGCAACATTCCACACAAATTGCCTTTCCACATTCATAGTACTAAGGGGAGAAAGAGCAGCAAAAAAAAAAAAAAAAAAAAAAATAGCCTTCTGTTAAGAAGAATGAAAAATTATTTTTTTGCTATTCCTCTCTTGTAAATACGGGGATGTGCACAACTGCAGTCCATATACTTGCCTAATGTCTTCCTTAAAAACAGTGCTGGGTCCAGTTCAGTGGTTCTACTCGAGGAACAGCAGCAAAGATTAACCCTCACCTTTATCACGCCAACCCCATGTTTGTCCATTCAGCTCTGACAAAGCAGTTTCACATGCTAAACTCCCCATTTCTTTCCTGACTGAACATACGATAAGCCCACAGGACAACACAGGCATCGTCCTGCTACCTCCTAGACCCATTTCAGAAGTCCTACTAATTTAATCTCCCTCCTGTCTCCTTCCTCCTCCTGGTGAGCATCCTACTGCCAAATGAGATCTGATGGAGTTGGTAATGCCTCCCCAAGCCACGTGCCCAAATTCTTGCAAGCAGATCCCCTCACCTTGTAAAATCTCTCATGAGACTAAAGTTCAGTGCAGAATTCAGAGACCACACCAGGAACAGAGTTCTAATCCTGACACTGACTCCAGCAAGCTACTTAATCTGGCTCAGTTTCCATTTGTCAACTTACAGAGTTTTTCCATAAATTACTATGAGGATCCACCAACAGATTTAGTTTTAAAATCACTTAAAAAAAATCCACGGAAGATTGAAAAAACAACAAATTAGGAACTCTGAGCATATAATAAAGTAAAATAATTGTATCAAAGGACAACAACTAGAGTTTATCAGGATGGAACTGGAAGGAAATCCGTAAAGCCAACTTTAACCACTGTTGTTAACTTGCACATGTTTTAAAACAAAATCAGAAATCAATGTGAGCATGCCTGGCTATCAGCTCTCACCAGGAGGAGCAGACCTTCATCTGTATTCTTCCAGGTAGCAAGCAGAAGCTCATCAGAAATGACAAAAAGCATGGAAGCTTTTTCTCCTTTCAGCCAGACGGAGAACATAAGAGATCTAATGAGTTAAGTATCAGAAATACTTACAAGATTTTATGGCCAACAATAAAAACCAATACTGTATTCATCTCAAAAACACCAGCAGTCTGGAAAACTATACGCATTAGCCGCTGAGGATCTGTATTCCTATTCAAATGTTCTCCAAACAGGATGGATGAGAGACATTTGTCTTAATTTCCTTTATTTCCTATTGTCAATAGGGTCCTGGAGAAGGAAAAAACAACTAAACAAAAGCAACAAGGACTGCTATGATTTTTTTTTCTGCTGCTTGCTTTTCCATTCAGTGAACTCTGAAGCACGGGGAACAAGGCTGTACCTCCACTATCCCTGCTAACACTACACTGCATTTGCTCACATTTTAAAGGTTATCTTTGCAACCAGAAGAGTTCAGAATTGATCCTTTAAAGCTAATATTTTCTCCTTCTTGGATAGGGCTTAAGCTCATGAGAAATTCCACTGTTTGAAAACAAGGAGTAAGCAAATACTTCTCTTGAGCTTCTCCTCAAACAGCTCCTCCCACTTGCCCTCACTTCCCATCCCCATTTTGGCCTTTTTGTAAGTCAAAGACAGCCCCAGCAACCCAATATGATTCGGCCAATGCGAACTTTAACATCAGCACTGCTTGCTATGGATTTTGTCATATAAAACATCAGTCACGTAACGTTAATTAAACACAGGTCTATAGAAAAGAATTCAGATGGCCTCATTCCAATACTCTATAAAGTTATTTCTCCACTGGCACAGCCAGACAATTTATGGAAACTTACAGTCATTTTATTCCACGTGACACTGGTAAACAAATTAACGTAGAGTTTAATTGCCTTTGTCTCTTCAGCTTAGAATTGCCCTTTAGTAATATTTATCTGGAATTATGATCCTCGAAGAAAATAAATTGCAATTGGGCTTATAAAATTGATCCCATTTAAAGGCTGACAACTGTCACAGTTCTTAATCTGAATTTTCCTTGTCAGGGAGGAAGCGCATTCGATCAAACGATTCTGCAAGGAAGGCTGTTTTTCTGCTGTCTCATGTTTCCTGCAGTATTGTACTCGCATACATTTTTCTACAGTTATTTATTTATTTATTGCATTTCTATCAACCGCTCTCCTTGCTTCCCGCAGAGCACACCAGAAACCCCTCTCAAAGCAACGTTTTTCCTACAGAAATATAAAATAACCCCATCTCTGTAACACCTATAGCTGATGTTGAGAAACAAATGAAACAGTCGAAGGAAAAAAAACCCCACAAAGCCCCACACAACAACAACAAAACCAACAAAACAACACCATCATTGTTATATAATGCATACAGCCTCAGCCATATTATTGCAAATCATTAAAACAGCCCCTGAATATACAGACAGCACACAAATATCAACGACGACACATCTGAAGCGCGTTTTCTAAAACCGGGTTTGGATTGTGATGCACTGAATGACTACGAACAACGTGAGCCGTGCATTCCTGCCAGAGCCATACATTTTCAGAATTCCTATCTGCTGAAAACATAACTTACAGTTCCATGAATGTGACACCAAGCAGCTCCACAGGTACAAAGCACCTTCTCTGCTCACACTTTTCCTCTGTGAGTAGCTTTAGCACAAATATATATGTATGTATTTGTATCTTTTAAGCAGAAGAGACAAATAAGAAACGAATGCTCCAAAAAGGACAGAGCTAGGTCCCAGGTTATGATTTCTACCTGAAGGTCTTCCCTTCCTATTTGAATACTCTGAGGTTTGTAGCAATAGAGATGCATTTGAATCTGGAAGTGAAAGTTTGTTTTCTTTTCCTTAAAGAAACATGCACGCTGGAGGATGGGAAAGGAAGTCAGCAGAAAGAAGGATGCCTGGACATTTGCCACCGTGAACATGAATCAACACCAATAAAATAGGGCTATTTTTGCCTAGAAATATATGTGCCTGTGTTTTTAGGACATCGTCACTGTAGCCTAAAATTACATGGACCGTACATATAGAACAACCCAATGCATCCTTGGGCTTGTGACTCGCACCCAATGCCTGCAGAGGAGTTCGTGCAGAGACAGAATGACCCTGACCATCTACAACAGGACTGCTCAACCTCTCCTATGAATTTATCTGTGCTGCAAGAACGGCACAACTGAACTCCCATGACTAAATATTTTATGAATACAGGCATTCATTCACTCTGATTTTTCAGTTTCCTAAAACCAGGAGATTGCTGCTCCTGCCACTTGCTAAAACCAGGAAGAATCCCAGCAGTAGATTCCCAGTGCTATCAGACCAAGCAGCAAAAAGCAATATCCTCTGACCTAAGCCTGGATTCACATTCACTCTTCCATCTTTGGGGTGGGGAGAGAGAAGAGGGAGAGGAATTCAAGCCCAAGGTATGCCTCACTCCTAGCACAGGGTGTAACTGCAGACAGACAGACATGACCTAGTTTTAATCTCACTAGCTTGGGTACAACAGCAGAAGAGCCTGTGAGTGGCTGGAGCATGTCAAAGCCTGTTCTGCTGCACGTTTGCATCTTTTCCTACCCAATCTGGCTGGAGCACGCCTCAGTATGCTGCAGTCACACCTTGGAGGCCCACGGCTGAATTGCTCAGGATTCTCTCAATAACCAGACGAACGTTAACAAACTAAAGGTCTCACAAAGTCGAGGTGGGCTTCTGGCACATTTAACAAGGACAGCTATGCTTCCTAAAAGCCGTGGCGATGCTCAGCTGAACACAGGAGCTCCTCTGCCTGGGACAAACTCGTGTCAGAGCTCTGCTCCTCTGAGCTGACTGCACTCCCCGTGAGCCAGGCAAGCACACACAACAGCAGCAAGTAACCGGCAGATTTTTTATTTTCTTTTTTTTCCTCCCATCCCCAACAATGATCCCATGCAAGAAACACGTAATTGCTATCTCCTACTAATCATTTTCTACTTATAAACATAAAAGGATGCCAAGATGCTAAAGTCCTTTTCTTAAAAGTATTAGGACAGCGTTAAAGCTCCTGGGCCAGAAAATTCAAGTCACTGAGAGAAACAACAGGGAAGGAAGAATACCCAAAAGTTTATGTAAGGAGAATTAAAAGCACCTCACTGCAAGACTAAAGCCTATAGCCAAGAAGCTGTCAGCGTGACGTGTTCCTGGTGTTCTGCTCAGCTCAGAAGCCTCAAACAGACCCAGGTTAGGAGCCTGAGCTGGCAGAAGGTTGAGCACTGTTCCCAAGAAATACGTTGGTTAAGACAAAGCTCCTCCAATTTACTTCTCCAAACAAACAAACAAAAGGTTTATGTGCTGCTACACCAAGATATTTCATGAAACACAAAAGGTGAATGAGTGTTATGTCTGAAAAAGGAAAACAAACTACTGAACAGTGAAATACACGAATCCTTATTCCTTACAGTGACAAGAGAAACTTACTTAGGCTTGTTTCAGGCCAAAGCAAAGTAAAAAGTTACAAAGCAGCAGCCGCACTTTCTGTTTCAGAAAGGAAACAGCTTAAAACTTCCTTGGGTTTACAGTCACCTCTTCCAAACACACTTGTAATATCTCCTTCCTTTCCCAAATTTTTGGGTCTTTTTGACAATTTCCTAATTCTGCGTTATGCAATACTGAGCACACCAACGGCAACTAAAAACTCTTGCCAGGATGTAAATATACCTAAATGTACCTCAGGCAACCCTGAGAAAGCAAATTAAGCCTTCCTCATTGCCCACGTACATCCACCGTGGGTCAGAAGAACCACCCAATCCTCCACTAGCAACGCCAAAGCCTTCCCACAGGCAGGTGAACGTCGAACGCAAGTCTGCAAAGACTCTTAAGAAGAGCAACACCAATACAAATCCTGAACAAAAATACTACTGTGGGTTGCAGAATTTCCAGCCTTCTTCCTCAGTATTACAATTCAAGCTCTAACCTCAAATAGGGCACCTGCTCTCCTCTTGCTTTTACTAAGCCAGGCAAGAGCAACTTTCTATTGCCTTTAATTTCTACATGACTTCTTTGTTCCTCGTCAGCTTGAAGGAACAGTAGCAATGTTTTAATCTGTGAAGGGATAGCCAGCCATCTTTTCCTTCAATCAGAACACATTTACAAAATTTTATCATTCCTTTTGCTGTTAAAGGGTTTCCTTTTAGATAGAAAAATTCTAAATTCCAACCTACTTTAATGCCAGAAAACCTCCCTGCACTGTACAAGAATAGGCAGAGCTGTCTTACCAATGGTCTGTAAATATACGCCCATAAAACAGAAAATGTGATACTATCAATCTTCTCCTGCACAGCTGAGCCATCAGACTCCCCAAGTTGGTCTCCAGAGCTCAGGAGGTATTTGGGTGCCCAGTAAGTTCTCTTGCCATGGATACATGCTAACATCACACTTTATCTCAGGTTCAGAGGGCAGCTCAGGGCATCTTCCTTGGGCTCTGCTGAGCAGGGAGGCAGGGCAAGAGTTTGGGCTTCTTTCTGAATAGAAGGCTGTGGACATCTGGGGGCACAGGGCAGCTCCAAGGAGACACAATGAGGAGCTATCTGGGTTGAGAGGCCCCAACAACAGTTTGGAGGCCACTTCCCTTACAAGCTGGTGAACAGTCTAAGGCTGCTTCACAGAGGACACGGCTCCTAACACAGCTGCTCGTCAGCATCTTCTGAACCCAAGTTTACCAAGTAGGTTCCCGTTCAGAACTTACTGCTGGGTTATAAAGAAGGACAGTACAGAAAAAGCACCAATTATTTACTGGTGCAGATACTATGACTTTTGCAGGACAACGCAAATGTACAACGAAATGGTCCTAAACAATACGAGGAAATACTAAAGAGACACAATTCAGCCATATCAGTTCCCTTTCTTCACAATATCCAGAAAGATTTGCAAAAATTCAAGAGTTTTGGAAGGAGATTTTTTGGGAGGTAGGGAGAGACAGTGTTATTTTCCCCAAATACTGTTCACAAATTACCCCGAATTTACAAAGCAGTATGTTGGTCTCTGCTACTGTACAGTAAGGTTTAATGCAATGCTTTACATCAACTTCTTGAGGAATAAAAAACACAAACAGGAACAGGTGACGTTTTTCATTCACATACAATTGGCACTGCATTTTTACACTTCCATATTTACTCTACTGTATGTTACACTATGAGGAAGCAAAACAGCCCCAGAAGAAGGAGGAACAGTTTGAAGGAACAGCTTCCAAGCGTTGGGAGCTTCCCTGCAAGCACTCCCTCACCTTCCCAGCAGCTCAAGTTACTGCAGCAGTTGGCAGCTCACAGCTACCACACTTGAGCTACCATACTCACGTTTGCCCAGTAAGCACTAACTTGCATCCAAAGCTGGAGCTTAGAGTAGTTTGACTGGCAGCTGATGAATTTTGCTAATTAAGGTAAATTGTGATAACTTTGCGTTTAGTTGAATTCCCATGTAGAATATACCAGCAATGTTACTCAGACATGATTCGCCCCAGACTAACAATTATCAGTAAGTAAAATAAAATCATCTGGAAAGACATGGTTTAGATTAATGCTTTTTCACAGTGCTCAGCATGTTTCAATGTTTGTTTTTTACCTGCCTGTTACTCCCCAGGATTGCTAATGCTGAAAACACACACACTCCTTTCTACAAGTTTTTACCATCTGAATAATTTGCATAGCACCATTAAGGTTGGAGAAGGCCTCTAGGATCACCAAGTCCAACCCTACCCACCCCACCATGCCCGTTCACACGTCCTTTGGTGCCACATCCCCACGGCTCTGTGACAGCCCCAAGGACAGTGACCCCACACTCCATGGGCAGCTGTGCCACTGCCTGACTGCTCTTGTGGAGAAAACACTTCTCCTAACACCCAGCCTGAACCAACTTGAAGCCATGACATCAACCAGCAAAACTCACTAGCCTACTGTGGGACCTACCATTCAGAAATATCACGCCCAAGAGCTGTTAAATGGATGGAAAGGAGGATCATCAGTAATGTACATCTTTTTATTTAAAATAAACAGGTATAGGCTGATCATACGGCTGTGCAACAGCAGGAACGTGGTTAGAAACTGAAGAGTCTCTTCTGTGAGGAAATGACAAGCATGGATATTCTTCCAGTTCCCATCTCTATTACAGGAAGGAACCTTGTAAGTTTCCTCCTTGATGTCTAAATCTAAAATTCACGATCAGATTCTGCACGACAGCTTTATGAACAGAAGCAATTGGATTGTGAGGAGGAAGAGCAAAATAGAACAAGCAACCACACTCCTGCAAGTCCTCTTTAAGGTCACCACCTTTAGGGACACAACCCAGGATCCTGCATCAGTAAGCATGAATAAAAACCAAGAGAGAAGCAGCTAGAGCTGCAACCCAGTAAGAGGTAACTGAAACCTTCATTACGATGGGCTAAAATAGGAGAAGTGACTTCCAGTTTTTAACTAATAACATTGCATTTATGAGGGAGCTTTATGTAAGCAACTGGGTAGCTTCAGCTGCATGCTAGTAACACTGTTCTACTGATCACTGTAACAACTGAGGCAGACTAAAGCAAAGGGAAACAACGTAAACATGTAACTATCAGATGATTTGAAGAAGTTTGTATTTATTAAAAACTCTTCGAAAACTAAAAACAAACCAAAAATCCCCAACCCCCAAACTAGACGTACAGGTCTAGCAAGTATTACTGCATATTTCTGTAAAGTTCCACGCTCCTTGTAACTCTATCACACCTGTAACATAATAGTTCCATATAGTTACTAGCATCAGAAGAGTGTCCGAGTCCAAATCGTCCTGTCACTGAATTAAGCTCAGAGCCCCAAAGCAGCTGTCCTCAGGCCCTCCTGTAGCCATCCCCAGCCTGGCATCCCGCTAGCCTGGCTGCACTCATGCTGTCAGCCGGTGACATTCCTGAGCAGAGCAGTTTGCTAACCCTTTGTAATCCCCAATAAACAGTTCAATCATTAACAGCATTAACAACCTAGGTATCACGCAACAAATCATTTATGACCCTCCTTTTCCGCTCTCTTCATTGGTTTGGGCTTTTTACCTTTTCTGCTTCTGTTGTTGTCTCAGTTCAGTTGAATTCTTTGTTCATTTATTCCTTCTGTTGGGGGTGGGGAAGAATCAAGAGTATTTTTCAGGCAGGAGATAGAAAGAATCCTTTTGTTCTGCTCAGAATGATATTTTACAAATTCGGTATGCTCTTCCATCAGTATTTATTCTGGCTCTATAGCTACCTGAGGTCAGAGGCCACAACGCTCCTTCACAAGACGCCCCTCAACTCCTAAGCAAAAATTTAAGATTTTATTTGCTTAAAATAGAAATTTAGGTCTACACTGGTAAATTACACCATTGATCTGGGCTCTCTATCTGTGCTAGAAACGCTGTGGAATACGGATATGAAAGTGTCAGTGCAAACTATTGCAAACTCCTTGGAGAACTTCTCCAAGGGCACAACTTGGCATGTGGTTTTGTTTTACTATTTTGTCCTAACTGTGAACTTACCAGTGGGCAAAAAATTGAGTTTTTTTCCATGTACTTTCAGTTAATTTAAAGATTTCGTTTTTAATCTTTTTTAAAAACGCATTTTAAAGATTTGAAAGAAGAATCAGAAAATGGTATCCGAACTTTTAGCATTGTTACTGACGGGTCTGCAATACCAGACCCTATAATACCTCTAAAAATAAACCAACAAGAGAAAAGCACATTCTCCTTCTCATCATGGCAATGGATTTTCTGTACCTACAGCTTCATGCAAAGCAAAGACAACAACACACTGGCTCACTTGGACCATGCTTGGACTGATTGAAAAGTGCCTGCACACAGCTGCACCCATTGCAGACTACAATTGCATGTCTGCTGTGCAGAGCACACCACCATCGCTGCTCACACCGTCTTAATGTGGCCATTCAAATGGCTGTGGTTTTGTCTTGAGGCACAGAATGCTCCTCATCCTAGAGCTGCTAATTCTGTGACTTAAACATGGCCATACGAGGGACTCCAAGGTCACTATATTTAAGTGCCAAGTGGGTAACAACAACGGAATATTTCTCTGAAAAATCATGCTGCTCACAAAGTATAAGCCCTTCACTGCCTAAATAAATGAACAGCAGAGCTCCCCACCTATGTGAAATTGTACACTTTACCAACGCAAAACTTGTTACATTTATTACTGGAAGAGAGTCAATATGGCTAGTAAAGACCTGCACTACCAGTCAGCAATCTTCACTACTGAGCCTCCATGAATGCACGCAATTAAATCAGTGAAGGCTATCCTCTCCAAAGCCAGTTATCACTTCAGATGCACGCGCTATGTTCTTCATTTGCCACTAGCTACACAGTATATGTGAGGTACTGAAAGCATCATCTCCATGACTGCAGAAAAAAGTTCCTGATAAAGAAAGCCCAATCCCCAAATTCTTGCAGTTTGGGTAACGTCCACCTGGTTTTAGGCTGCTGTAGCACTTGTCATTCATCTAGCAAGTGAAATGAGACCTGGTTCACCATCAGAGAAGTTCCACGTATGATCAACTAGCCTTACAGAAGCTCTCAAGTATCTCACGTATTCATATTTATGCATTTCACCTCTTTGTATCTACCTTGCATCAGAAGGCAGCTGCAGATACTACGGCAGCTGCTGCATGCATCCCACTTCTTGGGCCCGATGTAACAACTTCCCTCTGAGGGCAGAAAGCACCTTCAACGAGTCAGAAGGTGGGAAGAGGTCCTGAACCCTCAGTGAGTCAGGCTGTAGCCAGCTGAAACAGGAGCTCAGCGCCAAGCAGGCTCTGCTCATCCAACAGAGGCAGAACCAGAGTTTGGCCCTGCCAAGAAAGAGGCATAAGCAAAGAAGCTCACTGGATCTGCTGTAGCAGAGCTTAGAAAAGGTGATGGCAAACGATCATGCAACTGGACTGAAGGAGGAGAAACATGCTCTTTAACAGAGTGCATATCAATGTGCAGACTGGCTACAGCAGTCACAAGTTCAGAAACTCAGCAACAACAAAGCACAACTGCAAGATGCAGCTACATAGACATCTGGGTCAAAGCACTGTTAAGGTGTTGGTCTCCTTACACGTTCACAGTTCCGTCAATCTTTAGGCGTGTTCAGTAACACAATAATATGCTGCACTGATCCTTGTTATCACAGAGGGCCAGTAGAAGTCAAGTGCCTAGCCAAGTCAATCCTCTGAACCTAAAACAACAAATCATAGCTCTGTGAGAATGGCATCTGAGAAAGGATTATGCTCACGATACAAGCAAGCCCAACACAAGTCTCAACTGGCACTGGCATGACTGATCTCAGACTCGATGGCTTCAGCACGGCGTATCTGGCTCCACCTGCTCCACTCTTCAATATGAACACACCCCACTGTCTCCAGCACACGTTCCAGAAGCATTACCAGTCCATGAGGCTGGGAGGATGACTATAGATGTGTGTTTGTTTTTTTCTTAAATGCTGATGACAAATGGACAGCTTTGGCAGAGAGAAGTCTGGGAGGGCACAGAGCTGAAACCAGCAGGGAGCGATGCGTGTGCCCAGAGAGCAGCTCACCTGCTGAGGAGAAGCAAGCAAGCATCACTGCAGAAACCCTCTTGGCCAGCTGACCCCTAACTAATTCTATGAGTACTGCCATGCATTCCAGAGAGCTGCAAATTCTCTCCATAAAACATATATGGATGTGGAAAGAAACACAGGGTAGAAAACCAGCCCCACAAGACCAAGCGAGTGTTTAAATGCTCCAATTTATCTGTTAAGTTGCTATCATTTCTCTGTAACAACAAATTCAATCTGAAAAAGAAAATAGCTAAAAGCCTATTAGAATGCCTATTTCAAGACATGAGCGTTCAGTTTTTAATCAGAGCGCTCCAAACTCTCAGCTCAAGAACAGAAGATCAAGAGGACATCTAAAGCAAACCCAGCTCTGAAACAGGCGAATGTCTGCCTTCCCTTTGTGCTGGTAGTTCAGCCTCCCTCCACATCCTGTCCTCAGTTACCTACTGTTGGCTGAAGATAATCTCTTCCAGGCTTCTCAAATGCTGACACAGGAAACTCCGCAAGCACACCAAACTACTGCCTTTCCTCCCTGAAAATATTTCATAACCTACAACTTTCTTCTGCGCCCTACTTGCAGTCTATCCTTTTCTTCCTTCTTTTATCAAAACGGCTAACATAAAATTTTATAGTGTCAATTCAACAAAGGAAAAATTATAAAGTTAGTTCTGACAGCTTCCCTTCTCAAAAATTTAATCAAAAAAAAAAAAAAAAAAAAAAAAAAGAAATCCTCTGCCCTTGAAGCCTTAAAGAGATGAGCTGAAAAGCCTTAGGTATTCTATAGCTATATTTATGAAAAAGACTTTCAGAACTAAACACACAAGTCTCTATAGAAATTACAGAAATGAGGAAAGTGTTTTTTTGCCCAAGTCACAAACTTTTCTTTCTGTTTCACAGAGGAAAACGCGCCACACTCCTGAGCTGGACATAAACTCACCTCACAGAGATGTGCAGGTCACGGCCAGCTCTGGGTGGGAAAGAGCTCCCACTGGATAATACTGTCAAGTGAAGCAGTCTCCAAAACAAATAAACAAACAAAAAACCCCACAGATGTATCTGTGCAAACATATGCTATTCAGATTTAGGAAGGCAATCATCTCCAATACAGCAACACAGCTTTGCGTCCAGACATCATTCTAAAGTTTTATTACGGAAAACATTATTAAAGCTTAAGCAACAAACCAGTATTAGAATGGTAGCACTGAATCACAGCAATATGAAAAAAAAGCAAAACGCAAAAATACATCAGAAAAAGAATAGATCAAAGAATAGATGAGTGTCACTTTCCTGCAGAAACAACATTCTACTTTAAAATAAAGAAAAAGTGGTGGTACAAGTGAAAGCAATGTAGCACTCTCCTGTTGATAAACAAAAATGAGATCACTACTCTTGAATATTCAAAATCTCCATGTCGCAGAAGTTTATTTGCCTTGCTTTAATCCAGAACAATTAAGCTTGATTCTAAAATTCTGCATTTCACAGTGGTGAGAAAAACATGTACCGAGAGGCTCAGTGCAGGCTAATGCAGCTGCTGAGCGCGCATTTACTTCTCCTGCAGAACAGGCATTATCACTTTGGTGGATCCACCCAGCCCTGCAACTATCTCAAGTCAAACAGTCAATCGACCAGCATACTGCTATATCAAATCTCAATTAAAAATTCCCTTAAGTCTGGTTTTCTAACTTAGAACCCATCTATTAGCATACTATTCATCAGATGCTGAACCAGGGGGAAGGCACGTAACTCGCTGCCGCTCTGCAGATCGTTTCATTTCAGCTGATTGAACAAATCCCTTTTTCATGTGTTTTTGGCAGAATTCTATCAAAATAGTTATTTATAAGGAAGTTGTGCAGCTGTTGTAGTTTAGAGAAAAACAAATTTAAGTATTTTAGGAAAGTTGTTTCTTTTTTTTTTTTTCTTGTTAAGTCTTGAACAGGAAAATAAAGGATGAAAAAATTAAGTTCTCCTAAGTTCAAAGACATTCCCTTCCAGCCAACACAAACACTAAGCAGCTAACACAGAAGATCAGAACATCAGCAATTGGAATTTAAGCTGTCCAATGGAAATTAGATTTAGAAATCAAGTTTCTCTCATTAGAAATCTCTTCTTCTGCTCACCATAAATTACCACTTCTCTTTTCTTATTCTTTGCCAAACTATTTTAAACCATTCCACTGTATTAAGTCCAAAATCATTTTCACAGAAGGAAAAAAATCCCTCATTATTACCATTATTCTATATTACAGTAACACCAAGGCTCCAGTAGGATTGACAAGTGCACAGAAAGACATCGTCCAGAAGAGGCACACAAAGCACTCAGCCACTGAATTCAAAGGGATCAGAAAATAACTCCTTAAACGCAGATTGTTCAAAGCTTACAGAATCAACACATCTGATTCCTTCTTCTGCTCAGGCTCCTCAAAAAATGTTCAGTTTAGTCCCATTTCCGTGAAATACTAAAGCTCCCATAACACACAGAAACAGATGTTATTTAGGAGATGCTTATTTCGTCCCTAAGAAACATCAAACTTATTTCCTATGGCACAAGCCGTACTTCAGACTATTATCTCAACCAGGAGATGCAGTACATCTTCTTAAAGCTCCTATTCAATAAGAAACCTTTGCCTGTAACTGACAGAAAACTGTCCCTGAGTACATCTAGAAACATTAACCTGAAAAGGCAGATGAAAGCAATTTTAAAAGTAGCTTTCATCTTTCTGTTAATTGTAAGACATTCCTGTTTCTGTGAAATAGATTCAGTCTGTAAACTCTGAAGACAAGAGTTAAAAAATAAGAAGTTAAATTCTCTACCAGAATGCATTTGCTCAAGTGCAAAGCTAACAAATGCTAAAATTGTTGGCAACACTTCTGCATTTCTGAATCATTAGGTAGTCAAACTATTTTTTGATTTTGCTTGCGTGATGTTGGATTATAATAATCCACATAAATCAGCGGCTTCCCCTTGCTAGGAATATTGTGCTTACTTTTGGTCATCTGATGTTGAAAAAAAACATGGGGAGGTTCAGAAAGAACTAACAAAAGCAACTTGCATGTACAGTAGTGGATTAGAGCTGTCTGTATAGGAGACGAATGAGAACGAATGCAGTCAAAGTAAACAAACTAACGGAGAGCCAGGGAAGGTATGCTGAGCATTTCAGCCACCCTGCTCAGAAAACAATGAAGGGATGCTTTTCCTCATGAAAACTTAAACATGTAGGGCTTTGTGAGGGCAAGCTGCTCATCTGGGGAAGCGCACAGTTGTCCAATGCTTCCCCAGCACCCAGATGTGGAATGCTCAGCTGCGCAGTGGGACTGAAGCAGAACGACCTCAAGTCATGCCTTTGGTTGCTTAGAGACTTCCTGCCCTGGTGGAAGCCTAAACATCTGGGCCAAAAATCACAATATTGGAGCACTTCTACTGAGAGTAGTTACCATTTGAAAACAGTGGGGCTCGTTGCCCACATCTGTCTGATGAGCTGGATGTACTAACCATCAGCTCTTCCAAGTCTACTACAAATATTATGCATTTATTTATTTATAAGCCTGATAGCACTTTTATGCCTATTCTATTTTCCTTTTGTGACCATACTGTCTTGTGACTCTTTCTTAAGACTGGGTCTCAGCAGCACCTTCTGCTTGACGCCATGTGAAAATACAAGCCAGGGCTTCATACTTGGACAGCAAGGACTCATCCACGTGCAGCACCTCACCGCTCAAAGAAGCCAGCTGCTCTGCTGAAGGCAGCTTTGCTGCTGGTTGTCTGCATAAAAAGCAACATATTTCTACTTGGCAGTGCTTACTTGTGGCATTCCAAACTTGATGCTGCCATGTTGAGTGTCAACTCCATGTCTTATACCAACAAACAGCCAGTAAGCGCTTGCGGAGTCCAATGTAGGAAGAACACAGCGTGCAAGCAAAGCAAGCAGCAGGAATGTCTGTGCAGTTTGGGGACAGCATAATTGTGGACTGTACTCGACAGGATTAGTGCAGAGATTTAAAAAGTAGTAATTATTTGCAAATTTTTGATGGAAGTACGCGTTTGTATAACCTAATCCTAAAATACCACCTGCCTGTGGAGACCTCTAGCACACACACCAACAGGCCTTTTTTCAGACCTTACATTAGAACATTAAACAGAAGCCTGAGAAACATTAAAGAACTCTTCTTCCAAGACAGTGATAACTGGAGATGCTTTAAGATACCTCCACTTTAAGGTTCACCAGCAGTTAGCAGTGAAACGTTTTAGTCACTACCATTACATGAAAAAGTTTGTTATTCTACATATGAATTTTGATTACTTCTACCAAAACAGTAACTAAAAAATATTGTTTCATTTTTCCATAACAGAAGCTCAGAAGTGTTCTAGATATATAGTTACTAGTACCATAATTATTTGCATTAATTAGCAGAAGCTGAATATTAATACCTTTCACACTGTGTTGTTAAAATTTGTTAAATTTCCAACAAGTGCACCACAGGATAAATGGGTTTCAGCCTGCTCTGTCAAAGGCAGAAATTAACAAAAAAAAAAACCCAACAACTTCTTTTCATACCTCATAGATCAGTATTCAGAGAAATCAGATTAATTGCTTTCAGGTAAGAAGAAAAAAAATGGGGGAGAAAATTTATGCGTTCATTTTCTGATGTAAGTTATTGTGCTGATAACTGTCAAGGATGAAAAGTTACGTAGGTCCTATGCACCAAAATACATTCATCAGCACAAAGTAATTTCAAGTTTGGTTTTTTTTTTTTTTTTAACTCTTTTAAAAAGAACCTTAAAGGTAATTTTTAATGCGCTGATTATTTTTCAGTCCAGTTCCTCAAGTCCAGCTTCACCGTGTGGCTGTAGGTTCTTAGCAGAAGTCTTACACAGATAATGATTTCTGCATTGTGTAGAAGATGGTCAGGACTGATTCAGTGATGAATAATAATAACTGTGAAGTTGATAAGAAGAATAAATATGTAAATAAAAGGAGCATGAGAAAAAGACCAGCAAAACCCACCAGCATGGGAAGAAAGCTAAATACGTAAGATGATCCACTTGGAATCTGCATCTCAGCTGATGAAGAAGTCACCAAACAACCAGCACAGGTGGCCATTATATGGCTAGAGACACTCATTCCCCCAGTTCCTTCAATGAAGTCAGAATTCATGAAAACCTCATGTTTAGGGCTTGACACTGCACCCAATGACATTGCTGTCACGTCATTGTGAGCCCTGACATGAGTGCAAACAAAACATTCATGCTTTCTCTGATGAAGTTATTTAATGTATAGCACTTTAATCACGAAATATCAATAAATGAAGAATTAAACTGATAAAATAAACTTGGGGGGGGGGTATTATATATAAATTTGGGGTATTATTAAAGAATAGCATCGTGCTCTGGCCAAGTTCCAAGAGCCCCAAAGATGTTATGAGCAAAAACCCAGCTTTCAGGAAAAAACATCCACACCACCACAGTGAGCACTGCAACTTTATAGATAGTACGCTCAGCACAGATGGACAAGTAATTTTTAGAAATGAATCACGCTGCAAATGATTTTACTAATTTTAAAACAGAGGTGAGGAACCAATAGCCTGCAGGCCAGATATGGCAGGCTGCTGTGGTTCAGATGGCTCACAGACACACACACACACACACACACTGCTAACACCACTGAGGCAGGCTGTAAGGAAAGCCATCCGGGTTTTAAAAGGCTCCAACAATTCACGTATTTTTAAACACATAATCCCTAAACACAAACACCACCACGAAGTTCCAAGGATTAAGTGAAATCTATGCTATTAGTTCACAAATCAAAAAAGCAGAAATCAGACCCCTGAGTTGCTTTCCATTAAATACAGCCCATGATGCTATCCTGAGAAGGTGAGACTTCACAGCCTGAAACATTTACATTATCTTAGCAGAGAAAAGACAGTGGGGCTTTGAATTCAGACAGCAGCCAATGCTGCACTTATGGCACAAGCATTTTGATACCTGCTTCAACAGCGAGGAACATATCCCACCGAGCTTATTTAGGACAAACTTCCACTGAAATCAATTACTGTTTTGCCTCGGAAAGGTCCAGTCCCACCTATAGACTTGAGTCTTTAATAGGCATAGGTTTTTTTTCAAAGTGCAGAGCATTTCTGAACCTGAAAATGTATGCAAGGCTCCAAATGTGCAAA
Source organism: Lagopus leucura (assembly GCF_019238085.1). Classification (NCBI taxonomy): domain Eukaryota; kingdom Metazoa; phylum Chordata; class Aves; order Galliformes; family Phasianidae; genus Lagopus; species Lagopus leucura. The sequence goes on from NW_024962273.1 coordinate 2,114,266, forward strand.
GAACAACAAGTAAGAATGTTCAGAAGAATACACCAAGAAAAAGAGTAATCTTAAGCTACTGGTCTTATTTCTACCGTTCCTGGCAATTATTTGCAGCTGCCATGACCACACTGCTATTTAGCAAAGCAAAGGCTGCAGCTTTAATTGAAGTTGGGATGTTGTAAACAGTGAGCTGCCTGGCTCCGGCCCGCGCTCCAATACCAGCAGCAGTGCAGCGATGGGAAGCATAAACAAACCTTTTAACTAGATTACAGCTTCTAAACTGGCCAAGAAATCCTTCAGCAACAACTCCTGTGTGACAAAATGGCAAAGGAGGAAAAACATTTTGAAACGGCATCTTTACAAAACCAAATCTTACCTGAGATAGCATGAATGGGAGTCTGCTAGGGAAAAGGACTTAAGTCTTCAAATGGGGCTACCCTTAAAAATCAGCGTTGGAAAAAAAAATGAGAAGGCAGAACATCCCAAAACACGTGGCTGCAAAATGGAACAGTATTTTTCAAAAGCTCTAATGCCTCAAAATGCATTTATAAAAATGCTACTGACCATTCCACTACCAGAAGACGTTACCATTTCCCATTCCAAGTAGCCATGCTGGAAAACAACCTAGCTAAAATGCTTGTATCGCATTTGTCCCAACACATCCCTCTCTTGCACCTGAGCCTTCTAACAACCAGCCTTAGCCAAGCTTCTTCCTCATGGAGCTTACAAGGCCTGTAACCCAGCAAAAAGGAAATTCTGCTGTAAAAATCCAGATTTTTAAACAAAATTCTTCTTCTCATCTAAAGATTGCATACTGATCCAGAGAAAAAAACACACATGTACATGGTTCTCTTCTGCACATATAAAATTTACCTCAAGCCAACAGCACATACATACAAGAAAAGTAAATACATACATCAGTGTTCACTGCACCAAAGTCTTAAAAGTCATGAAAGAAAACAACAGCCCCCCTCCCCCACAGCTTACAAGTAGCTTGGGTGCACAACTAAAATATAAACTAGTGCCAGCTGAGTCCCACTGCAAGACAGCAAATTTTAGTGGGCTAATCATACATAGAAGTGTATAGGTGAATTTATGCGTATATGTAAATATATATTTGCATGCATATGCCTGTGTGTGTGTATATATACATATATAGATATAGATATATACCTGTACAAAAATATAGGTTAGGTATATGGGTAAAAGCTTGAAGACTGAATACCGAAACGTTTTACACAATTAAATGAAGATCTTAGTAGGCTTCAAGAGACAACCTTAAATAATGCATCAGCAAAGATCTACCAGAGCTTGAAAATATAATTTCAAAAATTGGTAAACTGAAATTGAATGTCAAGTTTTTGAAACGCCAGGCAGACCAAATGGAAAAATCAAACTATCTGTATTATGTAGGTCTACCTTTTCCTCGGCTGATTTCTGCTCTTCTCCTACGTTAGGCTGCATTTGCTCCCTTTGGTAGCAGGGTACGAGGCAACATTATTGCAAGCCTCTTGTTATCTGAACGTTGAGAATTTCACCATTTGATCCAACAGGATTTGTTGGGCAAACAATTGACAACTGCTCTGGTTCCCCGACTCGAGGATATTCCTTAGCATGGCCATGTTACTGACTGGGCAAACCAAGGGCCTCAGATTTAAGATGCTATTTACATTTGAGACCACTCTTCCTTTGTAGGTACCAAAATAAACTTGGATTTAACGTCACTGAAAATGTAGACTATTCTCAAGTGAAGAGAACACACACGTTTAAATCCTGGACTTCACCTTCACCACAGATGGGAAAGATGCAATCAACATATTGCTTCTACAGGTCCTAGCTACCAGCCATTGTCAGGAAATAATTGATAAAACGCTGCTTGCTTTACTATGAAATATCTCTTGTAAAGGAAAAATAAGAGACATGAAAAAAGCACATTGAAAAATTTAACGGATGAACAAAACTCTTTATTCTTACTTTAATAAAGGCAGTTATTAGAAACCCCAACAAATTTCCAGTCCTTGAAACATCTTCATTTTTAAAGTAAACTTCAATCCCTCGAAACAGAGGGCTTCAGAAAGAACATGCAACGATAACAGCAAAGTGACCAACAACCCTCACGTGCCACCAGCTCTCTGTATCACTCCTACAACATCCCTCAGCTCCAACATCTGGAGAAGAACAAGGCACTCAAAGCCATGGTTTGTTCCACAGCCATTCCCCATGGGAAGGGCAGGAGGGAAGGGACAACTCTGCAATGGGAACATCTGTCAAGCCGCAGACAAACTGAGCTGATCAAGTCGTCTCACAAAGGTCAATGAATAGCCATCTCATGGTAATGACTGATTCCTGCTGCCGTGTGCCTGATCAGAACAACAACTCACAGGTACAACTCCAAAGGCAAATCTGTAGAGCCACACAATTGCTTCATTTTAAGCACTGCTTTAATGCATCTACTTTTGCATCTCTTTTATATATTCCTGCATGTACACACAGACATTTGTGTATGTAGCTAAACACACATGCATATGTACCCATGAAGTAGGACATATATGCACATATAAATGACAAGCTATAATTTTGTATTTGATATGGTTTCGACAAATTTTAAATTGATTTTATAATTCTGTTAAGTGTGAACCCCTATCTAGGCAACTCATCAAGAATAGCAGCCACAGTGATAAAGAACTCTGAGTTTGGAGAGCAGAAAGGAGTCAGCACTGCTTAATTTCTGAACTGCTGCTCTTTGTAAGCGTCCCACTTGATTTAGCTGTAGTTCCACAGCTTTCAGGAGGCTTCAACAGTTGACATGTCTCCAATGATGTTCCAAAATTTTATTTCAAATCCAGGCTTCTGTTCCTCTGCAGGCCTACCTGAAAGTGACTGAGCAGCATCGTGCCACCAGAAATAATTACAATGAAAAGTTCCAGAAATAACTACAGTGAAAAGTCAGTGAAAGTCTGTTTATGAGAGTGTTTGAAACCACAAAGTCCTTAAGGACAAAAGTTCATTCAAAAATGCAACCTGTATCTTTCTCTTACTGAGGTCAATGGTAACTTTGCCATTCACTTCCACCGGGATAAAAGAGAAAGCAATATAGGGTCCTTAAACCAAACCAAACCAACCAAGCCCCAAACCAACAAAACAAACCCAAACACAGCAGCAGAACCGCTCCTCGCTTTCCAAAAGTTTTAACAGCACTTCTGAAAAGGAAGCTTAGCCGCTTCCAAAACTTGTGCCCTGAACCACCTAGATAGAGTTGAGATCCTCCTCTTGCTGTGGCCATGGGACCTCTTAAGGCCTGGGAAGAGGCAGGGAACAGCAGGGCTGCAGACAGGCATGGGGGCCACCCACATAGCATGCTCTCTTCCAGAAGGAGCATCCATCCATGTTGGAGACTCAGTGCTGCCTCAGAAATGGATGCTATAGTTATGGACTGCAGTCAAGGTGCAGACCTTCCACGTGCAAACAATCGCCATGAGTAACAGTAGGGGAAAAAATAACCTACTGACAAACTGAGTCAAATAAACCCTGATGTAAAACAAGGCATTCTGTTTTTGAGAGGAGTGTTGCTTATACCAACATCTTCAGTGCTTTTTAAAAGGGACAGAAAGACTGATCCCTCCAGATCCAAAGAATGAAGGGATTACAAGCAGAGAAAAATTAAATTACTGAAAGTCCTCCATCGTAAAGAAGGTTCTCTTGAAACATCTGTTTAACTAGACTAAATACAAATGAACATAGTCAACTACAACGGGCAGCATGACAACAAACTTCCAGGGAAAACTTACTGCTAAAGGACAGGTACAAGCCTGGCCCAGGCAGAACCCTTACAACTAGCACAGCCTACATCTTGGTGCCACAGGTTTCCTGCTAATTCAAAGCAACCTCTCAGACAGCGAGCCTGGGCAGTCACTAACCTGGAATACGTGAAATAAAGAAATCACTATGTTTTTGCTCAGAAGATGAATAATTGAAATACATGCACACAGTTCTCCTGGAAACAACAAATATTTGTTAATACCTTTTCATAACAGCAGCATAAAGAGATTAAAAAAGCCAAAAGCTACACTGCTTCTCTGTTATAGCTGTTGATAACTAGCAGCCTGCAGTAAAATGAGCCAATAGATTCAGTTCTTCCAGTTTCTAAGAGGTCGCTGTGATAGTGGCCAGACAACCCAAAACAGCCTTAGACCCCTCAGTATGAGGCACTGCTGTGGAAACACAGGAATTACCTCTGGCACAACACAAGCACACTCGTTCAGGGCCTCAGCCCCACAAATGCTTCCTCAGGACTGTTCCTATCCAACCCCCCAAGCAGCGGCTGTCCATTCAGCACAGACATGGCTGCAGAGGCCTACGGAAATGAAGTTCTGCCAGCAATTCCATCTCTAAGGTTTACAATCAGAGAACTCTATGGGTTCTTCTACCCAGTTTCAGAATTCTGTTAGGGCATTTTACTGAGCAACCAGATTAAATCAAGTCCTGCCTATCTTCATCGTTAAAACACACAGAAATAAAAGTGTTAATCTTTATAATAAATAATACATCTCATCAGCTGTAGGCCACGGAAGTTGCAGGCAGATCTGCGGCTCCACAAACACAGGGAGCATAATCTTTAGGTTTCCACACAGAAATGAGAGTACACCAGTGGTATCTCAGGTTGAAAAACAGAGCACTGTCATGAAGAAAAAGGAAACAGTCATAATATCATAGAATGGTCTGGGTTGAAAAGGACCACAATGGTCGTCTAGTTTCAACCCCCCTGCTATGTGCAGGGTCCTAGAGTCCTCTATTCCTGGACAGTCTTCTGCTGTCCAATCCTTGCACGCAGTAAGCTAACTAAAAGAAGAATGATGTATTTAAAGAACCTGAGCTTTTATACGTGTATCAGCTGGGTCTGAAGATGATTCTCACAAGCTCTAACGATGATGATCACTTTGTCAAAGTTTTTCATGTGTTTAAAACCAAAAGTATCTCATTTTCACAAGCTAACGGAAAACTGAAGGCAAACTATTAGGAAGAACTAGAGTTATGGCTGTTACCTTCAAGCCTTCTTCGTGACATCTTTAAGCTATCGGACCAAACGTACATTTCCTCCATTCTTTTCACCCAATCTAATTACTCCTATCTCAAACTCTTTCCAGCTCAGTCACAAAAAACCGCCACTCCAAATTAGAAACTGGAGATCCCAAAGCACCCACGGGCGAGCCCTTTCTTGTGGGTACCCTTCCAGCACGAGGCAGAGGCAACACACGCCCGACGCTGACCTCCATTTGGCTGCCATGCCCCAATGAAACACAACCTCACGGCCTACTTCATGGCTCAGCACACGCTCCGGCTGCCTTTTTAAGATTACAAAGAGCGTAATTAAGCTCCAGAAAGAAGCAGACAGCAGCAAACATCCCACTTATAAAGGGGGCTCTTACATCAGCTACATATCAATACCTCAACTCTGACTTTTGGATTCTTTTTAACCTCTGGAAGCCTTGCGCCAACGTTTACTCCGACTCAGCTCAGCAAGTAGCTTATCCCCTTACACCGTATGTATTCCAGGCGTTTTGACACGTAGCTTTCCTTTAATTAGCAGGAAGCTGTCGGTTGAGCCTGCAGCCCCGCTGACCACCACGGCTGTGGCTGCTGACGGAGCCCCGGCCTTACACGGGCAGGCAGATCCCAACCTCAGCCAACTCCAAACCGAACGCAGCCACTGACCACCCGAACCCCGGAGCTCCGAGGCACCTCCTGACGTGGGGAGGCGAGCCCGGCTCTCCAACTTCAGCGGGCAAACAAGTCTTTGTATGACCGGGGCCTACGGCTGGACCGAGCCAAAACCCGGCACCAAACCCTCACGCAGCTCCAACCCCCCCCCACCCCGCTCCCCTCCAGGACTCTCCACAACCCGCTCCGCCCGCCGAACCCCCCGCTCCGCACCACGAAACCCCGACGCTTCCCCTCCCTTCCCCACAAAACCCCCCGAACTTTCGCACCCCCGGGGTCCTCAGCCAAACCCCTCGCTTCTCTCCCCGCTCTCCGGGCCCGGCGACGCCGCGAGGTGACAGTCGGCCGGCCCTGAGGTAAACAACCGCTCCCCGCTCGCCCCGCTCGCGGCCCCGCCACTCACCTCAGCGGCCCCCCGGCTCCCGGCCGGCCCCGGAGCGGCGCAGGCGGCGAACGCACACAAAGGGCAATAAAGGGGGAGGAGGGGAGCGCGGGGGGTGGGGGCTGCCCGGCTGCTCCGTGCTCCCGGCGGGGCCCTTTCTCCCTCCGCTGACGGCCGCGGGGAGGAGGAGGAGGAGGAGGGAGGGAGGAGAGAAGAAACTCTCCGCCGTCGTTCTCGGCGCCTCGCTCGGCCCCGGGTTCCTCCGGTCCGGGGGGGTTGGGGAAAGGGGGGGGGGGAAGGGGGGGGGGGGGGGGGAAAGAAAGTCGGGGGCCGGGCGACGGCCCCCCCCAGCCCCCGCGGCGGAGAAACGGGAGGCCTGTCCCTTTAACGATATAAATAACGGCCCCCCCCCGCCCCCCCCGCGCTCCTCATCGTCAGCTGCCGCCGCTCCGGCTGCTGGGGGCTCCGGCGCTGCCGGGGAGGAAGATGGGAGGCAGCCACTGCGCATGCGCCGCGGGGGAGCTCGGGAGGCCGCGGGGGGGTGGTAAGGGGGGGGGGGGGGGTGGAAGAAGGAGGGGGGGCTGGGCCTTCCCACAGGGCTGTGCGCGCGCACCCGGAAGGAGATGGAGCTGAGGGGGGAAGGAAGTGGGGGGTGGGCCGGGCCGGAAAGGCGGGGCGATTGGTGTTACGTGATGCGGGAGTGCAGGCAGCGCGGGCGCTGCTGGGAATAGAGCGGGAGGGGCGCGCGCGCGCGCGAGGGCGGCGGTTGACGGCGTTACCTCAGGTGAGGGGCTGAGGAGCGGGGCGGGCTGTGAGGCTCCTGTCTTCTGTCAAGGGCTTTTCAGGGACCCCTCAGCGCCGGGCAGCTCTCTGCGGGCGGATTTCCGAGGGATGGCTGTGGGATGCGGGGGTCACCGTGAAACTGCGGCGCGGATTTCGGCCCTCCTGGATGCTGGGTGTCTGTTAGCACAGGTCACCTGAGGGTGAACATCCTGCTACTCGGGTTAAACAGAGACCGCCAGCGTCTCAAAATGCTGTTTTCGAGTAACATATGCTAAATTAATTCCTTTTCCAAATAGTTACAATTGTATCGTCTTTCTTATTTAAAGATATAATCTTCTGCAATGAATAAACGGAAGTTAAAGGAAAGCGGCGGTACAGATGGGGAATGCATCTCGCAGGTCGGTAACACCGTGATTAGCCAGCTTTGAGTCACGAAAGCTTTCTATCCTCTGCCGTCCCTGTAATTCTGTAATTTCCAACTTGCCCTTCCTAGCAGGAAAACCTTTTCACTTATGAATGGATGGCTGTTCACAGGGGGTCATTGGAACAGAATAAATCTGGAAATGAAGTCAGTATGACTTCAGTAGAGAAAACAGCGTCTGAAAAATCAGGCAGACAAGCACAGCTTGACTACTGCCTAGAATGGGAGAAACGTGAAGTATTCGGCATATAGTGCTCGTTCAGTATTGATTTGTGTGGGAGACGACTGAAGGCTTTGTTGTCATTTCTTAGATTTTGCAAAAAAAAGAAAGGATTCAGCTAAGAGGTGCAACTAAAGAATGTAGGGGAAAAAAAAAACAGATGGGTTGGGCAAGATCAACTCAACTCAGATTGAGAGAATGGGACAGCAGTGACACGTGTGATAATGATACAGGTAACTGTTAGGTCAGATGGACATTCACTTAAAAGGCCTGATGCTGAAATGTGATTTTTTTAAAAGGAGTAATAGTTCACTGGCAGTTTGCAACTTAATCTCTAAAAATCTTTGCCATGACACAAACAGAACACGAGCATTACAGAATTACAAAATTGTAGGGGCTGGAAGGGACTAGTAGAGATCATTAAATCCAACCCCCCTGCAAAGCAGGTTCCCCACAGCATTCAAATAGATTTTCAGGCAATATGAAGTGACGGCAGCATGCAGGTTTTTCTCAACTGCTTGTATCAGAGATGGAGAAGTAGTGGCATAGAGTCCTGCCAGCTTTTAAAAACTGGGATGCACCAGTTTGTGTGCTGCTGGCCAGGTGGTAGAAAAAATATGCTGTGATGCTGAGGTTTGGACATTTGAAAGTTGAAGATAGAGTTCCAAACAACAGGTTTCTGAAGTGGAAAACAGGGCAATGTAGATATATATTTGAAGTTATCCCATTAAATACATCCCAACAAATGGTCAAAATACAGCTATTTACAAAGTTGAAAGACTTTAGATCTTTATTTAATAGTCATTCTGGTGCTTACAATTTCATTCTGTTCTGTTGTGTGCAACATATAGCTTCAGTTTTTCTCCTACCCTTCTCCTCCCTCAATTTTTAGGAGCAGTGAATCTGAATTAAATCTTGAAAGATGATACATTTGTTGTTTTATAACCACCAGATACTGCAGGCAGCAATGCTGTTACCAGTGGTGCAAAAAGTCTATTTAGTGCAAGTCTAAGTGCAAGCCAGAGATAGATTAGTGGATTACTTTTTTAAAGTCTGCTGGCAAATGTTTTCAGGCCTATGTTATGTAGGAAGTTAGAATTATGAATTAGTGAGCTAATTTTGGTGATGTGTAACAGCCCTTTGGGAGAGAAGAAATTGGAATAGAAGGAACTGAAGACTGACATGGCTGTTGCCAGATATATTTTTCCTGTTGAATATTGTGCTTATGGCAACTTAATTCTTACTCCTCTACCATGGAGGACAACTAAAGCTTACGTGTAGAACAGCTGCATGCATATTTTGCTATTACTACATCAGTTACATTACTGGTACAGCCAGGTGTTTGAAGTACCAAGTGTTATTTCTCAGTCTTGTATTATATCTGTAGGTGCAAAAAATGCTACGTGAAAGACTGTGTCACCATCATGCTGTGGGAAAATTGTTTGGGATGGATCAGCAGTACAAGTGAGTAACCACTAAAATCATAAGTAATTCCTACTTCAGCCACAGTAGAAACATAATCAGGTAAAATCTTCACCATAGTTAGGTGTCAAATGGAGGCAAAAGTGAATACATTTGCAACAGCCAGTCCATGACAACTTATTTGAAAGTATGTATGCAGTGTGAACATTCTAATTGAATTATAAGCTTATTAAGTTTATATATCTGTAAGTATTTGTGAATTGGAAATAGGGTTTTTTTTTTTTCTTCAGTACTTTGGATGTGATACTATGTGACCAGTTTCTCTGAAGAAAATGTACAAATTTACTTTGTTTCTTTGGGTGGTTATATTGTTTTATTGGTGTCAAGATTTTCCTTGAAGAAAGAAGACTGGTCAATATATTCATGTGCTACAATGGAGTCACAGAAAGTGATCTTTTCTTGAAAGAATTGATTTTTTTTTTTTTAAAGTTTGTGCTTTGATGGTAGAGAACTGTAGAACTTTGTAAATTAGTGATACTCTTCCACATGATTTAATATCTCAAAGTATTTTAAGAGGTCAATCACTCAGCTTTTGTACTCCTATTACATTTTGTAATGTACGTGCTGAAAGGAAGTTGAAATGCAGAGTTTTTTCTTCTGTTTGAAAGATTCTTTGAATTTCCCCTAATTGCAGTGAATGTTGCCTGATCTGAAGCTCAATGTATTGCTGTTTACATCACAGGCATCTGCTGGAACTGCTGAAGCAAACTGCAGTTCACGGAGAAAGTAATTCTGCCCTCATTATTGGACCCCGTGGATCAGGAAAGACTGCGGTATGGGCACAAATTACAAGTTAGCACAAGGTTTAATAAAGCATGGAGGAGGTGATCTCACTGAAATCATGAGAGCTTTTGGAGCTTGTTTGTATCTCTGTGCCTGCTTTTAAGGAGAGAACTCCTGGTTGTTTATGCAGAACAAGAAAGCATTCTAGGATTTACTGTGAGCTAATTCTATTAAATGGGGGAATTCTGTATGGAGAAATAGTCTTCCTAAAAAAACACCCAAGTATTTGAAGTGTTCCAGATGCTGAGTTTATAGTAATTTCATAAAAACAACTATAGCAACAACAACAAAAAATCCAACTGCTTCATCTGCACCTAACAAAACCATGTACCTGTCTATCTTCACGATGACTTGCAGAAGAATGCATGGCTTTGGAACCCTTCTGTGTCTCTACCAGGTTTCACAGAGCCTTTCAGTATTTTTCCTGTTACTTACACTTCTGCTATAGTGCTTGCTATGGAAGCATTCATCTTTGCAATTAAAGCCAGGTTTTATTTGATAAGTCCCTCAAAAGTTCACCTGTTGTTACTATCAGGCATCTGTAACAATTACTGAACAGGTATCCAAAAACTACAGGCAAACACTAAAGAGCTACAGCAGAGGGACGAATCAGGGCAATGGAAAAAGCGTGTTGACAGAAGGACCAGCACTATAGAAAGGTACCATAAAGAAAGGGAAGAAGATTGCTCACCTTTATCAGAAGATTCCAGGTTCACAGGGGAAAGCTTCATCAAGGAAGAACCTCCAGAAAAAGATCCTTCCCTGTGGCAGTCAGCCCTTAAATGAGGTCTAAGAGAGGTGGAGCCAGGCTGCACCCCCTCCTGTCTCACACGTGAATTGCTTTCACCTGAGCTCCCAGGGCTGCAGCTCCTTTCCCCAGGTGCTCCATCAGTGGTTCAGGCTGTGACTCAGCAGTTCCCACACAAGGGCAGATTTGTACACTTCTACATATTTCTATTTAGAGAATGGTAACGCATCTTAATCCTATTTAAAATGTGTCAGATAACGCTGTTATCTAAGTTACAAGGGTACAGAACATTATTTATGTTAGGACATGATGTGTTTTGCTTGCAGTAAGTGTGGGTTTTGTGTATTTAAGGAATTTTTAAATTGAGGCACGTGAAGCAACGGCATCTAACCAAAGTATCCTATTATGTAAGCACTTGTTTTATGTTTGCACCAGTATGTGATTTGATAAATAGGTTAGTTTTTACTGAAAGATATGTCTGAGGTTAACTTTGGAACTCTTCCCAAGAGCTAAAGCTAAGCCTTCCATGTTTTAAGTACAGTTGAATATAAATACTTGAATAGGTGGTAGAACACGTTCATGATACAGCTGATACTTGAAATCATTCTACCAATTTGTTGATAGATTTCTTGGTTTGTATTTCGAAAACAATCTGCTGTTGCCTTCTTTCTTTACCCACAGTGCTTTGAAAGAAGGATGATTGCCAAAATACTATGAAGGGAAGGAAAAAAAGAGCCAATAAACCCATAATAATAAAGGATTCTTCCACTTTTGTGCTTCTTGCTACCTTTTAAGTAGAATTGATGATTACTTTCTTAGATCTGTGAATTTGTTAGTTAAGCAACAAGTGTTCTCGCTGTGCAGAAAATATATTTTTTAAATTTTCTTGTCTTTGGTAGGCTTTGAAGGTACAGCTGGAGTTGTTGGATAAGGGGTTATCCAGAATAAACAGCACCTGCTTATGGAGCATTAATATGTCAGGAAGTGAATGTGAAGTTTTCCCCTTAACATTTCTGAAAACACTCATAAAGTTTTGTCACCTAATGAAACTGCACATACTATTGGCTGTCTAGGAATACCAATTTGTAGATATTTGTTACAGTTAATATGCTAATCTTGCTATAAAGAAGTTTTGTGTCTTTTTTCCTAGTTATTGAATCGCGTCTTAAAAGGCCTCAGAGAAATGAAGCAAGTGAAAGAGAACCTCTTGGAAGTTCATCTAAATGGCAAGTAATGCAGCACTCCTCAGATACACTGCATTCAGCTGCTGTGTGTTATGTGTACTTCAGGAGAGATTTTGTTTTGACATTTCCAGTCTACCCTTGAACGTGGCTATGCTTGTCTGCTAGCTCCGGAATGCCTTCTTTTGCATGTACACGTAGATAACTTGACTTTCTCTCAGAACATTAGAAATCAGTTCAGCTGGGAACAAGTTATTTGAAGTAACTTTGTATTATATATGGAAAATTACCATCTTGTCTGTATTTTTACAAAGGCCTGCCTTTGTAAGGCTTGAAAGTGAGAGAAGCTTCTGGGTATGTTTCTAGTTGCTGTAGGCATGGCTGCTTGGAATGAGGGAGAGTCACCAGTTCTTCACAAGCAGTCGTTTTCTTTCAGGGCTTTTGCAGACAAATGATAAAGTGGCCTTGAAAGAAATCACCAGGCAGCTGCACCTGGAAAATGTGGTTGGGGATAAAGTTTTTGTGAGTATCAGTTTTATTATATTCTTTGCTTATCTCCCTCTCAAATCCTTGCCTACAAAACTAGCTTTGTAGAATGCAGCTTGTTGAGAACAAATGGGCTTTGAATGTTCATTAGCAAGGTTACAGGGGGCTGGCTTGGTTTAAGGGATGTAGCAGCCTTTAGCTCTAATGACCCTGGTTTACAGGCACTTGATGCATGCCTAAAAACCTGTTCTATGGAAGTCCTGAACATGGCTAGTTTTGGATAGCTCTTCAGAAAACGTTCACTTCAGCTGAAAATAAATAAATGGAGGAAAGGAAAGACTCTTTTAAGACTTAGCTGAATCCTCTGTACGAAATGAATATTCATTGTTCCAAAGAGGCTGTGTTCAGAGGATAAGAGAATTTTGGAAACATCAGTTTTATAACATCTCAAGACAAACAGTAAGCAAATTAACTGGCCCAAAAGCACCATGTTTAGTAAGTTTGAAACCATCTCTAATGTCTGTGGATATCTATCCAGTTTGCTGCCTTCTTGGAGCTCTCATTTTGCATAGACTTTCTTTTAATATTTGCTTCTATTGACGTTTTTCCCAAAGGTGGGAAACCTTCTTACACAAGCACTGAAGTCAGGAACACAGAGATTAATTAACTAAGGTGCTCCAGAAGACTAGGCAGGCTGGAGTACAAGATGGACAATGCTCTGTAGTCACACTTTATCATCTTTTGCAAATGCTTGCTTCCTAGGCTTGCCTTTGCTTTTCTGCTTATCCCAAATTATTTTGGGTTCATAGAATGGACGACAGCGAGCTAAAGTTTTCTTAAATGTAGCTGCAGACATAAAAGGAAATGGCAAGTGCTCAGTTTCAGCATGGCCATTAAGTGTTCACTTTTCATCAGAGAACTAGAAGAACCTTTCAAGGTCTACAGCTCCACTACCAAAAGTAAAAGCTACGGATAAAACTAAGCTTAAATACGTTTAATTACCCTACTATTTCCCTTCAGCTTATTGTGGAATACTTCTTCAAACTCACCGCTTTCTAATTCCAAACAGACTGATTTGCAGGAATGTCCTTGTTGTGTCTATAGAGACCTTTCCTGAGGTTCTGCAGCTCGCCTTCAAAGAGGAAACTGAACACAGAAACTGGCTTTTCTGTGTTCTTCAATAGGGCTTGTGGTCTTCATTTAGAATTCATTTCCATCTTACATTCTTGTTGGCACAGAAGTAGCGACTGAAGAAGGATTGTCATAGCAGTTTACTGTTTTCTGCTGGGAATGTTTGATCTCATAAGGTTGCAAGTGAAAAAGTGGGAGTCTGCTGGTTTTCAGTGGTACCTGTTAGGGGATGGGTGTTGTGTATGTGTAAGTAGAGAATTAGGTGTGCAGTGGCTATTTAAGACTAGAAAATGCTATTTGGAAGTTGAACTTAGTACACACATCCTTCTGATCACTGATTTTAGGCTGAGGGAATTTGTTTGGATTTGCCAGAGATCTGCTGTCAGCGTGGAACAATCAGTTTCCTCTGCTGCAAGAGTTCTGATTATACACCATGAAGTAACACTGTAGCTTTTTAAATGTGGACTGGTTTTGTTATCACAGTTTTAGGAGGAAGTGAGCTTATCTATGCGTCTCAGCTTATAGAATTGTGACAAGGATGCTGCAAAATGACTCTGAAACTTTTTTCCTCTGTGTAGGGCAGTTTTGCAGAAAATCTTGTGTTTCTCCTTGAAGCTTTAAGGAAAGGTAAGCAGTGCCAGCCCCGTTCTGGAACTGTGTGCTTGTTTGTCACTTGACTGGAAAGCGTGCAGCTGTTTCTTCATTGTCTTGTAGAAGCTTTGTAAGGAGGCCCAAGAATGTTGTGGTTACAAAATAATGTAAAAAATGCGTAATACTAAACAAACATAGGCTTAAATGGTGCCATAAAGATTTACATGTGAGGGTCAGCTATGAAGGGTAGATTCTTTTGTTCTGACTGAACCCATTAAAAATGGTGTTTCTACAAAATAGCCATCGAAATTTGTCCCTTGCACCCAGAAATGATGTTTGGCAAAATAGCATAAAACTTACCAGTCTGTCTGTGTGTCTTTTCAGTGATGTAGGAACAGGGCTCAGGGAAATAGCTGAAAGTAAGTATGCATGTAATTAAGAGCAGGAGATGTGAAGCAAAGGTGTAGAAATGGAAGTGACAGTGATGCAACCACGCTCATTTTGTAACTTGTTATCACAGGAGACAGAACCAGCAGCTGCCCAGTCCTGTTTGTGCTGGATGAATTTGACTTGTTTGTGCATCACAAGAACCAGACGCTTCTGTACAACCTGTTTGATGTATCCCAGTCAGCACAGACTCCAGTAACCGTTATTGGACTCACATGCAGGCAGGTAAGAACTTGCACCTCAAAAATATTCAGCTCTTTTCTTAGTTGCAGTGTTCTCTGACACGTTCCTTAATTCACTGAGACTTTCTCAGTGGCTTTTGGATTGAAACTGACACTGACACAAACACAGCCAACCGAAAAGGTGAGAACCCTCACTTTTCCTGTTCAGGGAACAGCAGGTTTGTGTCTCTAAAGAGAGAAGGGACTGTTGTCCTATGTTACCACAGAAGAGCTGTGTTTATCCATGTGGCAATTTTGCATTATGATTTCATTCACTCTTGGTCACTTTTTGATGAGGATTGGCTCGTATTTAAATTGTTATTCTGAGCAAAAGGGATTTTATTTTATCTTTAGGTTTTTGAAAAGGAAACAGTTCAGTGGGGTGCTTCTGCTGTAACACTGGCATGTTGAACATGGATTTTAAACCCTTATTAAACTTGTTGTGATTTTTACAATGACACTGCGGGGAAATGAGGACAGCTATGTGTGTGTACTGTGAAGTAATTACTGCTAACACTGGAAGATGATACTTAAAATCATACTGTTTTTCTTAGTAAGCTCTACTGGTTGCAAAGGGATTAATGAGCAATAATCATTAAATCTTTAATTGAAGCCTGGATCTGAGGTTGATGGGGCTTGGGTGGTATTTAACTGAGCAAACTGCTACAACTTAATAGAATGGTTAATAATTGATATATTAAATTATAGTCCTTTTTTTTTTTGCTCCATTGTCCAAGTCAGGCTTCTCCATCCTTTGTAGTTTAGAACCCAATATTGCCCTGCTTTTGAATCTGCATTTGGAAGCTGTTGTGGTTGTGATAGCCACTGCTGCTTAGTTTTTCAACTGCTTGTTGTGTGTGTGTGTCTTGTAGGCCCAGTTTTTTTCACTGTTGGTGCTCTGTTGACTCTTACCACGCTTTCTGGTGAGGGATTCTGATGTTCTGAAAGCTGGTTTTGTTGCAAGTAAAAGGGAGAAGGGAAAAATTGCAAGAAACAGTAATAGTTCTGCGCCAGCAGACGGTGTGGGGAACAGGACTGCTCCAAGTGGAGGAAACACAGCTTGCTTCTGATGCTGATCTATTGCTATCAGCTCTGAGAAAAATAAGACTTTCTGCATTACGTTCAGCCACCAACTTGATGGCAGCCGTGCTGAGCTCTGTGTGGCAGCTCAGGAAGATACGTATTGGCTCTTAGCATTTTTGTAGCTGGATTTTTTCAGGCTGACAGAAGGCACGTGAGCTGCCAGCCAAGCACACAGCTTCTCTCAGCCGTGAGGGGCTGCAAAGTCTCGAGCTCAGGCTTAAGGAACTGAAATATTTGCAGCATCTGTGCAGAAATTTGCCACGTCTCCTAGCAACTAATTACTGTGTGTGATGTAGTGCACCACGTGGTTTGGGTGAATGGCAAATTCTTAGGCACTTCAAGGCATGTCAGTTACAGTAACTAGCAAAGGAACGCCTGAAGTCTGAGAATTCACTTGGGTGGGTTTTTAATTGTCTCTTCCACTGCAACAAAGAATGCACTAAATAATAATAATAATTATTTTTGCAAGGATATTCTGGAGCTCTTGGAGAAGAGAGTGAAATCGAGGTTCTCTCACCGACAGATCTACTTGATGAATTCCTTTACTTTTAAGCAGCACATTAGGATATTCAAGGAGCAGCTTTCTCTTCCTGCTGACTTTCCTGACAAGGCTTTTGCACAGAAATGGAATAGCAACGTTCAGGTATCTAAAGCTCTTGATATTTGGCTTTAGTAAAACTTGTACAATAAGATCTTTTTGTCTTAGACCAGTATTTCCTTTCAATATATGATATCTTATGAGTTAAATCAAATTGCAGTAGACAATCTTTGATTGCTGAAGTGTGGACACAGAAGCGTAGCACAGAAGACCAAAAAGTTCAGGTTACACATGAAGAACTGCATTGGCAGTGCAGACTGAGCTCTGTGTGATGGTTAGCTAACAAGTAACGTGCTGAGATGACGAAAATACCACTTCTTTTGTAGCTTCTATCAGAAGACAAAGCTGTTCAAGATGTACTGCAGAACCTCTTTCACTACAGCAAAGACCTGCGTTCGCTCCATTTCCTGCTGGTATGTATTTGGGTACAGTATCTCCCTGAATAACCATCACCTGTGAAGATCACAGCTGTTTTCGAGGCAGCTGTCAGAGCTTTCTGTGAAACATCTTACAGAAGATGGGTAGCATTAATTTAAACACCACAAAATATCTCCATGCTTCTGCCTGTGTGAAAAGCCTGCCAAGCATAAGTGTCACTGTGTGCAAGTGCTCAGATTTTCCCTTCAGCTTTGTGCTGGGCTGTCCTGTGTAGTGTTTGCAGCTTTTCCCATCTCAGTTTTTATCCTGTGATACGTGGATCGTTGGCTTCTGGCTGTGATGCTGAAAGTGGAGCGTGGTCAGAGTCTCTTCTCTGCTGGTCCTGTGCTTCATTGAGTTAGTTACAAGATTGCCAGCTATTCCGAGTTTAGCAGCACCTGTTTCTTTCTGTGTGGTATGGATGAATGCCAGAAAGAGTCCATGGCTGATGGGAATAACTTTTCTTTAAGCTCCAAGGTGTGTCAGAGCTGATCCCTATTAGCCTTCGTAGTCCAAAACCTCGTTCAGTTCCTTTGGAAGCTGGGTGATCACACTCCTTTTTGAGGCTGTTACACTGACACCTGCAAGGAGTGGAGGAGGACAAAAACAAGTATGTGGTGGTAGAAAGCGTTGGATTGATCTCAGTGGAAGATCTGCATTCAGTAGATAAAACAGGCATTTTTTCATCGCACAGACATGCAAAAGGAGGAGGCAGTCACTGAAAGCCAGCTTTTCTGTCTCAATGAATATTGGACTACTAAAGAAAGCAAGTGAAGGTCGGTGCTTGTACCTGCTGCTGTATGAAGGTCCTGGATAATCCATAGCTTTGAAGGAGTGGTGGTGAAAGAGGTCAGGCAGTTGTGTGTTTATTAACTCCAGTTTGTTCAAAACTGGCATTCTGTGACAGGCAGTTGAAGACTGAATGATTCAAGTTGTGACTCAGTGGGAATGTTTATTAGATGCCCTTGGTTGGTACCCTGCCTCCTGTAAACCATGAGCTGCCATCAGATGCTTTCCTAGCAGTGACACAAGTAGCTCTGCATGCAGAAGTCTGTTTGGAATAGCTGTAAGTAATTTCTTGCAGCAATCACTGAAGTATGTTAATCCATTGAAATTAATATAAACAAGCTAATGAGTGTTTATGTCCTCTGGTGAGGAGGCTTTAAAGTTTTGAGCCTGGAAAACCTTCCTGGCAAAACATAGATGTTGCTACCAGCTATTTACAGGGTTTTTGTATGAGCATACTGTGTGTGTAGGGTTTATTCATGACTGTTCCCAGTAGGTGACTCCAGGGGAAATGTGTTCTTCTGCATTCCATCTCTGAGTAGAAAGTGTGCCTGGTAATTAGTGATTAAATGAAAAATGCCTTCTGTTTTATTTTTAGATGCTTGCTCTAAGTAATGTTACTGTTCGTCACCCTCTTATCACCGCATCAGATCTTCAGGAGGCAAGCAAGCAGTACAGGATGGACTCGAAAGCAAATATTGTCCATGGTAAAGCTCAGGCCTTTTTTGACTGTGTGTTTAATAGTACAGCAAGCATTCAGTCCATCCTTGAGGTTCTTCTGATGTAAGGGCTGCTGTGTAACACGCTGATCCCTGAGGGCATGGCTGGGTCGGGGAATACATCTACCCATAGGGCTGCTTCCCACTTATCTGCCTTCTTACATCTGTGCGTGGATGCAACAGTGCTGAATAAACCAGAAATTCAGTTATACAGTGAAGGATTTGTGTAATTACTGCATGGGGAGCTTGGCCAGTGCCCCACTATGGTGTGTCTGATGGCTCTCAGTGCCAAAGAAAGTGCTGGTAACGTGGGCAGGGGTGGCACTTCTGTCCCATGGCAATGACAGAAGAAGGGAAAACACCTTCTGTGCTGGTGATGGTGGGAGTCTGAATGAAAAAAAACCCTGCAGGTAGTGCTGCTTGGACCTGAACATCCAGGAGTTCCCTTCCTGAATGTGTTGAGCAACATGCTGAAGTTTTCATGCAAACAGTGAAAAGAAAGAAACAGCTGCTGAGGGTACAGAGCCCAAATGCATTTACAGGAGGAACTGCTTTTATCCCACTGCTGCTTCTTGGCTCCTGGAAGTTGCAGGCTTTGGTTTCCTTGGCCCTGTGAATCCCAGTGTCCTGTTAGCATTTCACTGCATTGCTTCTTTAGCTCTGCATGGCAAGTAACCCCTTCAAACTCTCATTTCGTGACATGCTGTACAGCAGCATGTAGATGGATTTGATGCTGCCCAAAATTCTTTGTCGTGCTGTATCACGGAATCACAGAATGGCCTGGGTTGAACAGGACCACAGTGATCATCTTATTTCAACCCCCTGCTACGTGCAGGGTCACCAACCAGCAGACCAGGCTGCCCAGAGCCACATCCAGCCTGGATATCTGTTGTCTGCAATAATGGTTTTTTGTTATAGTTAAACTTCTGGGGTTTTGACAAACAGCTTCTTAACATTCTCATTTCAAATATCTGGAGAACTAATGCTCTGCTTTATCTAGCTTCCCCATTCTGGAATTGCATTACAATTAGGAAGATAAAAACCACAAATATGTGAAGCCTACAGCTTACAAAAAGTATTTAAAATTGCATATGAACTGCTTGCGTTTTGGGTAAGCTTAAGAAAAACACTTAGAGGTCTTGTCTTTCCCTCTAGGTTTGTCTGTCCTGGAAATCTGCCTAATTATAGCTATGAAACACTTAAATGAGGTTTATGAAGGAGAGCCATTTAACTTCCAGATGGTTTACAATGGTGAGAGCAACGCATCAGTTCTACGTACAATAAATCTCTCGCTTCACCCCAAGTAACTTTGCCTGCCTCTCACCTCTGCAGAATTTCAGAAGTTCATCCAAAGGAAGGCACACTGCATGTACAACTTCGAAAAGCCCGTCGTTATGAAGGTAAACCCGAGACGTGCGTTTTTCTGAAGTATTTAGATGCGTTTTTGGCAGGTGCGCGGGCAGGGCGGGCGGTCACACAACGCGCTGAGGCGGAGCTGGAGGCCGTGCCGGCAGAGCCGTGCTGGGAGCAGCCGCAGCCCCGCTTCGTGCTCTCGGTGCTGCACTGCCCTCTGCTGGTCTCTGCCCGCTGCGGTCCGGCAGGCACTCAAATGTGAGTGCGGCGCGCTGCGGGTTCTTTGGTTCTCAAATGAGCACCACCGATTTAAGTGTGGTGGCCGGCAGAAATGAGTGTTAGCACAGGTGGCTCGTGCTCCCACAGGAGGCATTTGTGTGTCCGTGGGGATGCGTCGCTGTCCTCAGCTTGCTTGTTTGCTTCTGCTGTTTGGTAGTGCTTCCCAAATGTTACCACATCAAAAACCTGTTTTTCTTGGTCCACTTCTGAATAGGTCTGAGTGGAGTTCTGAGTCAGTGTGTGGTGTAGTAGGACAGTATTTGCCTCCGACCAACTACAATCAGAAGTGCAAACTGACAAATGTCACTTTGGTTACCTGGTGCTCGCTGGGGCTGCTGGGCTGTTGCTCTGTTTTTGGCTGGGCTCAGGCTGGGCTCTGGGTGGCATCTCTGTAGGGCCCAACACGTGGCTGTGCAGGTGTGTTCAGTTCATGAACTTAACTGCAACCAGCAGTTCAGTAGTCCAAAGCTGCTCTGATCTTGTCACTTCTAAGCTGAGTTTGATAGTATATACAAAAGATTTTAAGTATGCTTTTCTTAGAAAATACTATTATTCTATTCATTTCTTGTGGCTTGCTGTCTACCAAAATGGGCATAGGGCAGAACAGAGCTGGTGTTTAATGTCTGTCTGTTGCTGTAGCACATCACAGGCTTCTATTAAAACAGCATCTCGTGTGTCATTCAAACCAGCGCGGCTCAGAGCGATGTTGTCTTCATTCTCATCTTTTTTTTTTGTTTGCTTTCAGGCATTTGAACACTTACTGCAGCTGGAATTAGTGAAGCCCATAGAAAGGCCGTCGGTGCGTTCTCAGCGAGAGTACCTCTTAATGGAGCTGCTTTTGGACAACAACCAAATCATGGATGCTTTGCAGGCGTATCCCAACTGCCCCACAGACGTCAAGCAGTGGGCAGCGTCGTCGCTGAGTTGGTTGTGAACGTCTGGAACCTCACAGCACACTGCATCAGGACATGTGGAGGTAACTGCAGTCTCTGCAGGATGTCACACCCCCAATCCGGGGGTCAGATGAATAAATTTTTGCAAGGTTTCTTTGCTGTGCTTGACCAGTTGTTTTTGCATTTGTTTTAATTTTGAAGAACCACGGTCCTACGAACATGTAATAGCAATGAATTTGAAGGCCTTAAAAGCACTGAGCTGAGCTAAACCCTTTTCCTCACTATTTTTACTTTGTAGAGATCAAAGCACTTGCTCTTCTGAGTTTCATCATTTCAGATTAAGACTGCTTCAGCTCAGTGGCAAACTGCAGCAGATGTTGTGGCTTTCAGGCTGTAGGTTCTGATCCATCTGCAATACAACTTTGTCAGGTCAAACCTTCACTCACAGCCAGCTTCATCTGCTAAGTGGTGTTTTTATGTGAAGCTGCCTCTCTTACCCACCCACTCTGTGTCCTGCTGCTTTCCTCCTCTGCTGCCTTACTTTCGAAGGTGTTGTCTGTGCATCTTACAGGACACAGCGGTGCTTTGAAAGGCAGCAAAATATTTAGCAGGAGAGTCATGACAGTGATGTGGTTCCTCCAAGTGGTGGCTTAGGCAACGTACGTGAGACTATCAGGATGCAATGGAAACCAAGTGAAATTGGTTGCAAGGTTTTTTAAGCAGAAAAATTTTTACAGAAAGAGAAGTATTTAATCAGCAACAACAGCTGGTTCATTCTGCAGTCCAGTGAGCATAATTCAAAGCTGCCATTTATGAGCTAATTTGTAAAGCCTGGTGTTAGCTATCTGCTCCTCCTCTTATGTCCTTTGGAAGGAAAGAGTGGGGACAGGAGCAGAAGGCTGGGGACTGCAGGACTGCGCATGGGGATGGAGAAAGGTTGCTTGGAGCAGCTTCTCTCTTCTACCTTTGCTCAGACCCCTGTTGCTGAGGGTCAGGGGTGGGAAATCTGAGACCCTTGGTCCAGAACAGGACAGCAATGCCAGGAGGAGAGCTATCCCAGTGCCGGGGGAGATCTGCACCTCTGCTGCAGACTGCAGTGCTGTACTTCTGGACGAGGTCACCGTTTGCACAACTCTGCCCACTGAGGCTGTGTTAGAGCTCCTCTGTGCAGGTGGAAGTGGCTTTATTTAGTGGTCTTGAACCCACGTATCTGATCTATGCTGAAAGTGTGATTTACAATTTCACAGAAAACCAACAAGTCTGACTTCAGTCTAGTGCCACTTGTAGGACCAAATGTACAGTTGCAATACAGCAGGCTGGGGAAAGAAAATAGAATAGGATGGTAGATATCTCCAGCCTAAAGGCTGGGCTGATGAAGCTGAATGTTTTCAGAGTTTGAGCTCAATTACCTGCAAACCCTTCCAACCCCCCTCCTGTGCTGCGCAGTGCTGCTGGGGGCACCTGAGTGCTGGTGAGCAACAGCAGCTCCTGCAGAACTGCTGGGGAAATGACTGCAGAAGTAGAGAAATAGCTGTTTCTCCTCTTCAGGTGTCACAAACTCAAAACAAGCAAAAAAAGCATCTGCGAGTCGTAGTAGTCACATTTTTTATTTTAACTTTTGGGGGAATAGGGGAAAAAGAGCATACATTTGTATTTGTACAATATTTAACAATCACTTTATCGGGAGGGGAGGGTTTGTTTTTCGTACTTGCAGAAAAACAGCAAGCACATCTGACAGTAGTACAACAACCTGTGCCCAAAACACTGACAAATACAAAGAGTAAAGTTAAAATAATTGCTTACCAAAGTCTTGAGAGGTAACGAATAGTTTATGGACTGAAACTGCACTTAAAATAATAATTAAAAAAAAAAAAAAGTACTGCTGGTTGAGTATCTGAGGTAAAAGATGTTCCATCACGGATGCTACTTGAATCGTTTTGCCCATGAACCCACATCACAGCTTTCTGCATTTTGTACCAAGTGTTCCTAATAAACGGCGTCGTATTAAAAAAGGCTACAAACGAGAAGCTGGAAAAAGAGCAGAGTGAGGGCCCTGTTCTTTCTGGCCAGTGCGAACACGAGCAGGAGCTTCCTGGCCGTCTTCCTGGCTGGTTGTGTTGTAGTGAATGCACCAATGTTGGTCTTTGGACTGACTTCTCCTCAGGAGCTGAGGTACCGGGGAGCTTTGCAGCGCTCAGCCACGCGTTTGTTCCTAAAGAACACAGGGACAGCAGGCACTGACTGCACGTGGGTAATGCTGAAATGCTTCCACTGCATCGACCTCGCTGCATCCTGCTTGCATTTATGCTCCAAAAATGCTGGCTCTGACATTTCTCAGCTTGCACGTTTAATGCTCCAGCAGTGAACCAGAAGTTAACCGGAGTTGCCCTGCGAGAGCAGCTGTACCCAACCCAATTGGAAAGCATTTGTACTGTGAATATCTTTTTTCACAGCTGCACTGAAATATGCTGTTGCAAATCAGGAAATTCAGAGTAGCGCAGTATTTAAAGCTCAGATATACCCCAATGCAGTTTTAAAACACAAAGAAAAGCAATCTTGGTTTCCTGGGGCAAAGCTCAGCATGTGCAGGGGTGCAGCTCTCTGCTGCCAGACCCTGCAGTGGCTGAAGCCTAGAGGACAACACAAAAGTGCTGTGTGTTTTGGACAGGACCACTCTTTGCTTGAGAATTTGGCCTGTATTTATTCTACTTCTGCTGGGAAACGGGTTGAAACTCAATGGGAGCACAAAGGTTTTTAGCAAAATACAAATGGATCCTTATTTGTTCAGAACTCAGCAGCTCTGTTTATGCCCTGCTGAGTGCAGAAGATGGCATCCATGGAGTAAAAATGGAAGCAAAATGAAAACGTCAATTCAAGTGGCCACAAGCAGCAGCTTTTCTCTTTTTATGACCCAGCTGAACACCATGGAGCTGCACCCTGCAGTAGCAGCAACCCTTCTGAGCCACATGGAACCTCAGCAGAAGGCCGAGCAACAGTGTGACACAGCACAGGGAGTGCAGCACAGAGCACCACCGCAGCCCTGCCTTCCCTCCCTGCTGAGAGCACACTGACCTACGTCCTGTTTGCTGTAACCTCCATTATTTTTGCCAGAGATGAAGTCCCTGTAGAACAGCACCTTGGGGCTGTACAGACCAATCTTCCAAGGTAACGTTCACAGTGAGCCCCTAACTGTAACATTACAGGCTAATTTCCAAAGCCCTCCAATGCTCGGTGTGATAACAAACACGCGGTGATAACAACGCACAGCACAGCACTGGCTGACATCAGTTCTGTAATCCAGAGGTTTAACGCATTTATTGTACTCTGTGTAAAGGACCCAATAAACCTGGTGGAGCAGTACTTCTGAGAAGCACTTTGGCACCTATCTACCAGTCCATTTATAATTTACATGTAAGGCATGACTTCTGAAACTCAAAAATAACATTGGAGTCGTGAAAAGCAATTTCAGTGTTCTTCCCTACGTTTCTGCCAGTCTGCGGCACGGACAGCGGTATTCGTTACCTCTGATTTGTCATTGCATATTTAAGTTACACTGTGACTGAATTATCCCTGACATCTGTAAGTGTTTAGCATCTGAAAAGTGTGGCGGTGGTTTCAGTTGGGGTTGGAGAAGCCCGTGTATCACAGACAGCAAGCAGTACGCTGATAAGATGGCACCAACTTGAAGTAGAGCGAAGATGCAAATCTCAAAGCAGAGAGGAAGGAATTTGGGGTAACTGAGCTTCCTGAGGTGATCCTGAAACAGAGACACAGAAGCCACTGCATCCTGTTTAGTGAGACAGAGAACACGCTAGGCAGACCTCGTCACAAACATAAATAGGAAAAAGAACTTCTCTTTAAAATAAAATAAAAAAAGTCTAAGATCTCAGAGCTTTCCAGTGTCACAGCTCACAGAAAATTAAAAAAGTCATGCTTAAGCTTTCAACTATTCCTCAGACACAGCAAACCTAAATAGCATTCCATTAAATAAATGTATGAGATACTCTGGGAAACAGAGGGAAGAGAAAAAGCTTCAAACTAAAACAGGGAGGAAAAGGTCGTTTCAATAAACAGCACTTTTTTTTTTACACACAACAGGCTAGTACAAGAAAAAGGCTAAAAACACTGCTTTAGGAATGGCCATTTACTGTTGGCATGAAGCATAGCTTACCCTTTTTAAATAACACAGTGAATTTGAAATACATCATTTACAAAACACGGATCAATTTATTATTCCAATTTTGTTAGTGTTGTCAATCTCATAATTTAGCAGAGGTGGAACTGAGGTATACCTTGTTGAGGGAGGTTAAGTAATACTTGGAAGCCTCTTTGCTATATCCCACTTGATTACTTTTGTTTATGTACACCGAACAGCAGCACACTAAACATTCACAAGCTGTGTCATATTGGCATTACAATAGTCATCTTTATAAACAACAGCAAATGCAATAAAAACAAGTTACCCTTTTTTTTCTTTTTTTTTTTTTTCTTTTTAAATCTGAAATGAAATGTTTGATTTAAAAAAAATAACAGTAGTTCATTTAAGGAATTAGTCTCTTCTGACAGGTATTAAGAAATCTGATGTCAGTTTTTAAAACGCTCCGTTAGCCCATCCAGGTCCGCTCTTCGTTCCAGGCCCTGAGCAGCACACTGCCACCTCATCACGTGTCCTTCCGGCGTCAGCAGGGAATGCAGAAAGTCTCATGGATTCGTGTGTGGGAGGAGGAGGGGGAGCAGAAAGGGAAACACCTCCTGAAGATGCTCCCAGAGACCCCGCGGTCGCTTCACACAGAACACAACGACGACAGCAGTCCCGTTAGCTTTAGCAGCTCCAGTCGAGAGTCCCGTTGGTCAGTGACGTGACCAGTGCAACTATCATAGACTGGATTCTTTGGGAGGAAAGTCAACATTTGTCACCATTGTGACCACAGTCACAATGTCCTCTGTCGTTATAATGTTAGTTAGTTTTTGCATCTGAATAATGCGTTCTTCTACGCACCCCGCCGACAGCCTGGCTTCTGCGTCGTGATCCCAGCACTCCTCGATGGTCTCACAGAGCATCGCCATTCCCTGCGGGCAAACAGAGGCAGGGTGAGGGAGCGTGCCACGAGCTCAGCAAGCTCCGTGCAGGGGAACTCCCAGCAGCAGGCTGCGGTCTAAGATACATCTGCCTCGTTTTATCCCTGTGGCCAAATTTGTCTCCAAAGCCAGCACGTCGTGGGCCTTACACCTTGTTTATTTTGTGCCCGACGCTGCCATCTGCTGGCAGCCGTTGTGGAACTTCGTAAGGTCTCGCACTCAAGAGGTGAAGCTACGCAGGGACAACGTGAAACCAAACGGTACAGAAGGGGATCTGCACCCGCCGCAGCTCGTTTCTCTCCAGCTAGCACAGCAGTGTGCTGATTACAGGGAGCAGATGGCAGCGCACACATTTGCCTTGCAGACACTGTCATCTATTGTTTCCAATAACCCATTTTTTTGAAAACAAAGCAAAACAAAACCAATCAAAACAGTGCAAGGAATGCACAGCAGCATCAGTGCAAGTCTCCGGCCCAAAGCCAACTCAAGAAGTTACTCTTCCCTCACAGCCCCCTGAATTTCCCACATGACACTGCTCACCCTGTGTTACTGCATGCACTGCCTGGAGCTTTCATGGAGGAAATCAAGACTATTATTTCCTACGTTTAATTTTATCATGCATGATTTCATTTCAGACATAAAACCAAAGAATCTTTTCTTTAACCAAAAAAAGTACTTTCAATTCACTCAAGATGAGAAGGAACTTCTTTATGGCGTTCATTTAAGTTTGACTATGCTTAAATTCTTCCTAAAAGACAACTGTGTGAACGCCACCCAGGATTAACACTACCTGAAATTCAAATCACAGCAGAACCTGGTGCAGTACTTATGCTGGACACCATAAAAACTTGTCTGCTTATAAAATTTAGGAGAACTGTTCAAACTTGAAATACAGCACCAGTAAGAACTACTTACAGAATGCTTTTGCCAACACTCTCTTAGAACAGGTCTCTTCTTTTTATGAACCACAACTTCCTGCATGTCTTCAAGGGAAGGATGCTGGCCAATTTCTTCTTCAAATGGCAACATGTATTCATCTACAGGGCCTGGAGACAAACAAACAAACAGATAGCTAAACCACAAGTTCTGCTTAAAGGAAAGAAGATTTCTGTGTTAGAAACGTAGCCCATCAGAGGCTTACGGTGTAGTTTCACTTCCGGTGCTGCTAAAGCTCACACTGCGCCAGGCGAGCAGCAGCTCAGCCCCTCGCTGACAGCTCACAGCCTTTGCTCTCCCACCCATGGCAGCCACACACAGGGTACACAGGGAAAGGAGGAAGAGGAATATGAACAGAGAAGCACAGCACAGAGCCCACCGAGGCTCAGTGAGCACTCCAGGTACGTGTAGAAAACAAGGCAGTTCAGAGACAGAAAGCAGCTGTGAATGCAGAGCTGCACACAGCTGTGACTTGGGAAGGCTGCTTTCCTTTCACATCTCCCTCACTTTCTGGAATAATAACCACACCTGCCAGAGAGATCTACAACACACTCCTAGTAAGATTTAGGTACGTATGTTTTACAGTACAAGGAGGCAAGAGAAATCAATACAGAATGTGGGTCTGCCTCCGAGAGCGCATCGATTCCGTTAGTAAACGGCTTAACATCTTTAAAAGGGCAAAAGCCTCCCTCGTGGCTCCCACTCTGCGAGGAGTATTTGGAGCAGAAAAGCACTGAGCGGCCTCACGCTCATCTCAGATCTCTGCTACACCCTGGCTTTGCAGTGGATGTTTTCCAGCTGCAGTGAGCGGTCCAGGAGAACTCTCATGACAAATGGTAGCAGAAGCCCAAGCAGAGCTTTCATAGTTAGTTTCATTAAAGACTTCACTCCAAATTGAACTGTCCCCAAATATTTTGAGCCTCATCTTTTGTCTTGTCCTGCATTAATGCTGGACACTGTGAGAACTTGTCTGCTTATACAATCGAAGAGAACCGTTCGTATTGAAATACAGTACTGGAAATCTTTTCTTGATAGCTTAAAAACTGAACAGTTTGCTTCATGGAAAAATACACAGCTGTGACAGGCTCCCAGCTAACAGCCCATGCTGCACACTGCTGACACAGCCGTGTTTTCAGTCTCTGAGCTATCAGCAATTCCTGACACCCGTTAAAACTCACATCACACCAGTGCCAACAAAGAGAAGGACTGGGCAGGGAGGCACTGAGCTTCCACAGCAGTGTCTCACTCACGCCTACAGTTAAATCAGCAGCAGAATCTTCTTCATTTCTCATTCCTTTGCTCACTACCATCCTTAATGCACGCTGTTGCACGCATACAACCTACCTTCCTTTTTCTTCCCATTTAATAAAGCATTGCAATCAGGTATTTTGCTCACCATCTGAGGCAGTGCAGCGTGATGCCAGCTCCCAGAGGACCAGGCCCATGGCATACATGTCTATTCTCAAAAACGCATCCCTTTGGAAGTTTATAGCACCTTCTAGGACCTCAGGAGCCATATACCTTCGTGTGCCAACCTGGAGAGACACAGACATAACAAAATTGCACGCTCAGAACCAATGTGCCCACTATAACCATTTTATTGAGATGGTGCTTATTAGAAAAATAGTGTAGAGCAGCACTAACTTTTGTCCGAGATTCAAACCAGCCACGGCTATCTTGGCTTACAACTAAATCTTATTCTTCTGGAATAAGAGGAAGTGTTTTTGTGCTTCTTTTTTAAACTTGGCCCTACGAGGGATATTTATGAAGCAGGACAGTCTGAATATAATTTCAAATAACAGATTTCTACAAATAATTCAATGTACTTGCTAAAACTGTTCCTTATTCCCTTTCAGGTTGCAGGAAGGCCACTCATTTTTTGATATTCTGGATACATTCTTTGAGAATTATTGCAGTTGCACATAAAGATGTAGAACTTGCTTATGCCTCTGCCCCCGACAGAAGTAACAATACCAAAGGAAAACCAATTTAAACCTAGAAAGTTATATGGAGACATTCATGCAAATCTGGATGTTAAATGGAAACTCTGGGGCTACCCCTTCATTGTGCCCACAACCAACAGATGCAATTATGTCACTGAATAAATCAGAGCTTTCACCATGTCTGAACATTCAGCCTCCACAATAATAGATACGTTTCTCTTAAATGGTGCTACTGAGGTTTTATAATCCTAACATAAGGATTTTATTTTTATCCCTAAACTGAAATTCTGCCTCAAACAGGGTAAATTTAGTTTTTCAGAAACCAAAATGCTCCAGGCTCAAGCTTGTTATTTAAGAAGTACACGACACAAAGCCAGTTCCCTGCTGCATGGTAAGCACTGAATTCATAGCAGAGGGACAGGCAATAAACTCATCTCCCTGTGCTGCATCTGTTTTGCCCGTGATGGGAGTTGGTGAGGGATCTCCCTGTGCTCATCTCAACCCACAGGCCTTTATCTCTTGTATTTTCTCCCCCTGTGCTTTCGAAGCAGGGAAGTGAGAGAGTGGTGAGGTGGAGCTGAGCTGCCCATCAGCGTGAAATGGGAGGAAAGGAGCGAGCAGTGAGACAGGGGCAGGGGACAAAAAGCTGTCATCTTTAATTACCTACAGCACGGAGTAACATTAATTGATTGTGTGAGCAGAAGGTCAGAATTGCCATCTCTCTTAAAGGTCAAATGGAGCTGATGATACAGCATCCTTCACATGAAGAAGGCACACACTATCAATTTCTGTTCACACCCGGTTACAGTTGTGTTGTTCCTGTAAACAGTCCATCCTTACCTGTCCATGTGTATCTCCTGCAGATTTTCCAGCCTCAAACTTTAAAGCTAGACCAAAATCAGCAATGCAGGCTGTAAGGTTGTTTTTCAGCAGCACATTCTTGCTCTTGATGTCCCTTTCAAGTTAAAGAAAAGAATTAGAAATCCAGAACATGAAATATCATATGAAGTGATATATATATATCTACATACATAGTATTAAGAAATACCACACAGAACCACCACTTACAGCATGTTTCCATCTGAAGGCACTCAGTATTACTTACACATACACACAGAAGTGTGTAAGTTGTTTCAAAAGCTGTACTGTCAGTCATTTTATATACTGCATAGGATACTTCAGTGACTGCGTAAAAACAGTCACATTAATTGCAATCACCCCGCTGCCCTCTATAAAACATCAAGCTTTCTGCTTAGGCCGGGCAGATTTTCCTTATTAGGCTCCTGATATCTACAGAAGGAAGTTATCACAGTAATTTCTGAGTACTTTGTATCCATCCATATTTCACGTCCTTTGGCTCCAGGTTAAACATTAACCATCAGCTGCAAATCCCTCACAGCACCGTACCTGTGTGAGATGGCGGGTTTATGTCCATCCTTTAGCCCTGGAATATCCTCGTGGAGATAAGCCAAGCCTCGAGCCATGGTCTGAGCAATGTGACACAGCTCGTTCCAGGATACCACGTTAGCCTTGAGGAAGTCAGTTAATGAACCCTGTGTGGCAAAAAAAGAACAACGCTAAGATAAATTTCACTCCCATCAAGCCGTAAGGAAAACCTCTACATAGCCTGCATCCTAAAATACCATGCTATGCTTATCTGCCTTCCTGTTTTGTGATACATCGTATCATTGCACACACGTATCTACCGCCGGCTCAAACTACAACGAGAAATTAACCTTCACACCATCTTTGTGGATAGAATGGAGATGTGCCCATGTGTCACTTCGATAACCGGGCAGCAGAAGTCAACTCAAGTTCGTGGCACACATGCCAACAATCTGCACACAGCAGAAATAGGAGCTTACACAATTAAGTTCTTTACGAAGAAGACAACCCTGCTTTTTTAGGGCGGTTTATGGCCTTCCAGCCACAGGAAACTGCAGGTTAGATTCACCTTCAGGAATCTGCTCAACTGTGGACGTGCCCTCTGAGCCCTTTAACTGATGGTGTCTTTTCTCTTGGACTAATGACTGTGAATCCAACATCCAAGTACATATTCTGAATAGAGAGAGACTGTGAAGCAAAATCTAGTCAATAGAAAGCACTTCTCAAACTCACTTCCACTTCCCCCCACGTGCTCCTGGATTTACTATGGATTTACACTCCAGCTTGATATGTCACTGTGTCACATGGGAAAAGCCAACAGAAAAGGGAAGAAGGGACTGAATGCTGTCAAAGCATAGAAACTACATTTTAAAAATAGATGTATTTTTTGTATTTTCCAGAGTCATCTCAGATAAACTCTCGGACAAAACCAAAACGACAGCAGTATCCTTTCAGAAAGGCAGATCAGTTTGGTGTTACCCCACTGTCTGTGAAGGTCTGCAAGCAGTTGATAGTTTTAATCTTCTCAGCAATTAAAGAAGAGGCATGAATGGGACAAAAATGCCAGAACTGAAAACATTACAACACAATCTCCACGAGATGGAGTTCTACTTAATTCAGGCAAATTTAGATGAGGGCCATGCAAAACTAAACATGCTGTGAGAAGCACAAAGGCAGAACAGTTTTTTCTATGTTTTGTAAACCAGCTTCTTTACTAAGCACAGACTGACGACAACTGTATCAGCTAGCTGAGAAGAAACTGAAATCAATCCATATCCAGCAGAAGTTAACGGTAAGTGAAAGCTATTTACATTTTGTTCAACTACCTGAAGGTCGTATTTGCAACAAACCTTTTCGTGAAATGCTGTAATCAACCACAGATCCACATCAATGCTGGTGCCTCGTTTCTCTGCACCGATGAACTGTAAGATATTGTCGTGCTTCATTCCAGGTAGGCTGTAAATTTCAT
Source organism: Lagopus leucura (assembly GCF_019238085.1). Classification (NCBI taxonomy): domain Eukaryota; kingdom Metazoa; phylum Chordata; class Aves; order Galliformes; family Phasianidae; genus Lagopus; species Lagopus leucura. The sequence continues at coordinate 2,145,782 of NW_024962273.1, forward strand.
ATTCGTTCTGCCACGACTGTTTGTCCTTTAAACAAGCAAAACCAACACCAAACACCAAGTTAATACCACAGTCAGAGGCCCTCTGTCAGACATCTCCTCCTGTAGTTCCCCATGCACTGCTAAGTGGTCTGTCATTATGATGAAAACCTGTTGGTTTTGTTTTATTTGTAATCAAATCAGGGTTTATTACCTATTGGAAAGAGTGGTAAAAGCACAGTGTACACTGTCAGCATTATGAGATTAATTACTTTGAAATGACAGATGTTTAGGTACAGTATTCAGTATTAAATATTTAGAAATGCTACTGGTTCTACATACTACTCAACATTTACAAGAACAGAAAAATGGTCTTTCTTCACATATATTACATGTTCAGCACAGTGGAAAAATGTCTGAAAAATTAAGTATGTTGTATCATCTGGAAACAACACCAGCTATCAGATACAGGAATCATGGAAACACAGAAAGCTGTAGATCTGGATTAGAGTCTGCACTCTGCAAGTCTTCACAAAGCTCCAGGTAGCAGCAGTGGCTGTTTGTAAGTGAGGTACCATCTACCCTGGTGTCACTGCATGTGACAGTCCTGGACTCTATGTAAATTTGCCCTTACTGTTGTGAGCACAACCTGTTTTAAACATGGCTTTCAGAGGGTACTTGCTGGGAAGTCAACAGTATTTCATTTAAGTGGAACAATCACCTCACAGGGTTGCATTGCAGAACATGTTTACTGGCTTACATTCACTCCAAGTACAACTTAATTAGATCTCAAGTGATGGAAAGATGTGAGAACAACAGCAAGCAGTATTTAAGTGTTCACGTTCAGGTATTTTTATTGTCTTTGCTTTAAGGCTGCACAGAATTCAGGTCTCGTTGATAAACACTTTCTGCATTTAATAAAACCCCACATGCTTTGGCTGAAGGTATTTCCCACACCTGAGAACATCTCTGCAATAACTAGACTTACCGTATGGGATGAAAGTTCTCTAAAACAACAGGTTCTCACTGTGACTAGAAAACACAGCTTGAAGTACAGTAAGTTGGCAGTGCAGGACACAAAGAACTTCTGCCTACCTGGATAGGGAATATTTTGACTGCAACATATTCATTCAGCAGCTGAGCTTTCCACACACACCCAAATCGCCCCCTGGCTTTGATCTCTAGCAACTGCAGTGGCTTCAAACCCATCAATGGTGAAGGCGGTGGTGGTCCAGGATCCTGAAATTAGGTAAACACCATTAATTAACGCTGCTATTACAATACGTGTGATCTAGAAAGGAAAGCCTTGTAAACTGAGACTGGGCAGCATATACCCAACCCTCCTGCAACAAATTCCCCCAAACAAATCAGAAACAAAACAGCAACTCTTCTCCACAGGAAGGAAAAAAAACAACCAAAAACAGACTGTGAGACATGCTCAGAACTATGTGCAAGCAACAGCATGACAACAGTTACAGTACACGTCTGTCTAACCAGGTATGAAAGCACAGCAAAAATTAAGGGATAAGGATAATTAAGTTACACTTGGTACCTTTTTAAGCGATGGAACTCAACCAAACAGCTTTGCTTTCCCTCACCCTGCCTTTACCACGCTCTCCTGAGCCCTGCTCCCACAGCCCCCCAGTGCTGGGGCACAAGGCTACAAAGCACAACCCTCCCCCATCAGTGATGGTTTCCTTCAGAAGCACTGAAGCATGCACCCAGTGCAGGACACGACACCCAGCACCCCCAGCCCCTCATGCTGGGGTGAGGAAGCACAGAACCAACGTTCCAGTGCTCTCCAGAATGGGATTCCAGAGAACACCTTGTTCTTTGTATCTCAACGTTTGCACCCTACTGATGGACTGAAACAGTACAACGCACCTCCTACTTAAAGCATACGCGTCACCTGAATGCAACAAGTACATTTTCAACTTCGCTGCCCCAGTGGTGCTCCCTCCTGGGCTGTCCTTTCCTTTCGTCCCACCATTCAAGGCAGCTTGTACACAATTTGTTTTCGTCCCCACCACCAACCACATGCGATGCCCCTGCCTCAAACAGCACTGCTCTACCCAGAGTTAGGGCCCTCCTGCCTGATATCTGCCTGCTGCAGAGTGGCTCTGGAGGAGGGCTTGTCAGCACTGCCACCAAGAGCAGCAGCCCCATCCTACCATTCTTCCCTCCCTCCTCAGTGGTGTTGCCATTGGTGATGGCACATGGGCAGACAGACAGTGGATGAACAGTGTTTGTGGCAGCACGGCTCAGCAGAGGCCTTACGTTACAGATGAAAGCAAGAACCTAGAAATGGAAGGCAGGTATTGCTTCTCAGTGACTCCTGCACTGCAGAATACCAAGTGTGCTCTTCAAATGCCCAAAATGTACAATTCCCTTCTGCTCCCCCCCCACCAACATCAAAATCCTCGTGCATGTTAAAGACATTTGCTGAACAACTGTGCTTTGAAGCACACTTCACTGCTGGGAGAATGGAGACGAGAGTTTCTCACCAATACATGTTCTGAGCAGTTTAAGCACAGTGATAAATAACCATACTCTCTTTCTTGCTAAGGAATAAATGCATCCTTTAAAAAAGGACTAGTTTCATCAATAGTTTCCTATCAATTCAAATAAATTAATCAGAAATTGGCACCTGTAGAAATATGATATTGAAATACAAACTGGAGAAGTTACAATACTGTCCTCTAAAAACTATGAAATGCTTTTGCCAACGCAATTGATAGATGCACAGATAAAGCTGTGATATCAACGTAGCTGGGTTCATTTTCTCTTGTGTTTATCTGGCTTGAAGTTCAAGAATTAAAACCTGCTTCTAACACAAGATAAAGTTCTTGTTCCTGGAGCTGCTGATACACAGCCATGCAAGTTTCCTCTACTGCGCTGCCCTTCATTTGGTGCCAAAGCCCTGTATGAATATTTCAGGCAGCAGGGAGCTCACTGTCCTCAAACTGAAGCAGTGACAAAAATGGCAAAAGCAGACGTGCAAAGCCAGAAAAGAGATGCCCAGATTTACTCACAAAAGCCTATTTTGAGTACTACAAAGCTGTTATTTTTAAGGCAGTGTGGCACCCAGAGATTGAAGGCCACGCCATCACACAACCTGTGTGACCAGGTTTCAACCTCGGGACTCACCTGAACTGAGAGAACCATCTGTGGGAATAAACCCAAACCTCCCTGGCCCCAGTGGCTTTCCTTTCTGCACCCCTTGTCCAAAGCAACCTGATGTATTTTGAAGCACGCCGCGTGAATATTCTTCCTTGATTGTGAAACAGAAAGAGCACTTGTGCCCCTCAAAGATCTGATGAGCACATCTGAACTGCAGCACCCATCACAAGAGAAGGCAGTCACCCCACGTCAAAACCAGCCAGCAAAAAGCACTGCTCCCTGCTTTCACTTGAACCCAGTGCAATCCTTTCCACATTCCCAAGCTCTGCATTTCCTACCAAGTCTGAGCATTTCAAAAATGTTCTCCCTCTGGGATCAAAGCTTTCTGCTCCTTGTGAAGAACTATCACAACCCTACACACAGAGCAGAACAAATCCTGATTTAAAATGAAAAGCAGAGCTGCCTTAACAGAAGCAGTTTTCAGGTTTCCTGAAGTGAGTGGGGAATGGTTCTGAAGATCAGCCAGAAGCACAACGACTGGGAAACTACAAATCCATGCCAAACACAACGAACTGGGTGGATTGTTTAAGGGCTGCCCCAACACCATCCATCAGCACGTCAGTGCCTCTCCTCACACAACAACTTAATCAGATGATTCCACATGTGTAACAGAGGGGGGAAAAAAAGGATCAATAACCCACATGTGGTTGTACAAAGATATTTCTCTCTTCTGACTCCAGAATAAACACAAGCTCTTAAACTTCAGAGCCCATGCACGTTCTCTGTGTTAACTTTAGCATTACTTCCCCTTGGTTACATTTACTCTACAGCTTATATTAGCATGTGGTCAACGAGTTCTCATTTCTCTCTTTCGAGTTCAGGTTTATTTTCAATCAGATATCACACGAAAACCCAAACAGAGTAAGAGTCAGAACTCAGGTTCTGTAATCTAGTCTGACTCTGTGACTTGCATCAAAATGTTATTAATATAAACAAGGTAGTAGCTTGTAGTCATAACACTTATTTTTCCCCAACTGGAATGAAGCCATATGAAGCAAAACAGTGCAAAGAACAGAATGATGATCCTTCACAGGTGTGAGATATTCAGAATATTTAGATAGCAACCTTCTATTTCCTTCTAAAGGATGCTCACAAGGCATTTCAGCTGTGAACATGAGACCTATGTAGAAAACATACAGACAACAAAAACGGAGCATTCAGACCACAGCTCAGATCCCGTTTGGTTTTTCAACCGAACAGTAATGAGAATGGTTCTAAATAAACAGTTCTCGGTTACTTGTAGTTTTTTAAATGAAGAACCATTCATTAAATGCAAGTAAAAATCACTTCTGGCCAACGATAAAGTCAAAGTGGAGACTGAATGGTGACAGAGCGCTTCTCTTCAGCTAACCTCTCTCCTCAAACCAAACCCCTCTGCTTCTCACACACGAGCCATGCCAGCTGATCACAGCAGGCAGCCCCAGCTGCAGGACTGCAGTGGACACCCAGTGCTGGGCAGGCCGTGCTGCTGCCCTGCAGTGAGGCAGAGGCTGCTCGCACCTCCTGCCCTCCCAGCACAGCCCCACACCTCTCACAGGGCTGCAGCAGGCTGGACGTGGCACTGGCTGCAGCGTTCCTGGTGCATTCCACACTGCTCCCTCAGATGTGCATCTCCATAGCCTGGGAAATCACAGCAGGCTTCAAGAAAGCCACGAGCAGCAGACTGAATCTCTGTTTTTCAACCCCGCATGCTTACAAATTTCTGGTCTAAAAATATGGAAAGAATGGAATTCGTACCAAAACAACTTCTTACAAGTCCACAGAAAGTTCCATAACCATGAACAAACATCAATGCATCTTACCTCAATCATTATATGAAAGGCGTGCTTGTTGAGGGGGAAAAAAACACAGGCAAAAGAAATTACTATTTACATCAAGAATGGGATGAGAAAACAGTTTATAAGAAAAGAGACAAAATAAATTGCTTGCAAATTAACAACAAAAATATTCATGGGGATAGCAACTTTCCTGTACTGGTAACAGAGCATTTAAAATGGAAAATAAAAACATCATTGATATGTCAGCAAAGAAAAAATGAGCAAAACCAAAGATTGTAATACAGACCATCAGCTGAATCGATCTCATAATTCAGAACAGAAGTGCCCATTATTGGTGCCTACACGAACGTTACCGCAGAACAGCGTACAAACACATGCAGAACATACTTACAAACACAAGTTATGCAACTCAGCTCGTTATGCTCCCAACTGCACAGTAGAGGGCACCGTTGCATTTCGTTTTTAAGCTAAGAGCCTACGCTGTAATTAGCATCTAGCTGTGGAAAATGGAAACTTTGAGATGTCCGAGTTACAACCAACGCTCGCTGACCAATAGGTCTTCACACACTGGATCTGTATCAGTAAGTTTATTCAGTAAATCCAAGTGGGACTGGGGCAAGTGAACCTGAAGATGCCACATCCCACACATATAAGGTACAATTATAATGTTTAAGACTGATTACAAACAAATCACGAGTTCACAGACCACTGGAGGAAACCTGTTACAAAAACAGAAGTCCAAGAGCTCTATTAGTGAAACTTAAAGCACATTTCAATGAGATGAGCTTGTTCACGCTGCTTCAAAGCAGGGAAGCTCAGAGCTGCCTTCATTACTCCCCCTCAGCTTTTGCCCCAGTCATTTTCTGTGTCCTTTACAGTTTGATCACAGTGCAACAGCATGACACCCAAGGCTTGAAGCTGCCACGTAGCAGCAGTCATCCCCTCCTTCTCCCTTTGCCTTTACATTCTTCAGATTCTACTGAGCTGGGGCCAACAACAGCCTTCCCTCAGCTCAAGAAGTGTCTAGCACACAGTTAGCATTATCTAAATAATTAATAATAGAAGGGCAGAAGCACTTCTTGAAGTCTAGATTAGCTGGGGTCTGATTTATAACTTGCTGTCATGTGGGTGGCAGGAACAGCCCTCCTGGGTCAGCCAGCACAGCCACAGGTGGCTGGAGCCCCTGAGCCCAGCACAGACCCCACAGCCCTTGTACAGCCTGCAGACACATCAGGCACTTCATCAGAGGGAGGAAACGCCATAAAGAGAACTAAAAAAACCTCTTCAACCAATTCTCTTTCGCTGACTGGTGGCCCCAGTACAACAGCAGCCATTCAGTGCATGCAGCTCAGACACTGCAGCACAAACTGCACAGCCCACGAGCACTGATGTTCCTGCTCCAAGCTGCCCATGTTCCCCTGCCTGAAACAACAGCCAAGCAAAATAACAACACTGCTCCATCTCTGAATCTGATAGGGAACAGCTTCTGCCCAGGCTGATAGCCACATCTATTATATGCTCACATTTCTATTGAAGCAGCAGATGAATAAACAAGCAGTGCTTGTGTGAAATACAATGTTGTTACTCAACAAATTTCGTTCCTCGGGCTCCAAAAGGAAGTTGTTTAAGAGTAATTTTTTGTGTCTGTTCGCTGCTACAGTCCTCCAGTTCCAAAGAATTATGTGAACTCTTCAGAGGTAAGTAAAAAGGCACAGGAATACAAAGTTTTTGCTCTTAGCACAGTGAGAAAATACACAGAAGGAATTCTGAAGCCCAATTCCAATGCCGACGTTGCTCCCTTAATGAGATCACCTCCCCCCCCAGACCCCAACACATCACACAAAGGACAACTTTCAAAGAGATTTATGCACACCACAGACGTTCTAATACTAAGACCACTGCCATTCAGATACAGACCACCAATTTTCATTAGATGTCCAAGTATCAGCAGGTTAAGCACTACCTGGCTACTACCAAAATGCAAATATACTCATTTCAGCAATTAATGCAACTCTTAGAAATAAAAGCTGGAAGCAATTGAGAGCCCCACAGAACAGCCACCATCCCCACAAACATAACTTTAGACTGGGAGTAGGGAAATGGCTGTGATATCTGTAACCACCTGGAAAAAAAACCCCAAGCAGTTTGTCTGAACTCCAGACACGTCACAAAAATCTGATTCCAAAATAAATGCACACCACCAATTCATTCCCTTGTTCCTAACTAGTGCCTTAACTATGGCATCTGCACCTTCACTTACAGTCCCTCAACCTCTTCAGAGAATGCAAAGTAAGAGGAATTGTTCTTGCATACCTGAGAGGTATCAGCCTAAAATACTCAGGAGAGCCTATCTAAGGACACACAGCACTGGACTTCGTGATGGAAAGTGACTAAAAAGCTCCCAAAGGCAGGTAGCTGATGGCACACCTGCCAGAAATGGCTGCTTCAGCCCTCCTGCGGTTGCTTCAGAGCACAGAGGCCATCTTTGATCATCTCTGACAAGTGTCCCTGAGCCAGGTATCCCAGCACCACGACCAAAGGATGGCATCAGAGCTTCCTCTTGTGTCACTCCAGCTATTGATCGGAATTAATTCTGGAAGGAATTCTCATTAGACCCGAAGGTACAAATGCCTCATGACAGAATATGAAGTCATGCAGTTTGGTTCTTCCTTTTTTAATACTAACATTGCCACTCATTTCACGTTAATGATTCATCAATGACCGGCAAGTACTCGACCTTCACTCCTTCCTAGCAAACCAAAGGCTCCAACCCAGCCTGTACCCACGATTCAAAAGAAGTTCTTCCCACGTCCATCCCCCAGCTTTATTTTGTTGAGCAATGCCTTCCATCTCCCACAGCTGCGTATTTTTCAAGTAGTCATAAACCTTCCTAAATCTGCAACGTGTTCTTGATAAAACATCTCTCCCTTTCTTATCCCTCATTTTTCAAGCGTTTTAATGGTTCTATTAAAATGGAACAACAGCAACAGAAGTGGCTGGAAGAGCAAAGTAGAAAAAAACTCAACACTTGATTTCATTTTATCATTCTTCAGCAGCCACCTGCAATTTTCTGAGCGTGGTAAAGGAACAGATTGTCCCAGAGATTCTAACAACACCAGGTAGGTTATTTGGCGTGCTCAAACTGAAGGAATAAAAACAGTAAGTGAAAATCTCCTCCAGTGCCAACCACAAAAATATTTACTCACTAGTACCCACACTCCCATGATTTTTTAAATAAATCATTTTCTTTCATTATTATTCATCCTTTGTTAAGTGGAACTGCTTTCAATTCTGACTTCTTACAGCTGAAACTGAAATAGCAAAATCATGATGTAGCTACATGGGCTTACTTGTACCTCAGCATCTTCAGGAAAAGCTGCACTGAAGGTGCTCTGATGGTGATAGGAGCAAGCCATCCAACACAGAGCACTTTCTGGGACTCAAAGCATCAAGACCAGAGCAGTATCTCTTTATATCTGATCCATGTGCTCCAATTAAGAGTAAATCTTGGTTTGTGCAACACAGGACTTTGGAAACAAGGCGTACCTTCCATATACGAGATGGAGCACTGAGGTTCATCCATATGGAGGAAGTAGTAAAAAAATGAATCATACAAGATTAATGTGCTCAGTATAGGTGAAAAGCTACACAAGGCAAGATGTACAAGGTAAAAAAAGCACGACCAAGCCTCTGTGAGAAGAGAAAGAAATGGTAGTTCTTAGGAATCAAGCTTGCTTTTAAGGATGCATATGGAAGCAAGTGGCTTTTATGTCACTGTTTAACACAGTGGCAGAGCTTAAACAGGATCTGTTCATTATGAGTTTTTGAATTTCCAGTCACACCAAACAGGTCCAGATCAGGGCTTTCTTCTGCTCAGCACTCAGACACATGCAGCATCTTTGACCCGAGCAACTCCAAATGTTTCAGAAGAAAGCACAAAAATAGGCTAAGAAAAATGACACTATGTGAATCTACAAAGCTTTTCCCAGCCCTCACAACAGATGACTCTTATTTTAAAAACAACACAAAACAAAAAAAGCAACTCTGTGATCCAGTAAGATATTCATAACTTGGGCCCTTAAAGTACATGAGGTTAATTTTTCTTTGCGCAGCATGGATGCAAAACGTTGGGAGCCACAGCTCTGCGAACTGATAAAAAACAGAAGTGTTACTTGTGTCAGTTATGCTATAAAATAGGTTGTGGTCCCATCCATCGGATGACAGAGTGGTAACACTGCAGTCACAATTAGCACTGAGTGACAACCCTGGCCCATGCTCAAGAGATGTAAGAAGATAAATGAGCATAGCAGATCAACTCCCTGCCATCCACGTTCACGTTTCTACCAGGAGAATCAGCAGGATGCTGCGGGGAAACCTGAAGTGCACCTAAACTGAGTGAGAGCTTCAGTCCACAAAGGCCACCGTGCTTCATTGCAGCATGCTCCGTGCTCAGGAGTGAAAGTTGGCTGAGCACGAGTAACTCTGAACAAAAACACACAGTTTCAAGTGTGTGGAACACTCAGCTGCCTTCCTGGTAAACTGATCAGGCATACGGGCTGTATGTTTGCTGCACGCTAAGTCCTAACGTAAATAGGATGAAAGAGCTCTGTCAAACTGTTTTACATAAACATGCATGTATTTTGCAAACCTGCATTTGCTAATAACTCACTACAGAATTTAAGGGGTGATAGATTTTGACAAAATTTGACAGTCAGCTTTAGCCAGACTGCAGACAGCAATGCACACAGTGCAACTGATGGTGGGGAGCAGAGACGAGATGCCTGCAGGGCAGGGGGGCAGTGGGACAGCAGGAGTGATCCAGAGCAGCTGCAGCCATCCAACTGAGACACAAAGCCTACCACTGCCATGTTAAAATCAGAATAACTACCTGGACATCCCAATGCAATCCACAGAGCTGTGGACTGAGGTCAGTGTGTGTCAGAACTGCCTGCCTGATGTGTTGTGATACACTTCTCTTTTCAAAAGAAAATGAAGTTGCTTGCATTTTCTTGGATGTCTGTCCTTTCTTTCATTTCCAAAATTCCTTCTAGCATATTTCTCCATCTTCTCTCTCTTCTTTTTCCTTTTAAATCTACCAAACAGTCCCTTTCCCTACAGCAGAATCACTGACTTTCTATTCACTTACTCTTTCTTTTCCTGATTCTTTCAACTTTTCTTATTCTCCAGTGTTTCCTCCTCTTGATTCTCTCATTTCTCATCCTCCCCCTTACTTTCTACAGACAGAAAGGTTCCTGCCAGGGCACACTGCTGCTCAGCACTCCCACTGCCATGCAGAACCTTTTCTTTTGTATCTCACACAGAAACTGATGTTTTCTACTGAATATCTGATATGCATCTAATTAAGCCATCCCACCGATTGCTACAGTAAGACTCAGAAGAATGCATTTGCCTATAGACTCTACTCATGCCCTACTTATTAAATATACTAATTAAATTATTTAAATATTTGTTTTATGGTTATAAAGCTACTAATACTGTTCCCTCTCTTCCTGTTTCCCCTGCTTCCCATTGAAATCAGCTGTAACCAAATTTTAAGTGGGAAACACTGCTCTGCTGTCTATGGGAGAATATTTCTCTCTCTTATTTCCATAATTTCATTTAGATTTTCAGGCAGAAGTCACTTTTCCTGACTTTCCACATCAAACCTTCATGCCTATTCAGCACAAGATAAGAAAATGTTATTACACCATAACTAGCTCATGCACCAACATATACTTATCCCAACAGATACAATCTAGGCATTAACGAACAGGTTATTACCCTATTTATTAAAAATTTATGACGTGTCCACTCCTGCACTGAGCATAAACCATGAAAAAAGAGCTACAATAAAAAGGAAGAAAATCAAAATTCAGGTATTTAACGTTTGCCTGCTTTGCTGACGCTGTCTGTAAGTCTAGAAGGGCAACTGATCATTCACACAACTGGGAAGTATGAAGTTAATCCTACAATGAAGACTGCTAAGATGACATAAAGAGCCAAACACAGAAAAATGGAAATGGATGCAACAGTTATGCTCGCAGATCTACATGAAGTTGGTTTGTTGCAGGAAATGCACTCTTTTCCCTCTGAACTATGCTCTTACCCTTTGGCATGTAGTTATGTCCGCTGCCTCCTCCTAAGCTTTTCTTATCTGTTACCATGAAACTGAAACCAAAACAATTTGATTTCTCAACCACAGGTAATAGTACTTCATGGAGCACCCTGACGTCAAGCATCAACACAGAAAAAACCTCACAGTAGCTGGCAGTACAGGGTAAATGCATGCAACCCTTTTAAAACACAATCCTACCAAAAATGGCAAATGTTTTACCTTCAGATAACCATCAACTGAATTGTCACTGCATGAGAGGTGAGCTATTGTAGCTGAGCAGTCACTGCACTGGCTTAGGGAGCTTCAGTTCAAACCTGACTCCAAAATCTCAGGTGTGGGACCTCTCTTACTTCAGTTCTGAGGATTTTGTTGTCTCAGCCTCATTCCTGAATGACCTTCTAATCTCACTTGAATCTCCGGACACAACTGAATAGAAGGAACCCTACTACATACTATCAGTTACATCCACAGGATCAGCTGGAGCCTGACAACAGCAGAAACTATGCACACACAGCTGTAGAAGTTGGTTTTGATGCCATGGAGCCAGTTTACATTTCAATTTTTAGGACAACCATCTCAAAATATTTCCCAGGTAGAAGAGAATGTGATAAAACTGAGACATAATAAAACAAGATGTAACATTTGCATGAAGAAATAAGAGGAAAAAGATGACAGGAAGAACAGAAGCCACAAGATGAGCTCAGCCCTTGGACTATGTCTCAACTATATATATTCTTTATCTTCCCTTTAACTGATACCTGTAGTTCAGTAGTTCAGTTCCATGCTTTTTTTCTTTAATAGCTATGCTTTTCCTGCTTCTATTTCCCATTTGCTGCAAATTGCCATTATGAATTAGCCTCTCTCCTTCATTTTTCTTGTAAGCTAAGCATCACAAAAGGCTCAGGAGCACATGAGAGCACCTGCACACAACATGCACACAAGCAGTGGGATGTATGAAATTCCCTCACCTCTCAGCAACGTTAAGCTGGAACTTCCGTGCTGTTTAGTTCCACACAGCCCCAAAACAGTTTTTTAAATAGATCCTCACTCATGCATCAAATATCAATTAAAATACACAAAGCTATGAAAGTAGAAGCTGAATTATTTGCTTTTGCTGATACCAAGCACTGACACCTTCAAATCAGCAATGCAGCAGGAGACCTCAGCCATGCAACAGATGCCCATTTCGTTCTCCTCTTTGCTGCAGACATGTTTGTTGTTTTCACTTTACCTTTCAAAAAAGAAAAATGAATGCAGCAACTTACCTGGGTTGGAACAAGTACTGGAGGATATGCTAGCTTGTGATGTCTGTACATCCAAAATGAAAAGAGCACAATCACTGCAATTCCCATTATAGGCACCAATGAATAAAGCAAGGTGTTGAATAGAGGTGGCTTCGGTGTGACTGGATTGGAAGTTGCTAAAGAGAATAAAAAACCAAAGAGTACATAACTCATAACTGCTGGAAAAATCTATCATCCTGACCTAAGCTTCATGCAATCAGTACAACAGGCTAACAACACTTGACTGAGTAGCATACTCTAATAATCAAACAGCTGTGTACTTGAAAGGCAGCATTTCAGAAGATGTGAAGATAACCCAGGTCTCTAGACTCACATGCCAGCGTGCCCAACTGCTTTGTGCTTCTGTGCTTGCTCTATCTACACTGTGTAAGAGATGTTTTTATTTTAAAAGATTGCAAGAATGCATCACTACACGAAGGAAAAAAAAAGAATCAATACAGAGGCTTCATCTTCAGAATGTAAACAGTAAGGTATCATTAGTAAGTAGTGCTGGCCAGAAATAATCTGCCAACGTATTGAGCCTCTGCTCATCTGCTGAAAGTAAAAATCCTTTAGCTGAAGACACTTATCTAAGCATCTCAGGGAGAACTCCAGAGGAGCTTCTGGAGCAGAACAGAGCAAAGAAGAATGCCCATTACTGCATTAGCAATACCACCAACAAAACTGAAGGAGCATCTCTTGGGTCACCAAAGAGCACTTCAATCTCACAGAAGCATTATTTAATATCACAACTTTCTCTGGCTATGGGTGCACAAGATCTACTGTTTTCAACTCACTTATTAACACTGATAGCCTTCTAACAAAGATTATGAGATTCTTGACCAGAAGAAGATACTCAAGAATAACCCAGAGATCTTCTAGTTGTTCTCTTAGAACAGTTTAAGGGTGGCTACCTGATGTGCTCTGATGTAACTTAGGAAGAAATCCTTCTGAAATTTGTAAAGGTTACTGTGTCAGTCAGTTTAAAGAAACACTGCAAACATCTTTTCATGAAGAAGAACATTCCTAGGCTGACACGTGCATATGTAGATGATACTGATTACAGCCTAATAAATGCTTACCTGTACAATTAAGGTAAGAGCCAGTATATTAGAACAGCTAATTATTTCACATTATGTTTTCTTCTCACCTTTAGAAAAGAGCTGAGTGCATTTTATGAATTTGAATTTATATCTCTTTTAGTAGCTTTTAAAATTGAAGAAAAAAACTGGTAACTTTCTAGGTTCGTTATATGAATGCACAGAGCTCTCTACCATTTGGGAATCAAAACCCTTCTGGCAGAAAAAACTGACTGTAACACTTTGGAAAGCCTCATCTCCTGAACACACACAATATCAGACATTTCTGAACTCTCCTATGCAGTTGCTTCATCAGTGTGTTAAGACCAACTTACGCTGTGTGACCTCCATCTCTGGAAAATAGAAGAAGCGTTCATTGCACATGTTGCCTTCACAACAACAGAAGAACACTTCAGGGCTGTCTTTTTTCTCTATGCAATCATTCCTATAAAAGATAATAACAAAAAAAGCCTTATTAATCTTATGCTGTCTATTTTGCTGAAAAGAAAACGTTTGGTAATACTTAAAACTTCAAGGGAGCTTCAGTGAGTTACCCAGAATAGCTCACTACTCAAACAGCAGTGAAATGAGAGGAAGACTTATTATTTTATATTGCAATAATTAAATATCATTAATACCAAACCTGGAAGAGAATGTTTTGCCATTTCTAACACAAAATTTGAGGAGAGCTGGCAGAAGTACTGAAGATCAGTTCAGGATGCTTGTTTACATGTGCAAAACAAACGAGCAAATGGGGAGCACTTATCTCCACTGTTTGCAACCCTGTTCTGTGACACTGTGAGTTAAGAAGTAGAATTATTTTACTGCATTTTTAGAAAACATTGAGATTCTATGAGTTCTCCTTCACGCATGCATTGCATGTAGGAAAAAGGTTTATTTCAGGCAGAGGCTTAAAAGCAGGCCAGGATTTCTTTTAACTAACGAGCTCAAACGACTCAAGTAAGGAGGCAAAAACAGGAGTAACGCAGAAGGCAACAACTTGACAGCAGACAGTGAGCATGAAGATCCTGCAGGAACAGCTGCAGACATTACATACTGCTAGACCTCTGCAAGAGTTCCAGGTTCATCCTCGAAAACCAGGTTATTTTACAGCTCTGGCTATTACAATTACACTGTGCTGAAATGTCCCTAACACATTCATTCTTTGATGTTCTTCATCTGCTGCTTCTTGGAGTTCATCAGCCTGTAACTCTGTTTAGTAAACTGCCAGAGATAAGATTGTGCTTAATGGATATTTTAGACCATCACAGCAGCATGCATTCTTTTGACAAGCTACAGTTACTGAGGGCGTAGACAAGCTTTTACTTCAACTGCTCCCCTCCTGCACTTTATCCTTTCTTCCAGTTTCTTTTCTTAGCTGCAAGGAGGACTTAGTGCTGAATTTTTTCAGACTGTTCAGTGATACAAGTTGCAGCAGTGGGATGCTAATGGTACAGAACCTAATTCTACTTCCAATTTGAGACATTCTATTTCCATCCTAAAAGTTCAAAATCTAGCAGAAATAAAATCAGTCCAAAATGTAAATATTTCCACTTCTTCTGCAAACACACAACTAAGAAGAGGTTAAAAAGAAATCCAAGTGCTTTCCCATCCTGGCTTACTGTTACTACATACTAGTAGCAATAAATAAGGTTTCTTCAGAAATTGCCCTCTGTCTTCCAGCACAGCAGGGTTTCAACCATGCTGTGTAAGCAACCTTGCAGATGCTTTGCTTCTTCTCTGAGAAACAAAAAGTCAGGAGTACTGTTCAACTTACCTTTAAGCTATCAGTTAAAGGAAGAAACATCCCAGCATGGGGAAACTTTATTTGGTAGAAAACACTACAATGATTCCTTCTACTCATTCAACAAACACAACAGGAAAGCTTTCTAGAATATTGCCAAAAATAATTTCCAAATTCATTTTCATACAGATATTTCACGCTTTTATTATTTTTAATTATTTCCCTTTCCAAATAGCAACTGTTTTGGGTAAATAACAGTTTGTACAGTACTTCGAAGACCTACAGCATTATTTCCTAAAAGATGCAATGCTATTTCTTAAAAGAGTCACGACCTTTATTCAGCCAGTAACGAACAAAGCACAAGTCCTGCTGTTAATGCTCACGGGTACTTGCTACACCATCTGTTACACTAAAATGAATGGAATTTAAAGATACTCAGTGTCTCCCAGGACTGCTAGTGAGGCGAGCTTTTCAGCCAACAGGCAAAATGCTTTCAGATTTAAGGAAAGCACAGACACCAAGTATTGACCATCCTGCTCCAAAGACTTCGGAGAGGTGAACCATAAAATTCCCAATTCTGTTTTCAGTAACTCTATTTGCACTGTTTGACAGTAAGTTGCTAGAAAAAAAAAGTCTATAGGCCTAAATATGTAAAAATTACAAGTTTTAGTACACAGTAACTGAATGAGAGAGAGCAGCACACGCTATTCTGTAAGTAACAAACTTACTCAGGTGAAGTTGGGTCCATACAGTTAAGTAAGGAAAAAAATCCCACGTGTTTGGACAAAAGCACAAGTGCAATTATTTGCAGGCTACCATACAGATCTTTTGTCTCAGTTACCAATTGCAGAAGAGAGGTTGTAATAATTACAGACAAGCAATATAGCATAAACTCACAAATAAAGCTTACAAGAAAACTTACCTGTCATAACAGTTGATGTCATCCAGCCAGCAACCTTGTTTCACGATTTCAATTGATCCAGAAATATTCTTCCATGTAGCAAAACAGTGCCGCCTTTTATCTTTATCTCCATAACAGGGTTCAATGCCACTGCGATTTGTTTTATCTTTCTCCCAATTAGCGTTGTAGTAGATGCACTCCTGTGTTTCTGATCTGCCAAGAATGGCACCTTCAAGGTAAGAAAAGCACACCACGGTTAGCAGTACTCTGAAGAACAAGCTGCACACCAACAGTCAAACCCAGGGCGTACCGACACATCACACAATGCTTGCATCAGTGCAGTTTCTACCCTTTCCCCTTCGCCCTCTTTGTTTTTTAACCAAAGAAAGCACTGAAAGCTTGCACGCATTCCAAGTCAGTTTTGAAACCTAAACCACAGCCCTTCCGTTAACTCAAATGCCAGCTTGGACACCTTATCAAGATTTGAAGAAACAAAGCACAAGTTATGGCAGTATTTTACCCTGAACAGCAAGAGAACAGGAATCTTAAGATACTGAACATTAGAAGTTGAGTTGGTTTAGCCAAAGAATATTAGCGAGCAGAATTTGCCAAAAAGCTTGTCCCCCGCTCTTATGTTGCTACACTTGCCCAAAAATCTGCTTGTAAATTTCAGAAACCTAAACTCAACTGATCATTTCATGGTTTGGGTGCATCAAAACCGCAATGCCAAAGCAGCATCTCTTCAGCCACTCCGATTTACAAAGCACAGAGGCAACTGTGTCCAACAGGTGTAAGGCAATGGCCCCTCGCCTCCAAGGGCACAGTGGATGCCCTGCTGCGGTCCCACCTCGAGAACCAGCTGCAAGATGACAGCCACTGGAGCTTTGCCACATCTCCACAGCCCAGTGCCCAACTTCCCTTGAGCCCAGGGCCAGCCACAAAGGCTGCTTGCAGGCTCCAGACATGAGAGCCAAGCAGTGCTCGGAGGCCAGGGCACTGAGCAGTCTGTACTGAACAAGCTGGTGCACTGTATCCAACTAGCAGCCCTGCTACGCTGCCTAGTTGTTACGTGGTTATTTCTTTCCTGCCATATTGCTATTCTTAAAAACAAAACTTCCAGCAATGCTGATTTGTCTTTAAATTGCTAGCATGAATGATCCATCAATGCCTACCAACAGCCAACACAAAAATCAACCTGCATTATCAGAATGAAGCACTGCATTGGGAGCTAACTTGAGAGTTGTGATGTGATGGGAAGTATCGATCTGGATTCTGCAAATCTGGGCTGTTAGGACCATTCCTCAAACCCAGATAGCAGAGCTCATAGTTCTCAGTTTCAAGAACATTTCCAGTGGATACTGTGAGGAATGGTTTGCACGCATCCAAGAGCATGATGCACTTAGCAGAGGGAAAGAACACCTGGCTTTTCCTTCTGTTTTTGTCTTGCAAACACTGCCAAGAAGGTGTCATCAATATTCATCCAAGCTTCATCATTTAATATATTAAAAAAGCATGGAAAAACAGAAGGATATAGAAGAAAACTAGGATTGGTCGGAAGTAGGACAACACACGTTCAGTCTGCCTGCGCACCAAGCCGATGGATTGAAGACACAGTACTGAAGGTGAGATGTTAACAAGAAAATGTTTTCAGTAACAGTGCCAGTCAGGCTCCCATCTATTTCTTTGTATCACTCAGTACCTAACATATCTTTATGATCTGGATACACTAATCATGCTGTACTCATAGCCATGCTCCTTTCCCCTGTACTAGCAGATCCCGTACAGCCATCAGCAGGGCAGCTCCAGCCCTGAGCTGTGGGACCAAACCCTTGGCTTCCAGGCACTCAACAGCACCCCAAGGGGTGGGGGTGGATGGCACACTGCTGGAGGCACCCATCGAGCTAGCAGGAATGGAAATGTGAGCGAGCACAGCCTGCTGTACGGGCACCAAAAGACCCCATCTCCCAGGGCAGCAGCGACTGCTTCCTGCTGAGCTGCAGCAGCACCCTCAGAACACAGCAGTGGGCATCAGAGCAGGCTGACAATGTTGGCCACTCTGCATTGCCACTTCCAGAAACTTTTGACTTTGACGCATTCCCAAAATAGGCAGAGGATGCTGCTCATGCTTCTTGGGAAAGAGCCTGGATGTTCAACGGGAGAGACGCGCTAGCCAGCTGGTAACACTGTGAGATGCAGCATGTTAACTATTACATTCTTTGTGTTGCAATGGCCTGACCTTTACAACTCCCAGCTATGGCAAGAAACAGATGAGGCAACAGATTGAACAATTTGGTTCTGTCAGTGCAATAAAGCAGAAGTCCTGGATGTACCTCATACGTGCCATTCCTTTTCTCCTGTTGCCAAGCCTTGCTTTGAAGGACCGCGGACAAGCTGAATTTGTGAAATTCTGAAACTACAATAAAATGAACTTTGCACAAATAGTTTTCTTACACACATCTTGTCTACACTCGGGTTTTCCTATTCGTCAATGCTGTGCATCAGCTCCATCTAACTGGGCTGTTGGCAAAGCACTGCTTTAGGGGCCCTGGAGCTGACCGGAGCACCTAGCTGTGATAATGCCTTCTCTGGCGGCTTCGAGGCCATTTGGGATACCTCTGGGCAGGCTGAAGTGACGTGCGGATGTACCAGGACAGTCCTGACGCAGCTTTCACAGTAGAGAAGCGGGACCAAGGTGAAAGCAAGGAGAGAGGAAACAGGGACATTGCACAAGGAAGCAGCCCTGAGCCTACTGCACAAAGAAAGCATCAGCCTGCAACCAGGCAGCCCCTTCCCAAAACTGCTGGAGGAATGCGGCAGCTGGAGCTCACAACAAACATACTTCTATTTGGGTTCCAATTTAGGCAGAAAATGCCTCTAATGAAACTCCTATTACCATTCTGAGTGCTGAACAATTGTTTTCTCCAGAAACTGTCAGGTCCTTGGGAAACCTATTACTGAATCTCAAAATGCAAAACGCTGCTGCTGAAAGGAGCCACGAGCAGAGCTCCAGGATAATCTTAAGAACTCATGCTCTTATGAACTGAAGGTCTGAAAGCTTGTGAGAAGAAAACCATGTTAAAAAAAAGGCAAGAATACACAGGTATATAACACAGTTTGGTTATCTGTGCTAACATGCTGAAACATTTAATTTATTCTGTGACACTGCAGGTTGCGTGCTGCTGTATCGCTAGGCATCTGTGTTCAAATGACAGCTGCAGTAGGAAAAAGAACCAACATATGCTAGTGAACTTCTGAACTGCTGTTAATACAGGATGCACTGTAATTGTCAGCAGAACAGAAAACAACTTTATCAGAGTTGTTAGGAGCAGTCTGGAAAACCTCACCTTTGGAGGGATTTAAAGGACTGGCTTCCATTTTTTTTAAGCAGGACCACATGAGTTCCTGGGAAAAAAAAGTCTTGCCTGTTTGTAGACAGAATTGTGCTCTTTTTCCATCCAGCATTTCTCTGAGATGCACTTACTTAGGCCCAAGATGCAAGAAAAGTGAAATGTGGAAGAGGATCCCATCTGTCTTTCCCAGCTGTACAACCCACCCCAACAAGTCCATCACACTTCAGGGGTGCTTGATGCTACTACAAACACAAGGACAGAAATGGTAAGGGTTTACAGGCAGGAATGCTCATAGGATAGGCAAGGACTTTCTTGGGGCTGTTCACTAGAAACTCTGCTATATGAAAAATGATAGGGTTAAGCTTGCTCTGGTACCATTCTACTTATTGCAGGAGGGTTATTTATGCTGTGTGATATTTGGGGTGCATCTGAACTCAGTGCGGGCAGGGAGATCCACAAATTCATAAGGAACAAACGTATTAGTATGTTGGATCAGCAGGAGCACCACATTACAATTCATTACAATATGTGAATCATAACACTGTTCTAGGCAAGTAAGAAGAAAGTCAGAAAATGTAGTATAGCTACAGACAGCACCTGAAAAGCTTCACTTACAGCACAGATACCTTTTTCAAGTCCTTATCCACATGTATTATTCTAGTTGTTTCCACAGTGATCTCATATACACCCTCTAGACCCACAAATATATCTGGGAACAGACTCCAAAAATACACAACAAAGGGGCAACTTTGATGTTTCCACAACCAGGAAGCAAGTTTTTATCTTTCTATATTTTTTTCTGATAACACCCAAGGGAATGTTTCTCAAAGGAAAAATAAAGAGTTTATTTGTAATCTAATAAAGCAATCTGAGTTATAACACAAAGGATCTGCTCTATCCTCTTTATGCATGATAAGATCCCTCAAAACATATTTTGTTGAGCTTTGGACAAGTGTTAGTCCTATTATCGCTGTTCTCAATGCTTTCAGGTCAGACAAGGACTGTAATTCCTCTAAACTGTGCCAAAGTACATTCATTAAATCCATACATGGCAGCAATTAACCTAAGCAGTGCAAGAATCAGGCAAAAGATAAACAAGTCAGTAAAGCAACAAATCACCTGACCTGCTGCCTTACAGAGGAGATGTTGTATCTTCTCAGATTAGAATTTCTCCTCAACCTTCTCCTTTTTAGCACAGTCTACCAAATCAGCATTGCAGACAATCAGAAGGTTACTGGGGAAGAATGCAGAGATACCACTGAAGTGCTCCATCCAAAGAGCTTTCAAGAGCCTTACTAAAGGATCTGAGGGCTCAATTCTTTTCCTAGGACAAAACTTAGGAAAAAAATAATGATGTTGCAACTGAGATTTACAGATACAAGCACAGAAGACAATTCTTATTCAGTTAGCTGCCATAATCACTCTGGATTATTTTATACTTTATATTAAAGAAGTAGAAGTTTGCAAAAGATGTGTTAATAGTGAGTGTGAATGCAGGCTCCACTACAGCTTCTGGAGCAAGGCAGCTCAACACTTGAATCAATGGAGAGCTTCTACAATGGAGAGCAGCACAAAGTAGTGGTGCTTCTTACTTCAGGAACAAAGGGCTGGCACCACGCATGGTGCTCCATTTCTCTCCTCACTGGCACGGATGCAAAGGCTGCAGCTCTGGTGCTGGAGGTGCAGCCGGCCCACTCAGCAGCATTGCTCTGCCATGAAGCAGTCGGTGCACGATGCCTCAGCATGAGGTGAGTTGCAGCAGAACCACGTGCTGCAGGAAGGCTGCATGGCTCCAGCATGTCGTCATTTCTCTGCAGGGTGCAAGCAATGGGCCAAAACACCCTGGCATCTTGCTTTCATTAACACTTATATTCTGCAGTTAAGTTCCACTCAACATTTCAAGGCACAGCAATGATGCTGTTCCAGTAAGAAAGATTTGGCAGACTTAAGTATCGTGCAAAGCATACCAACTTTTGAATAGAAACACCACTTCAGGCTACGCAGCGAGCACTATCGTGAGTACTACTGAAGACATGTAACGAGGCAAAATTAGATACAGTCACATGAAAGAACTAAAAGCTTGGAATCCAAAGAGATGACCTTAAAACACACTGAACACGTGAGTGAGAAGAAATGCTTTACTTGCCAGGCATCAGTATGCAAAAGTGGCCACTTGACCTTTCAAGTTCAAGCCTCAGTGACTAGCCACCTTGAAGAAGCTCTGCAGCCACAGCTGTGCACTCACCCTGCTGACTTCTCCCAGAGAACCTTTTGGAGAGCCTATTAACCTTTCAGTTAATTTAAACAAAGAGCTATGGTTTTCAGAGACCCCAGATGTCAGAAAGGCGGCAGAACTAATGGAATGCCTGAGGAGGGAAGCTACAGTTCAAGGAAAAAGGCCCACATGAAGGTGAAGAATCTGGGACTTGGATTGCCGGTTTGAGGAGCCCACATCTGAAGTAAAGGCTCCGTGGGAGTGGTTAAGAAAGATGGGATTAAAGAATGGCAATTGCGATAACACAAAGCACACTCATATTGGCGACTGCAGGGGTACAACAGCGGTATCTGAAGCTCTCTGAACTCTTAATCGAGAAACAAAAAAGCCGACAATACTTTTGCAGGATGCTTCCCTCCCAGTCGCCCCTCCCTTCCACTTGAAGAGGAAAAAAGAAAGCTTGTGGTGTCCTGCTCAGGCAGCATCAGCATTGCTTAGGGAGAACTTGTGCCAGCAATGGCCATTGGAGAGAACCAACTGATATCTATGGCACCAACCAGCTTTGCCCAAAACGAAGGTTGCCAACCTCTGTGAATCTCCAGAAATTTCAAGCACAGAGAAGTGCTATTTTTCACGCTTCTTGACTTCAAGGGAGCACAGTAAAACACGGGCTGATGTTTTCAAGTTCAAACACACCACTCCTGTCACTGCAAAGGTGCAAGCAGCACAAAACAGGAAAGTCTCTCATCTACTGTCTAACAATTTTGTAAGGGAAAAAAGGTTGACAGATTCTATAAGCAGCTTGGTTTTTCGAAGTACAGCTTAGGGACTACGCTCACCTCATCCAGACATTAACTTTTTTCTCCCTCTGAACAACACAAAGGTTATTATAAGCTGATAAAAATGTACCCCCAAAAAACGACGTTGGGCACAGCACTCACAGAAGTTCAAATTCAACAAGACTCAGAGGCTGAAGAACACCAAGGAAAGGCAGATCAGGCATCAACACAGAAACACACAGAGAAGGTTTCCTTTTGGGATTACCCTCCTCTCCTTGGCACAAACCCTGAAGCAGACATACACACGATAAGTCACTAGAAAATAATCACTCACAGTAGCTGACCTCAAAGGAAAAGCTGTTTTGGCTCAGCCAAGATTTAAAAAGGAAGTGAGAAAAAGGAACAAACCACAGATAAAAGGGGCAAGGCTTGGCTTATGGGGTTCCTTCCCACTGCTCCTCCCAAAATACAGGCACTTGGTACTGCATGTAGGTTTGAATGTAGAAACATAATTCAAATAAAACGTTTGGTAGTATTTGAGACTAAAGAAGCCCCAACCTGGGGCTCTGCTGTGTCCTGTTTGGTGGCACCATCTATGAGTATCTGGCTGAGCTCAGACGAGGCAGCTATGGATGCTTTCCCATGGGGGTACAAGCTTGTCAGCCATTTCCACACAGAGCCTTACAATGCTGCTGCTTGAATTAAAAAGCAAAGCACTTTGCAGGCACCCTGCTCCTAGATAGAAGCCTAAACAGACCATCTAAGGACATCAGACCTCAAACAGGAAGGTATGACTGGCTCTGAAGGATGATTATCACGCTGTTGCTGGTAACCAGCAGAATTTCCATCTGAAGGCCTGACTGGGAGTTTCCCTGACACGTCCTCAGATACCTGTCCACACGGCCTGGTACTTGGAGCCTCAGAGCAAGGGGAAGCCTACAGCCTTGCTGCTGCTAAGGGCAGTCCCCAGGGGGGCCCTGCTGTGCTGTATGGGGCTGCCTCTCCTCTTCATTCATCCAATGCACCAGGCTCTCTTGGTTTTTCTTCTTACCCTTCCCTACCATGCTAGATTTTCCAGAGATAAACTAAGGGCCAGAGAAGATTCTGCTAACTATGAGGGAAAAAAAATCATCTTCAATTACATGCTATCTTGACAGCTGAGGGATATAAATGACTTTCTCCTTCTCTACAGACTGCACAAAACAATCTGAATTTTTCATGCAGCAAGAGGGAACCCAGCCTGCCTGATGGCTTTATTCCGCTTCCCACCCCAGTGGCACCCAGCTGTGAACCACTACAGTGCTGCTCATCAGAATGGTCCTTTGTCCAGGCTGGGATCTGTGAAAGCTCTTCTCTTCCACGTCCTTTCCTGCACTATTTCACACACCCTCCAGAATCACGTTGAATACGACCAACGTTTCACTGGTGTATCATGAGATGAGAAGACTCTCCTCTTCCACACAAGGAGAATCCCTTCTACTTCTGCAGAAATGTCAACAGAAGAACAGAATTCAGTTACAAACAAATACGATACCTTTTCCCTTCTGAATCAGTATCAATGCAAACTGTATCAACAGTTCTTTATGCAAAGCAAACAGAATTGCACAGTGAGTCAAACAAAAGCAGTATGATGTCTATGAGGCAAGCGTCCACCTTTATATCTGGTGTTTCACACAGCTGATGCTACAAGTTCTTCTTGTCTTTTCATTTTTGCTCTCCTTTTCACTTCAACACTCAGTGTAACAGCAGGCCTGTCCCAGTTCATCCTTCCTGAGGAGGTTGGCCAGAATTGCATCAGTACTTGAGATTAAACATCCTCAAAGATTTGCATCGTATCGATATTGTTTTCTCCTTTGTTACTCCTTCAGAAGCATTCTAAGACTGCACACATCACAGCCACATCACATTAGCAGCTCACAGTATCTGCTCTAACACAAGGCAGTACATTTCTAAGTTGCAGTGCAACCAACAAAGCAGATTCTGCAGCACAGCCTCACAAACAGCTGAACTGGCACAAACGAGTGGAAGTAATTCCCTCCTTCAGCCACTAAACTTACATGAATGTCAAACTGCAACATTGCCCATCTGAGTAAAGACCTATCATCATAAAAACGTTCAGATGCTTTTGACTGCTGAACTTTCAACCTAAAGCAAAAAAAAAAACAACCAACTGCCTGACCTCAAACCCTGCTGTATCCATGTCTACTGTCTAGCCTTATACTATATAAGTAAGGCATGCATCCTTCTTGCTTCCGAGCTCCTATGCGTGCTCTGTATCCAAGCCACAGGTATAGGCTCTGAGCACCACACACCAGAGCCCTGAAGCATCTTAATTACTTTGAATCCCCAACATTTCCTTCCCATGCCCTAAAGATATTAGATTAACTAACAGTGGGAACCAACAAGATTTTACTGCAGATCATTATGTCCATTTTTGTGTAGAATAAACGCTGATGAGAGTGACTGAAAAGCTGTCAAACATTCAGGTATTGGAGGTTCACAGCAAGATAAAAGAGATAGAACAACAAAGCCATTTCCTAACATATCCCAGCATCAGGCAAGTCTCTGCATTATTTGTGTATTCCCATGAAGCAGATTTTTCTATCCACTGGATTTTTAATTTTTTTTTTTTTTTTTTTTTTTGCATTATTACTAATTATGAATATGTTTATAAGAATAAGCCTATAAATGAAGTATTCCAAAACCAAAATCAGGTTATTAACATCAGGACACTAAGCACTAAAACGTAACCAATTCAATTGTTTTGTTTCTGCCTGAAAAGCTTTAAGAATAACCAGCTGGGGTGGGAACGATTTCAGACCAGCTTCTTGAAGGCTGTGCTGCTGCTCCCAGCACAGCCCTGCATGCAGTGACTTCAGGAATATGCTGCTCATGGGGCAAACTGCACATCTCTGGTCATAACCACAGTTAGATGCAGCGACTGCTGCAACAGCTGTCTTAAGTGTATCAGCTGATTTGGCATGAGAGCCAAAGCAAAACAAATGTAACCCAGGATAGAGGCTTCTAGTTTCCTTACCTGCCTACAAACACAATCTACATTTTCATGTCCACTGCTTTTCTCATGGAAAAAAAACCAACCAAACAGCAACTTTTCCTAATGGTGTTTGATGGTCAGTAAGAAGCAAGGCAGAGACAGAGATGTTAGAGCGACCAGGACTCAATAGTAGTTAAGGGCAAATACGTGCTACAGAACGTATTGTATACTAAAAGGTACTGAAAACATGCTTGCAAGGTTTTAACAACCTCACCATTTCAGCACTGAGCCATCAAATTACATTCTCATTTAGACCCATGCACGGATGCTCAGTAGAACTGAAGTCCCCAGGAGCACTGCAGACTGCATGTCTGCAATAAACTGCTCAAAAAATCACACCAGAATAATAACTGCTGCTGGCTCTGTGCTTAGCAATCCATGTGTTTGGTAAAACGTGATCAAGGTGAATTTTGGTGCTGTGTATCCTTGTGGCATAGAACGTACCTGACACGGTACAGTAATCCTAAGCTATTTAAATAGGTTTATAGCATGCAAATTAATGAAAAAAATGACATGAAGGAAGTGTTTGATTAAGCCAGTTTTGCTTCATTCAACTTTGCAAGAAAACCTTAAAAATGCATTTGTCGCAAAACGTTGCATTACATTTGTAGCATTAATTTTTCAATATGTTAATTCATAGCATTAAAGTAAATTACCAGAATTTTATTAAGAAATGACTCTCAGGGAACACAGGTCTTCCTGTGAGATCCCCACACAGCTCTCAGCTACAAAGCACACACATTTAGAATGGCAACTCCGGTTCAGCCAGTACATCAATTAAGTGCTGCATAACGCTTCTAAAAGAGGGGGAAATTCAGATTTGCTGTGTGAGACCTGTATTCAAATCTTTTAATTAATTTTCCTCAATCGTTATGTCAACTGCAATCTTCATTTCAGCAACTTTCAGGGAGCTCCTGAGCTGCAACGACCGCAGGCACCCGGGGTAGTGAGGGGTTTATGATGTATGCAGTATTTAACTCATTATCCAGCTCTTATTACTCATTTGTTTGGTGCACTTGAGGAGCAAAATGTAATACAGCCGTATTCCTATACTTGGATTTAAGATACTACTGTGGTCTGGATGCTACAACACACACACATCTCACAAACAGCACTAACTCAAATACAGGGAGCACCCCAAGGCAACAACAAACGTTGTAATAAAAAAGAAACCCCGTCTCCTTCAGTACTTCATGGAAATACCCCAGATCTTCTACTGACCACCCATCAAATAATTGATCACTGCTAACAGGACTCACTTAAATCCTGCCCATAAAACATGACACGTCTTCAAATTGAACCCATGCAATCTTCACTCGATAAGTCAGCAAAACAAACAAAAAAACCAAACCACCCAGGAAACTTAATTACCCAAATGCTGGGAAATCATTCCCAGCTATGCTTCTGCACAAGTGGAGAAGTGATCATCTCCCAAAGCAGTGGAAGCCACAACACCAAAGCAGCATTTGGAGAGCTCTGCTGTGCAAGTAGCACTGCTGGCAGCGCCACACCAGCACTGTGTGCAGCACTGAGGGGTGGCATGCAGAGAAAATCCTGGGGTAGCAGATAGATAATGTAGATATTAATAGCACACCAGGATCAGACCTGACAAATACAGATGACTGCAGCAAGAAGACTGAAGAACTCAAAGAACAGAAGTAGCCACCTATTCTTCTTTATCTATCCAACAGGAGGGGAAAAAGCATACTTAAAATGCTAGCCTGATTCACTCCTGATGAATTTCACTAACATTCTGAATAACATTTGCTGCGTCTGAAACAAGCCAAGTGATAGAATTAAGGCTTTCAGGACAAAAACCATCTGTTTTTGCTGAAGACATCCAAATATGCAATTTTTACAGCATTCAAACAAAGGTACTCAGTATCTTTCTATATAAACATGCATACATACAAAAACCAGTTGAGATAGTTCCTGGCATTCAAAAAGGAAGATGATAAATGTAATATTACCAGTTTTAATCAAGATCAAAGCAGCAGGAGAATGCAGACAGACAGTCTAGACTGCTCTACTTCTGAGAGCCTAAGCATATAAAGCAACATCTGCAAAGAACATTAATCACATTTAGTCTACAATCTTATCACCTCCTAAGCAAGCAGAAACAACTTTTACTTAAACATCACATGCTTATATATGACAGGCATTTTTAATTATCTTTAAATTAGATATTTATCACTGATTACAAAGCTATTATACTGGCTCTGAAATATGCTAAGGCAATTTTCAATACAGTTGTATAGTTCCCTGGATGGGATACAGGACAGAAGTACTGGTGAAGAAACTGATGGGCAGAATAGTTCCTACACTGCTGGAAGAAAATGGGAATTCATTCACTATATTGAATTCAGTTCTGATTTGCTCATCTGCACTTAAGACTAGAACTCAGCAGACAGCAATGAAAGTAAGATCTTTTCTATACAGTTTTTTAAAGCTAGCTTTGGGAAATGAAGTAGGAATGTAAATCATCTTTTTGGTTTCTGTCTGTAAGAAAAGATTCACTTGCTGATGCAATTTCAAGGGGAACTGAAACTCAGAGCAGTGCTGCATATACACCTATAGCATATCTGTGTGATTTGATACGTATCCCTTAATACAAAACTAGTCCATTCCTTGCATCCCATAGTTTACTCTGCTTACATCCTGGTTCATTCTCACTTATGATTCTGTATGCTCAACAGCAACCATTTAATTTCCTTTATTAAGTGTCTTGCATCAAAGTTTTTCCTTCTGCCAACATTTTCCCATACTCCCTACTCAGGTTATCCCTCCATTAAGTCTCATATTTGTCATCAAAAGTGCTAGAAATTCTTATTAGTGCTACCTGAACAACTCCCTTTAATCTTGTATGCTGGTCTACAACTTAATTATGCAGGTTCAAACTTCTGGGAGCCAAACACATTATCTTCAACAAGAGCTTGGGAGAGAACTGTCCACAGAAAGCTGTGCAAATCTACATTTTAAACCAGAGGAAAAAAAAGAACCATCACCACTAACTTTTGCACCAAGCTCAACTTCTTAAATGACCACACATCCCATGGGAAACCTAGTATAACATAGGAACCAACTCAAAATTTCTGATTCTTACTCAAAATCCTGGTCTGATAAAAACACTGTCTAATATCCACTACTTCCACATTCTCTGATTTTTAATGGTTACTAACACTTCCCACTGCAGATATCCCTTCCCATTGCAGATAGCAGCTGGTCACCACGCTGTTTCTTAAACTAAATGGGCTGATATTTCTTTGCCCCTCAGCAGCAGCAGCGTTTGCAGATGAGAAAAAAAAACCTCAGAAAAACACAAAACACTCAAAAAAATAAAAAGCCAAAAAGGTTTTTCTGGATTCTTCCCCAGCCTGCGTGCTTCACTTGCAAAGTCGGAGCTTCAACACAGATATTTTTCATGAATAAGCTCCCCAATACCGAGCATCCTAAAGCTGTGCAGTATTGCTGTAGAGCTCCAGCTCATTTGCTCCTGATCTATTTAAAGAATTACCTATCTTTAGTCCTACTAAACAACAGAATTTTTTTTAATGCTCATTTTAACCTCCTAAATCATGCAGTTTGACAAAAGAATTTTCTGCACACCTGCTGACGCTCCCAGCCCTGTGCAAAACAACACAACAAACGGCTTGAAATGCTGTGCTTTCAGTTCATGGCTTCCCCCGAAGGAGAGATGTCCTGCTGGTCTGCCCAGGCAAAAAGCATCAAACAAAAGCAGATGAGCCTGGAAAATGCAGCGAGCATATAAGAATGTAAAGCAAGGCCTTGTTTTTATTAAACTTGGCCATCATAGAGCCACACCAAAGCAATCTTTTTCTGGTCAATGGCATCATTTGCCTATCTGATGTATTCCAACACAATATTACAAGTAATAAAAAACAAAAACAACAAGCCCAAAGTATTCAAGTAAAGCAGGAAAACTCAAGTACTGAAAGATTGCTGCAGAGACATTCTCAGAGCTTGTCTATTTATCTTCAAAAACATGAAACGAGTTTTGGCTGTAGAAGTTCTTAACTTTAATTAGATAAACTTGATAGAATAATTAAAACTAGACAGACAGACTGCTTTCAGGTGGCACTTAGCAAACAAAAATTAGTTTCTATCACACTGCAGCTGTATAAAGTTCAATTTCTGTTAGCTGGCCATTATTTCTCATGGCAGAATGAAAACAGGGCCAGGTCACTGATATTTTCCCTGCTTTGCAAAGCTGTCTTTGGTCAATGCTAAGAACCACTCTTTTGGGGGGCTGAATAAGGAATTAACTGCAAGGCCTAAAAGAAATAACATCACAGCTATACAAGGGAAACCCAGGTTTTGATGCTTCTTATCAAGCTATAAATGAGAAAAGACTTTAAAAAAAAAAAACTAAGAAATTCATGTATGAATCAGGCAGTTATGTGATGGAAGAAAACATCTCCAACAAAAGCTTTCAGGTGGAAGCACTGCATTTCTACTAGAAGTTAGTTCACCTTCTGAATTTAGATTCCAATTAAGAAAATGACATCTACTGACCTGGAATTCCAAAGGCACTTCAGGAAATGATTACAACCTTATTCCTCTTATCAAGCACCCAATGAAAGCCTCAACATGGACATGGGTACTACATTAAAGAGCTCGGCCCTCTTTGACTGGCTTATATTTGACAATTAAAACTCTAAAATTCTATGCTAAGACAAGTCTCACGAAGGCTGCCCTGAACGTGTTCTCCACAGATATTCTCCCTACTCACAGGCAGCAGTGCCAAATTGTTGTCTCACCTTCGATACATAGCAATGATGACAAAAGGTTATTTCTGGGGGCATCCGGCAGACAGACCTGCACAGAGGTGTCCAACAACACTCATAAGAAATTAGCAGAATATCAGACACTTCTTGAAGGAGAGAAAAAAAAGACAGTTCTGAAGTTATTCTGCAAAAAGGGTTAAAAACTAAGTTGTAATTCTGCCTATGAATGCAGCCTCCATTCATCAGCGCATCCTCCATCTTTAAACCATGGGAGAAGTTACACAGTTGCTTGCAATAGTGCCAGTTTCTCACCAAATTCCTTAAAAATGTAATTCCATCCACAGTTGATAGAGGTGGATAAGTAGCTCTTCATGGACCGAGCTAATACAAAGTAATTAAACAAAATCCTGAGTTTCTGATTCCCTGGCATTTTGGAAAATAAGCCTAGCTGAGCCTGCCTTGTGTCAGCTAAGGCTTTGACAAAGCCAGCAACAGAGCTTCTTCTTAAATACCTACCTCAAGACTTACACCCAGGATGCAGGACTGTATTACTGTACATAAGCTAGCTTCAATCTATTTTACTCAAAAATATTGCCAATATAGTAGCAGCAGAGGGTTCAACACATTAAAACAACTTAGAAAGAACCCAGGATACATTTACTGTGGATTACCCTATATCATTTCCAAAGTCAGTAGAATAAGTGAGCTCAGAGCAAGCAGCATGTGATACTGAATATGCTGACACTGCTCCAAATATGTGAGTCTGGAGAGAACCCAGACATTAACCCTGCCTGGGATCAATAATGCACTCTCACAGGGACAAACTCACTGACCAGCACTTCCATGAGCCCACCAGCACAGCCCTAAGCATTCAGTGCTGGCCTTACTTCTAGCCTCTGGTCCCCTTCACATCCTACAGAAGGCACCTTCCCAACCACACAGAAGAAACAACCGTAGCCACAACTAACACGTGAGCTACAGTTTAACTTTTGCAACACACATGGTAAATGGAAGCAGAGTGAACTTTGCACCAGCTCCTAACTGCTGACTCACGTCCCTCCCTGGGCAGGACACCTCTCCCTGCTGGCACAGGGCAGCAGCCACACGTGGCCAAGCGGGAAATCAGTGCGGATCTTCAGCACGAGGAGAACTTCTTTGCTGTGCCCACATGCATTCAGTGATTCCTCAGTGTACACACTCACTCTAGAGCCCTCCTCTGTTTGGAAGAGATGAGAAAGCTTTCTGTAACAAACAGGAGTTATTTTTCACGAACTGTTATAAAGCATTTTAATACTGGAGCGGGAGCCCAGATTAAGAGCGCATAGTAGAAAAACAGCAGGCCTTCCAGATTTGCAGCATAAATATTCTTTGGAGGAGAATGTTTCAAAAATATCAGACAACATTAACCGCAGGATCAACTGAAGACTCTTGGCAGGAGGCTCGAGTGATTGGGAGTTATTTGACTTGGAGGTTCCACCAGACCATACTTAAGCACCTTGGGCAAACCATTCTCCATGAATTTGTCCATTTCTGAGATCATTTTTTATTTGCACCGGTTCTGAAGCGAGTTCTACAGTTTAATTAGGCATGGTTAACAAATATATCTTCTGAAAAAAGCATTGATTGCTTTGCTAGAGCTGCGATATGAAGCAGATGGCCAGCAGGCCAAATAGGAACAAAGGACAAGCTATCCAGGTACTTGGTCCCCAAAGCAGCCCTAAATGCATTTCTGTAGTTATCATGTGCCAAGTTGTTTACATTTCACTTGAAGCTCTACATACATGTACACAAAATTCTATTCCTAGTTATTAAAAACACTGTAAGAGAACACATTTCTTCCATAGCAAAATACAGGCTCTATGGGTAATCTGGGGCAGGATGATGATGTATTTCTAGTGCTGTATTTTCTTTGAAAGAGCCAGCAACCCCTATTACACTGGTGCTTACTTTAAGAGAACTACACTTCCAAAGCTGTATTTGGAGTACCTCAGAGAGAGGGGAGTCATAAACAGTAGTTTAAGGGCTTATACTGCCAGATGTTCTTTGATGGAGGAGTTCTTCTGCTCAGGCAGAAACAGGTGTTTCTCTTGTCACAAGCAAGGAATTCATTCAGCAATAAATTCTCCTGGCAGGCCAGAGGAACATCAAAGCTCCACAATTGCCAAAAAGAAAAAGGTTATGGAAGAACTCTCATGTCGTGCCTGCTCAAGCTGTTTCTTCCACAGTAATGGAAGAGTACTTCTAAGACAGCTTTCTACGCACTTAAGACCAACAGGAGAGCAGCCTTTTTGAACGAGAAGAAAAACAGTTTCTTTTTGTTTTACAGGATGGTTACCTACAGCTCATCAGCACAGCCAACAGACACTTAGTAAAGCAGTAACCGAAGGAAAGCAACACAACTCCTGCAGCACTGAACAGCCAGAGACTGACACCCACCTTCATCTTGGATGTAACATGGTACAGTTCAGGTAGATGTCAAATTGTAACAGCCTTGTTTCTTCTCTGACACTGTTTATTTGACCATCTATGCAGAGATACAGAGATTGCTGCTGGGGATCAGAAAACTCCCAGCCTTGTCTGCTCCTATTCGTGCTCAGACTGCAGAGGCCTTAGGCTGAGAAGTGACATGAGGAAACAGAGTAGCTTGTGACTGCAGTTTTGAAGCCCCCCCGCACAACTGCTGCAATGCAATTTAATGCCATGAACTTAGGTATTCAAGATCCCTTTACAGACAGGAATATGGGACACTTAACCGCAGAGCATGAACTGAAGTACAGAGGCTCCTGGCCGCATAAGCTGAATTCCCAGACTTGATGCCTCCATCATCCCCATCCTTCCCAGGCTTAAGGCCACGCACTTCGATTATCAAGATTTTATTTTTTGCTAAGTGTAAGCACATACCAGAGGAGAGTTCACCCACCCTCCAGCAGAAGACAGATGAAAGCTCTGGAAATTCTACATGAAAGCTTATTGTGCGAAAGCTCAGCAGTTCAGACCGGGGGGCCTAGGCTTCCACAACACAGACAGTCTCTGAGCAGATTCATTATGTTAAGGACCTCTACTGTATTCTCTCTCTCTTTTCTCTAGATCTTTAAGTGCTGTCTATTTACTGCTTGGATTTGATCCACACGATACATTTTGCATCAAGCTTGTACCTACCCGTACAGGATACATTTCTAGGACAACTTGCCGCTAACACTGAAATACTACAAACCAGACACTGCTAAGATTACATAGCAAACAGGCTTCCTGTACTCTTCTCCTAAACTTAGCATACAATTGGATATTGTAGCCGCTTAGTCTGACCTTTTACTCAGTTCCTACCTCACTGTTAGCAGTGACCTTAGGAGATGAAGTTTTATCACCCATATCTTTAGTTCAGGTTCTGGGGATGGCAGCCTCCAGCTGTAGCTGTCTGAGACATCTCTCTGGAAACATGGGAACTCTCCCTCTTACTATCTGAAATATCCATCAGTGCAATGGGAGAGAGCAGCCTGACTGCATGAAGGCAGGGAGAATTGCACTGGTATGCTCCAGCTCGAGCATATACAAACCTCGTGTGTCCACACAACGCAGCTGCGTGCAGAGGTCCTTAGAACCACCATAAATAAGCAGCAGGTTCTTTTAAAGATGCATTATTAGCAAAGATAATTGTCATTCTCCCCTTTCTTAACGTGTACATACACAGAAGCATCCATTCAACTCTGCTTTTTCCCTGTGTAATTCATTTCCTAGGTCAAGTCACCCAGGCACTGCCCGCCCTCATATCACCCATCTCCTCCCATGTTCCTTTCTCCTACCCCAGCTTTGTCCTCACCCAATCCTGCCTGCAGAAAGCCACTCACAAGTGCTCCAAGTCCCTTCTGCTGGTCTAGCAGGTAGTATCAGCTCAGCACAACATGAGACAGCCACAAGAGCTGGTGAGAGAGGGCAGAACCAACAGTGAAGTGTAATTCACCAAAAAGCAGCTATGTGGGTGAGGGAGAGGACACAGAGAAGGGAACTGTCACCCTCTCAGTCTTTCAGTCAATTTTTCTTCTGTGTTCTACATAAATCAAAGCTGACAGTACTACAAGACACCAACACTGAAAGTACTTATGATGTAACAGTTTTTCATTATGTATAATTTGTAGTCTTGACGCCGTGTCAAATAGAGAAGTTAGCTTAAAGCTAGAAATGTAATTTTAAAGTGCCATACAATAGAAATTAAATAATGACACTTCAAAGATGCCTGAGTAAAGAAAAGACTTAAAACTACTCATCAAATGTAACTTTTTACCATACAGAGAACCAGGGATTTTGCAGAAGGAGGAAAAAAAACTGACTTAGATGAAAGAAGGCCAAATTACTCTGACTGGCTGCAGTAAGCGATACTGGCTGTCAGCACCAGCAGCCAGAGCAACCAAAATAAGCCTTTTGGACAAGTAAAACTAATTAGCTGTTTTATGAAGCTGGCTGAACGACCGTAGGAGCAATTAAAAAGCATCCACTCTGTTGGCTTACTTTTGAAACTTTATCCCATTACTGAACTTCTGTTTCAAAATGACTTTTTCTCCTTGAATGTCCCACCTCAAGGTGACACGGCCACGCAATGTCTGACATCAAGATGTTATCTGCAATAAAGAGCTTGCAGTTTATGAGTGACATTTCAAGAGCTCTATCAAAGCCTACAGTTTGCTGCACGGTGAGTGTGCCAGGCCATGCCTGAATAACGGCTTTCTTAAACAAGCACTGAGGTTGCAAACAAGCTTCTCTCCGCCAACTGCTAAACTCACTTTGGCTACGAGCAAAAAGTGAGAAGAGCTTGCAGATCAGACGACCAACCGAGGCACAGAATGTCAGCACAGAAACATCCTGAAAGTCCATAAAAGAGAATTTCAAACACAAGTTTTTACTCTTGTAAGAAGAAGTGGCAATTTGGCCTCTTCTCTGACATACTACAGAGTGCTACCACTGTGCACACAGGATTTTAACAGCCTGAGCTGACACACTGCACATGACTCGTCGACAGAAACCTCGCACTCTGACCAGGACAATTGTGATGAAGTGAAAAATACAAATCGGTTTTCTGCACAGATACCATTCCTTGTCTTTGATGTGAATGAAAAAGCTTCCAACACCAACACAGTCATAATAATGGAGAAGGAAAACCTCTGGGATTACCATATTTCAAAAGAAATATTTTGGCAAAGCGAGGTTCTACAAGCCGTCCATCAACCATCAGCTGAACAAACTCACACACTGCATCAGGCCTCATTCTCTCTTCCCAAGTCACTCAGATGTTTTACCAAATCCTAAAATTTCCTCATCAACGATTACAGAAAATCCAAGAATTATTCCATGCCTGTTCTCACCATCCCTAGAGTAATACCAATACTATCATTTATCACTTTTAGTACATTCTCAGCACTCTTTAGGCTCACGATCATTAAAAGAACAAGAACACAATCTGAACCTGCTTTATAACTGAATCCTCATGACAGGCTGTTAGAAGATGGTTCTCCCTTGGAAATGCCATAGATGATTCTCCTGAACATAACTGTTCCTCATTCGAAGAGCAGGATTATGGATTTCAGATGTTGTAAACCGTCTAGCAAATTATATAATTCGCATTCTCTTTGCAGACATCCTCAGAAGCCCAGTGGCTATGTGAAGGATGCTGGGTTAGAACTGAAGTTTCTGCCCTCACACACTTTGCTGAGAAACAGCAGGACAAGGCCAAGGACAAATGCCTTCCTCAAGGGCTCTTGAGCATTTGTCACCATGGATCCAAACAGCGTTCAACTGCATTCTGAACCATCCCAACAATTCTATTTAAAAAGTTAAGTTGGGTTTAAAATTTAATATTTGCTGGGAATAATTATACATCTCATGAGGGTAACGAAAAGGGGATTTAAGTTCAACCTGTCAAAAGTACAATTTCCCCATTGTGATTGAACAAAAAAAAAAAAAAAAAAAAAAAAAACCCAAAACTGCTCAAATAAATTTTAATTGCCATCCATCACAGAATCACAGAATCACCCGGGTTGGAAGGGACCCCAAGGATCATGTAGTTCCAACCCCCCTGCCTAGCAGGGCCACCAAACATACACATTCAGATCAGGCTGCCCAGGACCCCGTCCAACCTGGCCTTAAACACGTCCAAGGACGGGGCATCCACAACCTCCCTGGGCAGCCCGTTCCAGGGCCTAACCACTCTCCTAGTAAAGAACTTCCCCCTAACATCCAACCTAAATCTTCCCTCCTTCAACTTGGATCCATTTCCCCTAGTCCTGCTGTTATCGGCCCTTTTGAAGAGTTTACTCCCCTCCTGGGTGTAGGTTCCCTTCAGGTATTGATAGGCTGCAATGAGGTCACCCCGCAGCCTTCTCTTCTCCAGGCTGAACAAGCCCAACTCCCTCAGCCTGTCCTCATAGGGGAGGTGCTCCAGCCCCCTGATCATCTTAGTCGCCCTCCTCTGGACCCTTTCCAAAATCTCTACGTCTTTCTTGTACTGAGGGCTCCACACCTGGACACAGTACTCCAGATGGGGCCTCACAAGAGCCGAGTAGAGAGGGACAATCACCTCCCTGTCCCTGCTGACCACCCCTCTCCTGATGGAGCCCAGGATCCCATTTGCCTTTCGAGCTGCCAGAGCGCACTGCTGGCTCATGTTCAGTCTCTCGTCCATCAGGACCCCCAGGTCCTTCTCTGCCGAGCTGCTCTCAAGGACCGCTCCTCCCAGCCTGTACAGGTGCCTGGGGTTCCTCCTGCCCAAATGCAAAACCTTGCACTTTGCCGTGTTGAACCTCATTAGGTTCACCCGAGCCCAGCCCTCCAGCCTGTCGAGGTCCCTCTGAATGGCATCCCTTCCTTCCACCGTATCAACCGCACCACTCAGCTTGGTGTCGTCAGCAAACTTGCTGAGGGTGCACTCAATTCCCTCATCGATGTCATTAATAAAGATGTTAAAGAGCATTGGGTCGTCCACCCATCAAATCCACTTCCCTCCAATTTGGAGATGAGGATGTGGTGGGGGACCATGTCAAAGGCCTTGCTCAGGTCCAGGTAAATGACATCGGTCGCTTTCCCTTCGTCCACCAATGCCATCACTCCATCATAGGCCACAAGATTAGTTAGGCATGACCTTCCTTTGGTGAAGCCGTGCTGGCTGTCTCGGATCACATGCTCATTCTTTATGTGACCGAGCATGTTGTCCAGGAGGATCTGTTCCATGATCTTCCCAGGCACGGAGGTGAGACTCACCAGCCTGTAGTTCCCCGGGTCCTCCCTGCTCCCCTTCTTGTATATGGGAGTGATGTGACCCTTCCTCCAGTCGTTCGGGACCTCACCTGACAGCCACGACTTCTCAAATATGATGGAGAGCGGCTCGGCAACCACCTCAGCCAGCTCCTTCAGGACCCTGGGATGCACGCCATCCGGCCCCATAGACTTGTATTCATTCAGTCTAAGGAGGCACTCTCGGACTTGCTCTGCCCTTACAGTGGGGAGGGATTTACCTCCTTGGTCCCCACATAGAGGTTTGGTGATGCATGGTTCAGGGACGTGAAAAAGACTAGAATCCTGGCCATCAGTGAAGACCGAGGTGAAGAACTCATTCAGCACCTCAGCTTTCTCTTCATCTGTTGAAGCCAGTTCTCCTTTTAAATTTACCAAAGTAGGTACGCCCGTTTTGGCCTGTCTCTTCTGGGCAATGTACCTGTAGAAGGTTTTCTTATTGTTTTTCACGTCCCTTGCCAAGTTCAGTTCTGCCTGCGCCTTGGCTTCCCTGATCCCACGTCTGCAAGTCCGGACGGCATTCCTGTACTCTTCCCAGGTGACACAGCCTTGTTTCCAGAGCTTGTACACCCCTTTCTTCGCACTCAGTTCTCTCAGCAGGTCCTTGCTGAGCCATGCCGGTTTTCTACCTCACCTGCCCACTTTCTTATTCAGAGATGCATTAAAAGCATCAGAATGCTTTTAAACCACAGAGAAAGTACATCAGTGTATTAAGGCATCGAGAGCTTTGGAGTGGGACCCACTCCCACATTTCCCCTGGAAGAAGTGAGCCCTGAGCACCTGTGGCTCCTTGGAAAGTCTCTGACCTGATAGGATGTGATTCAGGATCATTTTGCAGGTGAATGTCAGCAAACCATTGAGGGTTCTTTCTGGTAGAAGGGGTTTCAGGAAGCCACTGCTCGCTACTGAGTTTGGAGTGGTTGTTTCACTGACGAAAGGGGCAGTGGAGGGAATGGTGGTGAGCAAACAGCTTGTGGTTTTAAATAGTCACCTTGCAAATTAATCATTGGTTCAAATCTCAGTGCGTGCCAACTCATTAAGATATCACTACTGATGTGTGCTGCTCTACATGGCAAGGTCAGGATGGGATCCTTTTTTCTTCCTCCGCCTTGATGAAGAAATCAAACCATAATATTTTTTGAGGCCCTTTAAGGCAACTTCTGTGACAGGCTTGAACACAGAACAGCAGAATTATACCTAGGGATAATTCACCAAACAGACTCTCACATTAAAGTTAAAACAGAACAACATTAAAAAAAAACCCACCAATATTTAAATAGGGGTTTTGACCGCACTACATCTAAAATAGCCTTAAGAGCAAGTGAAAAATAGGTGATTAGTTTGTTTTTAATAAGGGTACACAATTGATTGCAATTTACAACTACAGCAACTTTCACGGCCTTCATTTTTTTTTCCCAACTCTGAAACATTGAAATATTTAAAGAAAACTTCTCCCTCCTGTAATTGCTATGAGATGGAGAGAACTCGCTGTACCATCTACTGACAAACACTACCAAAGATTTCTAAAATTAACACTTGCTGCAAAAGTTTAATTTGGTCTCACACACTTAACAACATAATGGAACAGCAAAATTAAACCACTTCCCTGTTTATGTGGATCTTTCCCAGAATTCCTAGAAAGAAAGTTTTTCATGTTAAAATGATTAGTTATTTTTTAAAACAGCTTATATAAAAAAGATGACATTTCAACTTATACACTGATGCTGAAATCTAGCACTAAATACAAATGGCTGGATAAAGAACACTATGGTCATTTAGGCAGTATTTAAAGGCTTGAGATTGGTGTAACTAGATGAGTTAAGAACTCTGGACCTGAAAGACCTCAGGTCATGCTATTGCAGCTTCACCTACAAAACAAACTCCTAATCACCAGTAAGCCTCCAAAAAGGAAGGAAACTGCTGAAATGAAGTTAAAAATCAGCTTCACGAGATAATAAAGGTCAAGATACAGTTAGCATGTGCTCAGAATAGCACCCAGATAGCATCCTGAGTGGGACGTGCAGTCCTTAAGCATCCCCAGCCCACCCTGCTTGAGGCCTTTATCAGTGGCTGCATGAGGAGGTGCAAAGCACATCACCATGGCTGCAGACACCACCAGAGCTGGGGTGCTCAGGATGTCACTCAGGACGGAGGCAGAGCAGAGCAGCAGGAGCGTCATGAAATGCAAGGACAAAAGCCTGAGCCCTGGGACAGGGCAGCCTCTGCAGCATCACAAGCAGGCACTGCTGGGCTGACAAGGACCTGGAGGCATGGTGGACATTGCAGTGCTCTCAGCAGATGATGATCCCCTGAGGAGAGCAAAAATTAAGCCGTGCTCCTATGAGTTTGCAAAGTCACTTCAAGCAGGAAGCTACCCCTTCCATTCACCTTTAGTATGAAATTGTATTGAAAGCACAAC
Organism: Lagopus leucura; assembly: GCF_019238085.1. Taxonomy (NCBI): domain Eukaryota; kingdom Metazoa; phylum Chordata; class Aves; order Galliformes; family Phasianidae; genus Lagopus; species Lagopus leucura. Next base: position 2,185,679 of record NW_024962273.1, read on the forward strand.
ACTAACAAGTTGACTGCAAGACTATGGCAACTTGGAGAAAATACAGAAACAACAGCCCTAACTGTTTTGACCACCTTTCCCCTGCTCCATTTCTAAAAGGGAGAGCTGTACCCATCCAACTCAAAATCTGTCACAAGAAACTACTTCACTTGAGTTTCAAAGAAAAAAAAAAAAAAAAGATCAGCAATGCAAACTCCTATTTCCATTTAAAAAATTATACAGACATTCTCTGAAAATGAAGAGTTTAAATGGAACTGGATGCATTACATAACTTTTCAGGTGTTTGCTTCTGGCTGCATCTCAGTTAAGAATTAAAACAGTACAATGCAAGTCATTTTCTGTCATCCTTATAGAGACTGTGACATCTTTCTCAGCAGTGAAACAGCCTCGTGTGGGCACACAACCAAACTAGATTAGGGAGCAATACCTCCCCTTTGTAATGCAAAATACAATGTCCATTTTCTTAATTTCAGCTCAGCTGATGACTATCTCAAAGACAGGGAAACAGAACAACAAGAAATAGTCTCCTGAATAACATCAGCTAACATCTAGCATACATAAAACACTGATCCTTCCCATCTATGGTGCCCTTCAGTCAGCTGAATTCACTCCCTATAGACAGTGCTCCCCTGTGCAATAAAATGCCTGGAAGCCAAAATGCTGTATTTTGGATTTTTTTTTTTTTACATGTCCATCACAATTAAGACCATATGGGGGGTTTCTTTTCACAAGTGCATTACGGTTTCAGCTTTTTGCATTGAATTACCACCTCATTACAGCCTCATACAAATCCCTGAGATTAAAAACAGAAGTGACACCTTAAAACAAGGTGGCATTCAGCTACTTAAGTTACTTCAACAGCCTGTAGTCTTCTTTTCAACTAAATGTACTCAGCATCATGTGAAGGCCAAGTTGGTGAAGCTTAATAGTCGTGAGCAAGTCTTTGCAGTAGATAGCACTGAGATTAATTATTACAGTTTTGGACTGACTCTGCATCCTGACTGAAACTGATTACCTTGCACCAATTTAACCAGATATACCAGCAGAATGCACTGTTTTTACAAGGAAGTTCTTAGAACTCAGCAATACTTCACTCACCCTGAAAATCAACAGAACAGTTGTCAATATACGTAGCATTCCTGTTCTTACTCTGCTACTTCATGAAGTCACCGAGATTTCAGGTTACACAGCCACCACTCAGACCTCTCCTGGCACCAACACAACTGTAATTACGCCACTTGCTCCTTCTCTCCATGACAGTTTCTACCTGAAAGCAGTGACAGCACAGCTCACTAAACGACCACCCAAAGGCAGAGTCAAAGGCTACCGTTCTGCTCATCCTTCTTTGCCTGAGAGTCTGAAAATGGGGATTAATTTAGGAGAAGTGTGGAATAGAAGGTAATAAAGAGAAAAAAAATAGAGCACGCATGCTTTCCCCAAGCTCTATAATGCAATTCAGCTTTCTGTGGCAGACCTACCCAGAGGAGTGCACCGAGGAGTACATCATGCCTGCAACACTCAGCCTCTGCAGATCCCACCCCATTAACAATACCGGGTTACCTCAAACTGCTCCTGGCTGCAGCAATAGGAAGACTTCCCACAGGTGCCTCTCACATTTCCAAGTGCTTTTCAAGTACCTCTTAACCACATAACCAAAGATTTATGCCTCCAGTTAGTAAGTGAATTGCCTTTTTTTTTTTTCCCTGGCCAGACCACTTGCTTCCAGTTATTACAGCTCCAACCAGCAAATGCAGAAAGATCAACTTTCTTGATTTTCTCCTCATGAGGAGCTCTTTCACTGTGGAATTATTAAGGAACGGTGCCTTCACAGCAATCAGTGCAGCGGATCAACTCTTCTCTGCTCTCTTCCCTCCAATTATTCAAGCATTTGGTGCATCTAGAATATGTTTGGGAGCCTCAGCCACACAGACACGGCTGTAAACAACGTGGCAGTAAATATTCAGTCTCTGTGGCACCGCAGTTGCAAACTGTTTCTAAGAAAAACCCACCGCCGCCACGCAGACATCGCAGAGGAGAGAAGAGGAGAGATGCCACATGAAGTCACTGGCATTCAGAAACACTTCAATTTCCATATGGAAATAACAGGAAATAAGATGTGCTGAATTTCAGGCACCAAGGCAACAAAAACACATTAAGATTTAATCACACAAGAACTTGGCTGTAAAATTTGTAATTTTCTTGATCTTTTTAAAGAGTTCTCATTTTTAGGAACATCAGACAGCTAACAGACCATGCATTCCACCAACCAGCTAAAGCAGACATTTGCATTAATCTGCTTTCTGTTAATTAAGCGGTGGAAACGCATCCCCTTCACCAAGAAATCTCTTCTGCAATCAAGTTCCTTGTCAGCCTCTATCTCTGCACAGCCTGTGTTATAGCAGCTATTCTCTAAACGATTTCCAAGGATAAATACTGTGGACTTGGCATGTCTCTGAATCACAGCTCTGCTAAAGCCTTGCTTCTGCATGCTGCATCCATCTCATTTCTTGGTGCACAAGGAAAATGTTAACACTATCTTTTAAGATACTGAGATCAGAAGTACAAAATTATAATGATGATCTGTGAAAGAGCTGAATTCCAACTTTAAGGAGAAATAAGCTATGGGAATTGAAGCCCTGCCAAAACCAGGAGCATAAAACGCAAAGGCTGCAGAAGGTAGAAAAGCTATGAATGAAAACCCTTGGAGTTGCTGTTATTTCTCTCCTTTGTAAAACTAAACATCTCGAGTTGAAAGGTGTTTTTCTATATTCTCATTTGCAAACTTGCAGATCCCATCACCGAAATGCTTTTGCTGCCAAATTCCAGCAAGGTGGAGAAAAAAGAAGAGTCATTCAAATACAGTCCATTCAAACCAGATGAAAACTATTACTCACAAGAGCAGCAATTACTTCCTTGCATTCCATGCAACACAAGAGCTTTTCCCTCACACAGAAGCCCCTGCTTCCCCGCCCCCCCCCCCCCCCTCATTCACACACAGGTGGGTGGATCAATGCTGGCCAAAAAGCAGATTTTAAGTCCTGCTCCAAACTGCACTATCAGAACTGCTGGTATCTCCCAATAACACACTTATTCCCCCCCCCAAAATAACATACGTAAGGTAAAATCCTGCTTTTCATAAGTACTGAGTCTGAAGTGCTTTATTTCTCTACCTGTGCAATTAAGCAATTAGAGCTCGACCACACTCATGGACAGGCTGCAGAGAATTTCACAAACAGGCTTCTGGCAGCATTTTCAAGTGCAGTTAAATGAGCAATGAAAGGATGGTGAAAAAAACAAAAGTCACAACAGAAAAAAAAAAACTGCAGGAAGGTCCCATCTCTCACTCCTCAATTCCTCCAGAATACCTAGATATTCAGCTTCTGAATCTGCAGCAGCATCTCTGGCTTCAATATTGTTACCTAAGTGTTTGAAGAAAATAAATTCTCCTAATAACAGCTGGCGTGAGACAGAAAGAGTAAATAAATATTAAAAAAAAAAAAATCAAGACATTCCCCAGGCAGAGAAAATACCTGCAGAGGCATCTTTGAATCATTTCTTCTGGCTAAATTATTCAAGACTACCTGAATGGCTTAAGAACGATCCGGCATTAGTGGGAAAAAAAGGCAGGATGTGAACCTTCCTGATGTGCTTTCTTTTGTTCAAGTGATTTGTAGCATGAACTGTGCAACAAATGCAGCTCTGGTGCCCTGCAAGAAACTTAAAGCTGGAGAACTGACAATTTCCCAGGTACAGAGAAAGAACGGATAACTTGGAGGAGAGGAAACGATCGTTTGGGAGATACCAGTAGGAATTAAAAGCTGCAGCTTCCGCAATAGAAGGCTTTGCTCAAAGAGACAAACTGCTTCAACATCTCCCAACATTCCCAGCTGCACGGGCTGTGTGCTCGGAAACAGCACAGCGAGCTGTGAAGGCGTACACTCGATTCCTGAAAGTTCATAATGAGTAACTCGGTAATGACGAAGGGAAGGACACAGAAACACTTCCTTGGGGGTGGGGAGAACAGAGATAGCATCTGAAGAGCAGTGTTCTTTGATGAACGTGTTGTTTTATTCACTTTTCTTTATTAAGCTTGCTTACAGCCTCACACAAGCGGAGGCGCTGGAAGCGTATTCCACTGTTCAGAGGAATTTTATTATTATTTCAGGATCCTTGGCTCTTTATTCAGGCTAAAAATCGAGCATACGTAGGGTATCAGAGAGAGAAGTGCTCAGGGAACTTAAACATGACACCAAGGGGCACTTTCAAGTTTAGCTCCTACACGTTCAACTCATTCTCTTGGACGAGTGTAAATGAGTGCAAATCTATACCCACTTTTATCCAGCTATCTAAGCTGCTATGAAGCCCAGTACCTTAATGCAGATATCCCTATTTAAATACCGCAGTCAAAAAGTAGTAACGTTTCCACGCTCTTAGCAAAGGCTATTAGATTTAACTCACTGGAGATTCCTATGCACCTGAAGTAAACTTCCAGCATTCTGTACGGCAGATCGTTAAATAAAACGCCTTCAGACTGAAGCCCACTTCCACACCCATGCCACAGAACAAACCATTTTCACCTAGTTAAAGAACAATAGCATTAATGGGCCACGTAAGCAACTTTGGAAAATAGCTGCACAAAGGACACTGCAAATAAATAAACGTGAAACCCAACACCCCACATGCACCAAGCAGAGCAGCTGAAGCGAGTGGAAGCAGACACCTTTACACCTGAACTCCCGGACTTCTTCAGCCACTGCCAATGTTCTTAAATAAACAACTGCGGGAAGCTTCTCTTTTTTCATCCCCAGTTAGAAAACTGTAAAGGGAACTCATTCTTCTGACCATGTTGCTTGATCGATAGGAGTCCGAACCTGAGCGAGTGCCAGCGATCAGAAGGAACACCGCTCATCGAAGTGCTGTACTTCGTGCTGAATGCTTACATAATCTGATGATTCTGAGTGTAAAAACAAAAGCTTACTGCGAATCTATTCGTTTTTATACCCATACCAGGTCTGCAGAAACTCCACTATTCCTAGCATTAGCGCAGGAAACAGTTTAATGTGTGTTAAATACCGGAATACTTCATGTGGAATACTGGAATAAGCACCAAAACAATGCCCTTAATACGAGAAGTGCCGTCCGAATCACAGCCAGTTTTCCTGTTCGTTTAGCAAAGATCAGTCCTACCTCTACAGGCAGCACAAACATTCACTTAGCTTCACCAGGACCAACGTGAGCAAGAAATGTAGAATACGGGACAGGTTTTGCTACTTAACAGCCCTTTTTAATGAACCGATAGGTAACGTTAACAAGACCACTGTTCTGTGCTCCAAGCAAAAGGAGCCCAGTAGAAGGACGTGGAGGGGAGAGACAGACACGAGAACAGATGGCACCGCGTCTTCAGGAACTGACAGCAGGATGGAAAAGTTTCCCGGCAGAAGATATTGCTGAATTAAGAGGAATGTCGTTATGCGAGTTCCTCAAAGAGAAGGTATTAGGGAAAGATGAAAGACACCTTCTAAGGTGAGACAAAAATCACTGGAAGAAATCGTGTGCTGTTTCGCAATAGAACAAGTGGGGTACTCCAATCTGAAGGAAAAAAAAAAAAAACAACAAAAATCAACTCCCATCTCCCCTTAACCTGCTCTGCTATTTCTCTGGTTAAAACAGAAAGGGTTTTTTTAGTTTCTCTCTGGCAGCGATCGCCATTTCACAGCACATTTAGCCCACACGGAATTGATCAATAACACTACAGACACAAGACTAGACTATCCATTTACTAACCACAAGAAAATGTGCTGTTCAGCAAAATCCTGCACATCATAAAGCTGAAATTTTAAAAGGCATCGCTCTACAGATCTCATTACCGCCCTGGAGCAGTCCCACAGAAAGCCTGCCGGCCTTCAGGCTGATCAACAAGTGTGCCTCTACACTGCACGGAAGAAAGCCAAAAAGTGGATCTAAGCACAGGCAGAGGACCGCACACACATTCAGCACGTGAACAGAAAGGGTCAGGCTTGCCACACGAACCACACACTGAGTGTTACACAGCTCTGCAGGTTTCAGGTGCAGCTGGTGGAGCTGAGAGCAGGGCTGTAGCAGCAGCTCTCCAGCCACTGGTTGCTACATAACCATTTCCCTCCCAACCCAAAGGATGGAGGCTCTCACGCCACGCTTGTCTCTCAGGACTGAGAGCCGCAGCATGAAAGCTGGGTTTCAGGTGCTAAGAAAGTGAAACACTGAACAGCAAAACAAAAAGTGTTACAAATCACTGCTCAGAAATCGAAAGTCTGTCTTTTCAGGCTGTTTCGGTGCACGCATCACTCGCTATCAGTGCGGGATGAGCTAATGCTTTCACAACAGCGATTATTCCGAACTAATGAAGCATTAACGAAGGTTGCCATCCACCACTGGACGCTCCAGAGCAAGAGCTCTGAATTAAGTTCGGAATATTTCAGCTTGGTAATTACGCTGGAGAAAACACGAGGCTGGGAACTGCCCCGTCAGGTGCCCAAAGGTGGGCACAGCCCCGGGTTGGACCGACATCAGCAGTCTGAGCACTGCAAGCACCTAAAGGTTCATGCATTGGGGATCATAGTGAAAACAGCGATCCTTTAGTGCTATCCCCAAACGTTTGTCATTTCACAGGCTCACAGAATGGCCTGGGTTGAAAAGGACCACGATGATCACATAGTTTGAATCCCCTGCTGTGTGCAGGTCACCAACCAGCAGACCAGGCTGCCCAGAGCCACATCCAGCCTGGCCTTGAATGCCTGCAGGGATGGGGCATCCACAGCCTCCTTGGGCAACCTGTTCCAGTGCCTCACCACCCTGTGTGTGAAAAACTTCCTCCTAATATCCAACCTGAACCTCATTTGAAGAAATGACTTCTACTGCCGATGCAATCACCTCGGCCTTCCAACAGCTGACCCAAAGTAACAAAAACACGCACTCACCTGAAGAACACGAGATGAGAAAAACAGCGAACGCTAACTTCGTAGCAGCTCCCATTTTCCAACGCTGTTAGAACATTTAAGTGACTTTTAGTATCCAGTTTCTTGGTCCTGCAAGCCGGAAAATCGCCCCCCTCCCCCCTTCTTGCAGAACCGTTATAAAGCAATCTATAGCAACTTCTCCGGAGATAGTGCTCATCAAACAGTAAAATCGGGCTCGCCTGGAGACCGACCGAGCGAGAATCCGAGCAGCGTTTCAAAACACACGCGTCATTCGGCTTCCGTACAAACTCACGGGATTGAATTCATGAAAGTACGCTACGAATCCAAAGAGAAACGAAGGCAGACGAAGTCAACGGAGGAGCCGGCGGGCACGAAGCAACGTGTGAGCGCAGCTCCGGCTCTGCCACACGCAGCTCCCGCCTCCCGTTAAGCAGCGCTATGCTCCGCGCGGCTCGGCGGCTCCATGGCAGCGCTCCGTCAGTCCGTGCGGCGGCGGGCTGAGCGCTCCGCTCTGACAACGCCGTTTCACGATTCCCTTCTACCACGGTTCCGTGCCACCCCGCCCCGCTCCCTCGAGGCTCAATTGAAAGTAAAAAAAAAATAATAATAATATTAAGAGGAAAAAACAATCGCGAGGCCGGCTTCCCGCGGCAGCTCTAGGGGCTGAGAAGCAGGAGCCTTCCTCCTCTTCCTTCTCCTCCTCCTCCTCCGCCGCTCCCCTCGCGGCGCTGCCCGGCTCGCAGCCCTTAGCGCTCAGCCCGCCTCACGCCCGGCTCTCCCGTCTCCCCGGCGGCGGAGGCAGAGCGGCGGACGCCAACTTTGTCCCTCCACGAGTGCAGTTTAAAGGTTGCCGAAGAGAAAAGGCCGAACCCGCTTTCTGCCCAGAGGCGGTGGTGGTGGTGGTGCTTGGAGCCGTCTCTAATGTCTCCCGAGTCCAACCGGCAGCTCGGAACGACCCTCCGTACCCTGCTGCTGCCGCTGCTCCCCTGTGGTAATTTCATATCTACCCATTCACTTGTGTGGCGTGGAGAACGGACCCAAGATGGCGGCGCCCGGGCGATTGTTTTTGTTTCCTCTCCTCCTCCCCCTCCCCCACCTCTCCCCTCCTTTCCCACCGCCACAATCACGGCAGCCCGTCGCGCGACGCCGTGCGAGCGCGCGCCGCCCCGGATTGACGGCCGCGCCGCCCACTCACAGCACGGCTGAGCGCCGCTCGGCCCCGCCCCCTTACCGACCCACCCCGAGCGGGGCGGAGCGCGCTCCCCCCTCCCCTACCTGCCCGTGTGTGCGCGCGCATGGGTGAGGCGGCACGCGAGCGGGCTGCGCGCGCGCACCCCGCCTTCCCGCCTCAGGGTGCGGTTCTCGCGCCGCGCCTTCTCTCTCGGTGTTGCCTCCGAGCCTCGCGGGGCTGTCGCATCCCCTATCTGCGCAGCGAGCCGCCCTTCAGCCCGGTTGTGTTGGCTGGCCGATAGGCGCGAGGGGCTGATTTTGTTTCTTACGAGGAGCTCTGTAAGCGGGTGCGTGGTCAAGGCGTGTCCCGCGGCGTGCCTCGTGCTTGCAGATGCTCTCGCGCCTCAGCGTGAGTCCAAAGAGGTAAATAAACCCCTTCGGTGAGTTACAGCCTTCAGGAGGGCTGTTCTCTTTCACGAGTCTGGTGGGAGTCCCTCCTTTTCTGTATTTCGGTAGCAAGAAGCACCGAGTTCTCAAAAACTGCTTCGCCGGCCGTGTTAACTGACTTGTTTTTAGGCGGCGCTAAACTGGAAGCTGCGCTTGAGCTGTTTGCAACCAAGTCAGGGCTGAGTAATGGCCGCAGGTTGCGCTAGAGGAGGTTCAGGGTGGATACGAGGAGCAATTCCTCCTCCAAAGAGCAGTCGGGCAGTGGCACAGCTGCCGTGGGGTGAGGTCGCCGTCCCTGGGGTGTCCCAGAGCCGCGGATGTGGCACTGAGGGATGTGAGCACGGTGGGATGTTGGACTTGAGGATCTTAGAAGCCTTTTTCACCCTTCTGTGAGTATCACCGCTGAGCTGCGTTAGCTCCCCTAATCCATGCACCAATGGAGCATTGCAGTTTTAGACCCACTGTCCTACCACAAGCACTTGCACTATATGCATGTCCTATATAAGATATGCAGACCCTACAGACTACTGCTAGAGTCCTTGATTAGAATTCATTTATCCCTGTTTCTTTGTCATATCCAAACACCAACGCAAAGTTCGTCCTCCAATGACGTTTTTGATTTGAAACGCCCCAAAGTAAAACATCCTGTATGGGATTGTGCCCATCTAAAAGCATCAGGACATGTGGCAACACTTTTTAGGCTATTCTTTTATCCAAGCGTTTCAGGATGATTTACAAGCATTAATTAACGTATTACAACACTCCTACTTAATCTGTAGTTTTTAATATTCTTCAATAGCAGAATATTTAAACGTGACCTGTTCTGCAGGTTGTGTTTTCACTTTGCTCAGCTTCTTCAGATTGCTTGTCGTGTTGCCACATGAGCAGGAAATTGCAGCTAAAAATATTGCTATTGTATGTGTGTTTATATATATATATATAATAGCACAAATATGTCACCTGTGTAGCATTTGCATGAATTTCATGGTAAGGAAGGAGGTGCCTCGAGATTTCTCAAGTTGCTCATTATTCTTAAGCATGGGTGGGTTTTTTGCCTGCAGCATCAGTTTGACGGAGTAAAGCCTTGTGGCCGTCCAGTAAATATTACAGAAGCAGTGATCCTCCTTAAAGGGCTGGTCTTGACAATCGTGTGTTTATCAGGATGAGAGGAATCCTTAATGAAGTGTATATTCCTTTATTTTCCCCCAATTTTGCAACCATGGCAAGTGATATGTGTGGATTAGGAAGACTGCTGATGTCTGGGATCAAGGAGCCCATTTATTCTTCGTACCAGTCCAGCAGTATCAGTGTTATTATAGATATCAGTCTATTTTCAGCTATAAGCAAACCTTACATCATTTGCAGAGCTACTTAATGTATAGGAAAAGAAACAGTTAAGGAAAAGCACAAATATGCTTATTTTCAGTAGGTGAACAATAAAAACCAGTTTTATTACATGGATGCAACGCTTTCACCTGGGCTTAGTTGTATCTTTAGAGATATAACACATTTATATCTCTAACTGCATTCGAGATTTGCTCCTGCTTAAATCTGCTTTAAAAAAGAAATTAAGTAGTTAGGTGCAAATATTGTGCAGGCCTTAGCAGAAATTGCTTAGTATTTTGGTGAGGTACTTGATGCAAAATGCCATAAGGGCTCTGTGCTTTCTCTGGGTTCTTGCTTTTACTGTTAGTAAAAGGGTGAGTTTTATCCCACATAGACAGATGAAATGTCAACACAGTTGCTTTCTCTTCTTGTATGTCTTTTTGCTTGCCTTGCTTATGTGGATTTTGGGAGCATTTCCCTTTTCTACCTTTTCACTTCTGTTTTGCTTTTGCCTTAAACTCCAGATCTTTTTTCCCTCCTCTAAGATCAGTCTATGCATTTTTAATGTATCATTTACTGTGACACACGAGCACTGAAGATACGGTATAAGGGCATAGGCATCTACTGAGAGCCTGTAAGCAGCAGCAGGATGAAATGGATTTAATCTTAGTTTTGTTCATGTGGAACAGTGCTTGGTTTAGAGGCAGCACAAATGTAACTTTCCTTTTAGGGAGTAATGGGAATTAAAAAAAACAGCATTGTCTCATTTTTTTTTATTCAGAGCACTGCTATGATTAGAGGATTTCATCTGTGCCTTTGCTGTTTCCACACTGGATCAATACTGTTTACACAGAAGCAGCATTATAGGTAAGAATCTATTGTGCAGGACTCATTCATAGTCTCTCTGCAAACATTTTTAAAATGTAGAGTAAAAAACATGGGCTTTATAATATCAGCAGTAACAATAATAGATACAACCTTTGTCATTACCTCATTAATCTCCCCTCATGTTCTAAGTAAAGAGAAGAAAAGAGAAACATGTTTCAGACACTGACCTTCAATAACCAAAACGAAAAGTGACCGAAGCAGCAAGAAAGCAGTGTTGTTTGCAGGGATCTCCTCCTTATTAGCCAGCTTAGTTTTCCATGCTGAAGGGAAAGATGCAGATATTGGAGGACTGCCTGGTTTAAACAAATAAATGGGTAAATAGCTACTTCAAAGTTATTCTTAATTTCATATGGGAATACAGTATACGTATCTTAAGAGTTTTAATACAGATTTTTGGTTCTAGTGGACTGATTGATGAAATCACCATGAATGATTCATTAGTTTTTGCAGTCCCAAAACTACTGAGATATTTTACAGTTACTTTGATAATGCAGCTTTGTAACACAAGAAAATGAGGAATTAAGGAGTGAAGATGCATCAAATCTAAAGCTTTTCTCTGGTTTGCTTTTGGATAGTGTCACTATGTATCTGTCCATCAAAAATTTTCTCTTGCCTTGCTTATAATCAGACTTAAAGATCTTGTGTGTAAGTGTTGAACTCAGCTGATACCCACAAGGACAACATGAAATACATGTTGAAATCATAGCCCCGTTTTGGATATTCAGGTATTTTGGTGTTTGGCCAAAGTACACTCATTTTGTTCATGTGAGCAGTGCTAATAACTACAAATGAGTAGGATTTGGCCTGTTTCTTGTTACGTAAAACTATTTATATGGTGAGTTTGTGTGTGTGACTAATTCCTTTTTGAATGTAATCAGATGCAGCCTGTGGACCTACACATAGATGAATGTTTCCCAGCTTCTGGTTTAAAAGCAAACACAGATAGAAAATTTTATGTAAATCAACACTTAAATACAATCTCCAACGAATCGTTTTCTTTAAAGGCTACATTTATACCAATGATAATTTGTCTTTTTAGGTCTGGTATCCAGGCTTTTATTTCCTTAGAGTACTTCTGTGGAGGTTCAAAAATACCTCATGTATTTTCTTGGAAGACCAGGTGATTCCTTTCTAGGATTTGCATTGGCTTGTCAGAAAAGATCGTCTGAACAGAGCTGCTTGTTGCTTTCACTGTATTGTCTGTTGGAGTCAGCTTGTTGTATTATTGGTTTTTATTACTACGGTTTATCTTGTGTGATTTCACACTCATTTCTTAGCAATTTATTCAAATTATCAAGAGTTCAAGATGAACTCTTGAAACCCTGATCTGTATTGTGAGAACAAGGTTCCTCAGGTCTGTGTTGAAACTTTCCTTCTCAGAATACGGTACCATAATATGGATGCCTTTGGGTAGCAAAAAAATAATAAAAATCTCTGTTCATCATAGAAACCAGAAGTGTTACAATGTTGTAATATTTTCACTATTCTTTTGGATGAATTCTTAAAGTGTGTTTCTTTTGCTGCTGTTTCCCAACAGTGGTATTTGATTTTTAAGAGTATATTTCTCATACGCACCTGTAAGGCTTTTATGTATAGATATAGATGTGTATTAATAATTGCATATTTTAGACTGGTAGTTTGTAATTAATTGGAAACATTAAGCAGAGCCTATAAGGCCTAGAAGTGACCTTGTTATAGAGAAGGAAGGCTAGCAGCTGCAGGCCGTTTTGAGAGGGATCAAATGATGGCTGGACAGGTTAGGGTGGGAAGAACACAGTAAGGAAGTAAGGGTGCTTCCTCAGAGAGTCACAGTGTGAGAGTCTGCTGGGTGTGTTTGTTGTGTTCTCATTAGTCATGGTGGAGTTTGGTACAAACGGCTTGGGAGTCAGTTTGGTCCTTGCTGTTGGAATATACCTGAGAACGTTATGTATTTTGCCATCTACTGCAGCAGTTTGTAACTCTCCTCTGTTAGGCCCCTGTGTGAGGCTATGGGAAGGCCATTTATATGCTTCAACTATTCCTGTGTTCTGGAATGGCATTTGTGGATGATTAGCTGTGTTAAACTATAGCAGATCTTTAGTTACATTCATGCTGTACTTCCAGAAACACTTTAAGCCAGCATAAGTCAGAAGATGCTTCCCTGCTCTGCACCAATGTTCTTGCAGCTGTACACTTGACTGACTGGGGAGCTGATTTGGTTCAGAACTAGCCCAGCAAACAAACCAAACCAGAACATTAGCTTTAAGCTAGTTCTGAACTCAGTTCATTCCTAGCCTCACAAATATTTATGTTGGCTTGAAGGTCCTCACCTTCATGGTGCTGAGACCAGAACAAGCTTGTAAAGAAAACCAGGAGCCACTTTTTTGATGCAAGGGCTGGTTAAATTGTGGCTCAAGTTGTGGCTTCTTGCTAAATGAGCCAGACATTCTAAGGGAGGCCTAACAGACATCTTTTTACATCCAGACTTCCCAGGTCTGGCACTTCTTGGATAGAGCCCAAGGTTTGTGGCCTTGGTCTAATTCTGTCTATCATTACCTGCCTTTCTGTAACCATTTTTCTCTCAAGAGAACCAGCTTTGAGTCTTATGTTCTGTGCTCCAAACTGTCTAACCAAAACACATTTTCTCACCCACTGAAATATTTTTCCACTCTCTTTTGAACTGTCACAGCTGATACTTTCTATATTGAATAATTACATTTCTTATTTGTGCAACAAAAAAATTGCAGAGACGTACGTGACTTAGATGAATGATGCTGTTGGTATTACAAACTGATTGTTTAAGTAGCTCATCTCTTTTCTTCCAAATGGTCCTAGGCCTGCAGTATAATTTATGCGTTTCATGAGTGCTTTTATCTTTGTATTCTGAAGAATTACATATTCAAAGTTTCATTCATCCCAAATTATGTAGTAGAAAACACATCCACGTCTCGCTCATCGCATTGCTGGACATGAGGCATGAGGATAAAATTATGGATCGTGGTTAGCTGCATCGACTGCTTTATTTAGTCTTACAAGTCTTACATGGTACTTATGAATACTTCTGTTATGCTTGGAATTTCTGAAACAATTATAGCTCAATAAAAGTTAAATTCAAATGCAAATACTAGCTATGTTATTTTTTTACCATCTTGCCACTATAAGCTTGCCAAATTTAGTGCATTATGTGCAAGAGTTATTCATATAAGTCCCAATCTGTATTTGCCTGCTTGGCACTTTTATCTAATCACTGCGAGCCACAGCTGCTGCTTTTCTCTGACCCCAGATACTTGAAGCAAGGGCTGGAATGAGGCAGTGATGCTGCACGGCAGTTTGGTGTAGGTATAAAAGATGGTCCTTTGCTCAGTAGAGCTTTGGGATGCCTTTTCTCCCTGGCTGCATTCTCAGTGGTGGCTTTGTGAGGTGACCCAACAATCACTAATAGTTTTTTTTTTTTTTATTTGCACAGGCAGCAGCCCTGTTAAAGGCAGTGTTTGGACATGGGTAGGGAGGAGCTGCACTGCACAGCTGATTGGTGGGTTTGTTTCACAGCTAACCTATACATGTGGTCAAAAATCAATGCATTATTCTGAGTTGCATTGAACACGTGTCTGGAACTGCAATAAAAACCTCCAAAATCATCAATTCCTTCAGCTGATGTTGAGGAATCGACTTCTACAGTCTGTAAAGCAGAACTCAGGAATGTAGCTTGCTACTGGAACTTTAGAAGGTGTGGAAAACATTGAGGACTAATTATAGAGGTCGATTGCAGATTATGTTAAAACTGTAACTTTCCTCCTCTTCTTAAAAGTAACTGGGACACTGCATTATAAAAATAGTCTTAAAAAATTCCATAGTGGAATGGGTGTTAGTAAGCTCTTAACATATGCTTTGGGTTACTGCTGTTTGTGTGTCAGCCCCTGATTTATTTCTAATCCCAATTTACCTTTGAGCAACCAACCCACTTTGGAATTTTCTTACAAGTTATTTCATTGTAATGCAGTAGAAGATGGAAAATAATGGAAACGTTTTACCTTGGAAATAATTGAAAGGGAATGATGTATTGTATGAATTGTATTAATTTCCAATTCATTCTGATTATTCTGGAGTTTTTCTAGAGCTCAATAGCTGCTTTCAGTTATAAAAGCAATGAAAAAAATCTTGGTCTAAGTGTCAGGTGTTCGTTCCATTAGAAAAAACAAACTGACTAAAAAGGTTCTGTAAAATTATTTGGAGTGCAGCTGATGAAAGGAGAGCAGTGGACATTGAAATGATATGGATTAGTATTAGAACCTCTTCTTTCTTTGCCCTTTTCTCTTTTTTGTCTCTTCATATTATTAGCACCAACATTTTCCAATCCTCCAAGTATAACTGGGATCTTTAAGTAAGAAGACAGCAAAACCAATGACCAGTCCAGCTAAACAGCTAAATCACAGCATTGAACTCTTTGATCTGAATCAATTAAAAAAACCAAACTCCTTGCTCTCCTATTAAGCTGCACAGTGAAGTGCTTTGCACTGACCTTGTTAAATTAGCACACCTGAAAGGTCAGTGATTTTCAGCAGGGAGGAGTGTGCACCACTGCTGCTGATATGGGGAGCAGAACCTGTTAAGCTGGCCCTTCCAGCAGGGGTACTGTGAGCCTCCCCTACGAGAGTCCCTTTAGCTAGAGAGGGGAGAAACAAATGCTTTTTGTTGAGTTAGCTCGTGCTCTTTCATTTGCAAGATGTAAAAAGGTAGAGGAAGAGATTAGTTTTCCAAAGGATACTGAGTCGAGGAAGCATTGTTAGAGGGATGAGTGACTTGCTGCTTTAATATCGTATGTGAAAATGCACGTTGCAAACAGACACTTCTGCAATATAAACAAGGGGCGAACGGGAGTTGAAAGGAACCAGAGAAACACTGATTACTTCAGGGAAGGCAGGAAAGTTTAATGGGAAATTGATATCAAAATTCTGATTTTTCCTTTTTTCCATTTGTGTGGGAACAGCTGAATCACGGCCTGAACCTCTGATTGACCACCTGGGGAGAGCTGAGTCAGCCCTGGGAGCACAGGTGAAGGCAATTCACCCTGCTGCTGGAAGGGGTGGAGCCTGGCTGCTCCTCTCCTAAACCCATTTAAGAGCTGACTGGCAGTGGGGAAGGATCTCTTCTGGAGATCCCTCCTTTGGAGTTTTACAGCAAGCCCAGGACAAGGGTAGGCACTCGATCTATTCTTTTTTGGTGTAATAACCTGCCTTGCCAAACTTTCTTATATTTTGTAGTTATAACGTCTGTGTGTTCATTGACTATACACCATTCAAAGGAAATTTCTTTAAAAATAATAATAATAATAATCAAACCAACCACCCGAGCAATCAGTCCAGCTGGTTTACATTCTTTTCTAGTGTAAAAATTTTCTAAAGTGTGGAAATTCAACCAGTTCCAGTTTAGAGTGTCTTTAAAGCATAAGGGATAATTATTAAGTTAAAATTAAATGTGGGGTTTTTTTTAATTTATTTATTATTTATTTGTAACTCATTTGAAGTAGTGTGAGGCAGAACCTGGAGGCTGAGTTAGTTGGTGATGTAGTTTTTAACTACCAGAAGCTGTGCTTTAGTAAGAAGTTGCTACAGCCTTTATGTTCTGCTGAATGAATGCTTTTAGCAGCCTTCTTCGTGGTTTCTTAGCAGCATTCAAGCAATACTTGGAAGCAATACATGAAATGAAATACTGATTCTGTTTTTTGTTACTTAGGGATATTGCTGAGATGTAACAAGTGCTGTTAAGTATACAGGAGTTACTCTTTCTCTCTGTGCTGTGTTACCTATGGGATACTGTACTTTTTTTTGGTGCTTTATTTTTTTTTCCCCAGGATGTTTCTCTGTGTTGCCTGTCTCTTGTAGTGTGGCACTGCTTTCTGTCTATCTGCTTTGCTTTAACATCTCTTACTGTGTTTTTCATCTTGGTAGATGCTTAGGAATTAATATCTCATAATGATCTGAAGTTTGCTTCTTTAAACACAGAATTTTTAAACAGGAGACTTGGCAATAGATGCACTGTAGCTGTTCTTAACGTTTAATTAATGCTGTCTTATGAATGCATATTTTTTCTTAGCTTATACTGTTTTGAAACATTGCTTGATATCTAGAATGAAAAAAGTGTGCACACTCACTAAGTGATGCATATTGTTGTGTCTGTGAACTCTGTACATCTGTAATGTTAAATTTGCCAAAGTTAATATGTTGAAAAGTAACAAGTTACTTAAGTTAGTTAAATGCCTCTTCCTTGAGGAAAATTACCATAATGGTTACTTTTACTAAAATGCAATTACTGTCATTGTAACAATCAATCACGTTTTCTTGTAGAAAGAACTTTCCTCAGTTCTGAATGCATTAAAGTATAAGATTGCTCTGCTCAGTGCTAAAATGAGCTGCAGAGGCAATGTGCTTTTGGGGACAATCGAGTGGAAATTCCAGTCATGTGATTGTCTTCAAGGTTTTTAAAGCTCAGTGCCCTGTAAGACATTAGAAGTTCTGAAAAGATGGACAAATAATTGATAAATGTCTTGTTTCTGTTGAGCATGGCTGAGTTTGTTTTCCCCTCACATTTGCTTTCCTTCACCTTTCCTTCCCCATTCTGTCCTTCCAGTGTCTTTGTGCTCCTGACTCCTGCACCTCTCCCATTAACTCCACTGTTACCAAACTGAAGTAAGAATTCCAGGGGGAGGAGGTGGATAAAATTTTCTGCAAAAAGCAGGGATGAGATTGAAGAAACTGAATTTTCCACCAGCTTGACTCTCAGGCTGGCTTATAAGAGATGAATAAAGAAGTAACTGCTGCTGCTTGATCTCTCATGCCATGCATAGATGTAAGACAGGCCTTCAGCAAGAGCAGGCTGAGATGTTAAAAGGTCCATTGGAAATGCTGGAGTTGCATTGATTTGCTTGCAGTTCTGCTGGTGGGTGCTGCTCCCTCAGTCTTGTTAGCTTTCACTGGGGCATATGAGGAACAGTGATAGAGAGAATGGTGTCAGTACTGCTCACTGCATATGTGTAACATATACACATGTACATGTTCTGGTGGCACTTGTTGTGCCACACATCTCCAAAGACACCAAAATCACATTTAATAGCAGTGTGTACAAGTGTGATGTGGAATGAAGGTGACAGTGCACACAGTGGTCCTTAAAAGATAGAGATGTGGTTCTGTAATGGTGTTTGGTAGCTGTGTCCTTCATGGCAATGGAGAAAGAGAGCTGGATTGCAGGCTTGCTTTGCTGTGTGTTCAGCTTTGCTATGATGTTAGCTTGAAAATAAATAAAGACTTTGAAAATCCTAGATGGGAGTCACTAAATATGGAGTCATTGTATTGGCAAATCAAGTGCTGGCACTTGGAAACCAATTTTCATTTTTTAGGTATTTTTTTGCTTGTATCTTTGTAGAAACCATTATACACAACATTTGCTGTTGCTGTGTAAATGAGTTTGTGTTGTATAGTGAAGAATATGGCACAGAAATGGGCACTGTTGTCAGTCTGCAAAGCAGGTATGTACTTAAATTCCCACTGAATCTAAATAGCTGTGGTGTTTAGCTTGAGATGTGCACTGAGGAGCATCACTTTTTCCCCCAGGCAATATTGATTACTGCCTTGTGTAAATTACACCCAACTTGAGGAACAATTAATAATCTCTATTGTAATTAAATTTGACCTACACTAGAAATTCGTGATTTGTTCTAAGGTGGTAGACCTAAAAGGATTTTAATCACTTTATTATCCTTTTAATGTCTTCATGTAGATGCAAAAATACCATAATTGAAAACAAACTGCTAAAATATGCACTGTGAATGTTTACACACTTTGTGATTCATGTTAATACGTGACCCTACTGTGGTAAATGTGTGCATTATGCTGAATGTATCCATTTTGTGCTTCCCTTTATTTTCTTGATTTTTGGATTAAGTTTATTTTGCACAAAATGTGACACAGATTTCAGTAAATGTATACTCGTGCTGCTAATATGCATATCTAGGTCATTTATTGCTTAAAATACAAATGCTGTTTTCATTTTGCTGTTTGCAATTAGGTAAGTAATTACTACAAGACTACTTTCAATACTGATTTCAGCATGAGCTTTTCCAGCTCTGTCCCATACAAGAGATGGGTAATAGCACCTGATTTAACTTGCAGTGTTTTCTTGAATGTTTTTTGATTTGAAAACAACATTCTGCCTGATACTGTAGGGGCCTTAGGTGGGTTTCAGGGAGATCATTTGGCCAAATAGCACCTTTTGCCAAACTTACCAGGTACTGGAGCTCTTACTGACTCAGTATTATGGATGATAGGGTAATATGAAGTTCTGTGAAATTTGATTCAAAGTCAAGCTTGACTGATCTGAGGTTTGTTCTCAGATGTTCTCAATACAGCTTGTGAGATTAACCCAAAAGGTGCAGAAATGAAAACTGAGGAGGAATTTGGAGAGGTTGGTGTAGAATGTGAGAGAATCTCAGATTGACATGGAATGGCTGAGGTTGGAAAATGGGCTCAGGAGGTTCTCCTCATCACATGGGGCTGGAGCAGGCATCTGCAGCTGCATTGCTCAGGAAATAGCAGAAAGAAGAGTTTAAATTTTATTTAAATGATGATGAGATGTATGTATTTACTGTTCATGTAGAGCAGTTGTGATCGTTCACTTCAATGAATGCACATACACTGAGCGTGTGCAAACTGGGTTTGGTGATCTGATTGCAGCCAATCAAATTAATAAAAAAGCAGCAATGCATGCCATTCTTAAATCAGAGGCTGAAAGTGAAGAACTTCTCAAGGCTGACTGAGCAAGCTGTTCTCCCTTTGGTGTAAGTTGTCATATAAATGGCAAAGCGAGTTACAAAAAGTGAATAGCAGGCATTAGAAATTCTTTGCCTGCCCAGAAAGGCCTGTTCACTGGGTTACATATACTCTCGTTACTCTTCTCTGTATGCTCTTGTTTATCAAATTATTCTCTGCTTTGAATATATATATATATATTTGCAGTTCCATTAATCTTTTTTGGATTAGTATATAGCATTCTGGAGTAATTACCTATTAATAACTTTCGACGGCTTGTCCTATTAGTATCACCTTTTAATTGCTTCGATCTTGCAATATATTCCTAGAATAGGCCATTATTTCAGTGATATAATCATAGAAATAATTGTATTGTACTTATGTTGGAAAAATGGAGATCTAAGAGGAATGATGTTCTAATTAGAATTCAGGAGACTGGTTGGCACACAGTTGATTTTGTTGGCTCCCAGCCTAATCTCGTTACATTGTTTTTAACTATGAAGAGAGTGGGTTTAAAGATCCCCAGCCCTGCAAATGAGATGAGGGAGTTGTAAAGAGCTTAAAGAATCAGAAAAGTGCAACTCCTTCAAAACAAATCGCGCAATAAATGTGATATTTCAAACTTGTGCCCAAATAATCTTGAACACAATGTGAACGTTTAAAAAATGTAATTCAAATATTCAGTATGGTTAGCTGGGAAGTGTCAGTGTCTCATTGTACTGGTTGTAGTACTACTCTAATTGTAAACTAACTTGAGTTTAAGTAGTGTGTGGGTGTAAAACAATATGGTGCAGTTTTCATTTTAGAACTGTAATAGTATTTTAAGTACTAAGGAATCAGTAAATATTTACAAATAGATGTCATATTCACGTTAAGTCTGTGGCTCTTCTGTGTGAGGCTGTTTATAGCATTATCTTCCATGTGTTCCAAGACATTTATTTCAGACTCTTCTGGTGTGGTTAACTGCTGACACAGGTGGGTTTTTTTAGTGGCAAGAAACAACTTACATAGCAGCTTTTCCTTCCATGACCATTTGACCATACCTGCATTATTCAGATTTAATTGCATTATCTGCCTAAATGCAACTGCTGCATACATCTGGTAAAACTAAACACAAGTATGTAAAATTCCATCCATTTTAACATATTCTATTACAGGTTCTTGCAAAGGGAACCTACCTAATGTGCTGTGTTCACTCATGTTGCAGTCTTTCATGTAGACAAAGAAAATAATTTGTCTTTCATTGAAGGAATCAGCAAATGCAGTTGATTGCCTTGGTGGTGGCTGCCTGACTGCCTCACTGTGAGCTCTTTGGCCTTTTACTGTAGGGCTTCCAAGTTATTAGGCACTCCCACACGTTGGTGCAACATCACGTTCTCTCAGAATTGTTTCATTTTAGTTACTCCACCTTTAAAAGCTCATTCATCTGAATTCCTGTAGGTCTTCTGATGCAATTTTCATTTTATGCTGATTCTTTGATTCTGTACAGTACTACTGCCAATTCATTGAACTGTTTAAATTTCACTTGCAACCAAGCAAAATCACCTTATCATAATTTCTACATTTGCATGTTTCTCTATAGCATTTCCTCCTATCTGTCTTTGCTGGAATAATACACATTTTTGGTATGTTTATCTACAGCAGAGTGCATAGATCTTTGGCCTTGAATGGGGATGCATCTTTCAAGGCATTCCCTGTAGAAATGGATCAAATACGTTGTAGTGAGATACCATGAGGAGCGAACATCTAGATGGAGGAAAAACTAGATCAATGAAATGATTCTTGAGGCCATTAATGAAGGCCTGTTGAGGGGCATTCTGATTTTGTACCCAATCCCTTCCAACCAGGTAACATTGGGAAGTAAGCCAGGCAGGGTGAAAATAGTTTAACTTGAGTGTTGCAATGCTATGACTACTACATTATCCTCTCAAACTGAGTTGATTCAGCTCCTGAAATCTTGAACTAACTTTTAAACGTTAGAAGAAACTAAAGTGCTCTTCATTGCTTAGTGCAGCTTACTGCAAGTTATTTTTCAAGTAATTTTGCTCTTGCAAGTTTGACAACCAGGAGCTGTTTTGTGTTGAACAAACTGCCTTTTACTTAGGCAGTGTCCCGCATTGTTGTTCTTGTTATCTGAGAAGACTGCATTCAGCATGATATCTGTCTGTTTGTGCTGTTATCAGAGATGTGTGCAGGACTTACATACCCTTTTCTCTATCAAAACACAGATCTTATTCTCTGCCTGCCTTTTTACCTTTTCCTCCTGTCACTCCTACAGTTTATTTTAAACTTTAATTTATACCAAGCTTCTGCTTTCTCTATCAATATCACATCATTATTCTTATCTGATTCTCCTGATAATTTGTTTGCACTGGAATTCTTGGCAGTGAACTAAGAATTTCATTGTCTACCTACTCTCTTTTCTCTTGGAGAGTATAATAGAGTGGGTGGGTGAAGCCTCATGGTAATATTTTTATATTTGAAATGTAGCCACACTTTATGTGCTCCTACACATTGTGCTACTTATAGATAATGAAACAAGTCTCATCTTGTGGTCTACTGCTTTTCTATTTTCTACTGTTTTGTGCTAATTCTGCTCATTTAACCTCAAACACTCAAATTAATGCTGCTTCTCTTTTCTTCCCTTTGCTCTGTGGTATTACTCAGGAAAGGACTATTAGGGACTATTATCAATAACTGAGAAAGCATAGCAGTTACCCTTCAAGAAATGAGAAAGAGGGTCATGAAATTAATAGGACAGTGCCACAGATGTAATCATCTCACATTATCCAGTCGAATTAATACGCATCCTTCAGAAACACCACGACTCCCTCTTCTGTGCCCAACGTGTTCTGATATCTGGTGACACAACTCAGCTTTTTTCTTCCTTCCCTACCATTCTGGAGGGCTCTGGGGACCTCAGAGTTCCTGCTTTGTTTCCTATAATAAAGGTAGGAGTATAACAGTAACTCGTTAAAAGTAGATGGTATTTAGAGGAAAAGAAAATTCAGAGCATCTGTTGAACAAGTACCCTTAAATATTATGTTACTTTTTATGTAGTGCATCTTTACAGGTAATCTGAAGTAAATAATGACTGCATATAAAGGAAGTAAATAGAACGTAGTTTATAAATATGCCATCGTTAGCAGAATGGATGATTTTTATTCTGTTTCTCTTAGATGAAAAAACCATATTTTTATTTATTTGAAAGGTGCATAGTGTAGCATAAAAAAGAACTTTTCTCATGACAGATCTTTCTTGTACACATCCATCATCTTCTGCATAAAAGATCATTTGCTCTGCAGTGAAATTCCTGTTTTGAAATAAGTTTGCCTTATATTTTTCTTGCAGATATTCTTCCAGCTTCTTTTTTTTGGTTGCTTAAATTTTAAAGTAAACTTGGAGTGCTCTGATAGTATTTAAGGATTCAACTTTACTTGAATTTAACAGAAACAACAGCAAGAAATCCAAATATTTTGCTAATCCTTCTCAGCAGCTGATGTAACAGCTAACATTGCATGTTTCAAATAAATCCTGAAAAACTGAGTTTCACAACTCTAACTTACCTGATGCTTTGTTATGAAGGTTCAGGTAGGTACTCAAAGGCATCCATTACAATCCAAACAGAACACAGACAATCGTTTCTTACGTTTGGCTTTGTTATTTTCAATTTCTGCATAAAATTAACTAATAGAATTAAGAGAATACTGAAGGAAAACTGCAGTTCTGAAGTGTGCAGTTCTTAATTTTAATACAGAAATAGTTTGAATTCTCTTTGCCAGATCTTAATATTTGTAGTCTTTCAGATGCATTAAAACTTTTTTTTTTTGAGGGCTGGGCTAGAGGAGATTTGATATTTATTTGAATTCCTTATTATAATTGCAAATGAATAAAAATTTTGAGCATTTTATGACTATATGATATATATATATATCTAGTGTCTTTTAGACTTGTTAAGCCCTTAATATTGTGGTTTTTTTTATGACTATGGAAATAAATGCCTTTATTTCTGTCTGAATGTAGTTGTACTTCTAGAATGTGCTGGTGAGATCAGTTCAGTGTAGTTGGTTGAAATTTGATGGCTTCCACTAAAGAATGTTAAGTAGATGCAATAGTAGCTATTTTTTTTGCTTTAAATATTAGAAGAAACAGTTTGCTCTTCCTAGATGTGGAGTAATGACATGGGTGACAGTTTAGCCTTTTGCAGGTAAAACCAAACACTTGCATTCTTAAACCACTTTCCCATCAATTCCATCACCTTACCGTGTTCCTGCTCTTAGTTCTGTGCTCACATTGCTGACCACATCTTTCTCTACCACATCCAATGTCTCATCAGTTACAGATGACGTGTTGAGTGTCAGCTACTCTATGGAGCAGTTTGAGTAGTTTCCTGCTAGGAGGCATCTTCAAAATGGAAAAATATATATATAAAGTGATGTGTGTTTCTACCTTGAAC
Source organism: Lagopus leucura (assembly GCF_019238085.1). NCBI lineage: Eukaryota > Metazoa > Chordata > Aves > Galliformes > Phasianidae > Lagopus > Lagopus leucura. The sequence continues at coordinate 2,209,702 of NW_024962273.1, forward strand.
TGTAGAGCTGGCATAATAACACTATTCACCTCAGCTCAGTTTCTGCCTCCTCTCTGAGTGTGTTCCTAAGATAGATGTGTTAGCAGGTTTATTTTAGAACACCCGCCTCTTCTTTCACGGCGGCCCTAAAACATATAATCAGACAGTAATGGTTTCCCAAGACTATAGGTCTGATTTGGGTTGGCTTGTCATGAGCCAGTCAGAGGATTTCTGTAGCATTAGTAATCCAGCTAACGGAGCAGAAAGCATATGAAGGTGTTCAGTACTTGAAGCTTTCTAAGAGTGTTATCCAATACCAATATCCAGTACCAAGCTAGTTGTTTTTCAGAGGAATATTTTCGATGACTGGTTTCTCAAAGGAAGATGGCAATCCTTTCTGACTTCACTGTGTCTACTTGTTCTTAATAAACAAAATGCCATTAACAACCTAAAAAGTTGGAGTTAATTATGGGGTGTAAAAATATACCCTATTGTCTTGACTGCTTTTGTAGAAAGCAGCTTTACACCATTATGGGTTTTGATACTTGTCTTGTTCTCCTCTACCTTTTTGCTCTTGCTGGTATGTTTTTAAAAGCCGAAATCTGTTACTTTACTTCATCCTGCAGAAATAAAATAACTTAAATATTCTTACTGCATACCAATAAATCTCCATGTTATTATTAGTCTGTAGGCAAGGCCAGTGTCAAAAAGTCTGGATGAGTTGATTAAAACCAAATCCTTCCAACAGCTGCCTTCAACATGTTCTCGGGGTAACAAGGTGATGACCAAAAAGAAATACCTATCTGATAGTGAATTCCTTACCATAGGGAATTCAGATGGATAAATTGTAAGTCAAGCTCTGCTTTTCTTTTATTTCTGTTGAAGCAGCAAAGATGTACTGCTGTGTCCAGATGTATCATTCTAGCTGTAACTGGGACTTCTTGTGAGATACTTCCATACTTCATCCCTCCATCCATGCCAGAAGCTAAGAAAAGCTGCTGACAGAACTGCACATATAGTAATTTCTTAATCCAGGTCTCTTAAAATGACTGAGTTAAATTTAAGTGAACTATTAATATGCAGTGTACTATTTGGTAGGATGGGTCTGTTTGATACAGGTGGATCAGGAACGTTTGCCTGTGTGGCTCTGTGGTTTAGAGAGGATTGCTGCAGTACAAACCTTTGCTGGGGAAAGGTGGTTATGAGGATTCCTCCAGTCAGCTGCATCCAAAATGTATCTTCTTAGAGGCTAGGGATTTATGCAGTTGGTCTTAATTAACTAAGATGCCACTTCTGCTGCTTGCACAGTTTCATGCTGAATTTGCAGTGCTGTGGGCTGTGTGCTGGCCACGTCCAGTGGTACATTCTGGCAGAAAGTCATTCTGCCTTGACACCTCCCACCTGCAGCTTCCATGGTAAATCAGGCAGCATAGACCTTAATGCACAGAGAATCTGCCATGATACTGTGCTACTCTACAGTGCCAAATTGAGCTACCCAGATCAGTGCTAAAGCCCTCTCCAGAAATGAAAGCAGCATAGCTGCGTTAGGATTATTTTATTCTTTGTGAATCAACTTGTGTTACACTGAAGCAGCTGTACTACACTGGAGACCTGCCGTGATACCTGTGCATGGCAATGTTCTTTAGCATATAACAGAGCTGCCTCATTCAGTGCTTATGTACCTGAGTTGCACTGCATTGTGCAGTGCAGATGGAGCTATAGAAGACAGATCCTGTAGTCTTTGCTGTCGCTGGTCAGTACTGTGTGACAGAAGCCCGTGTGAAACACAGCACCCCATAGCCAGTGTCTGTTACCAGAGTTATCCTCTTCACGTTGTTTTGCACTTTCCATGTCTAACAGTATGCTAAGTACTGGAATGATGCAGAATTTTGGGTGTTTATAACTTGTTTATCAAATAAATTAACTTGCAGTTTCCAGTTTCCCTTATTTCCCCGCTATTCTCTACAGAGATGTTGGTATCACTGGAGTCAGGAGGCAGCAAATCCATTTGTTCTGCTGTTTCCTGGGGCACAGCTGTTTCAGCTTGCTGAGGTTTTTTTGCCTGTCTGAGATCTTCTTAGGCACAATGGCTGATTTACTGCCCATATGCTCTTTCTGGTATTTCTCCACGGTGTGTATCTATCCAGAGTGACAACCTTATACTGCTGAGGGGCTTACCTGTGTTTCCTCTAATTACAAACGTGGGCAGCAATATTTTCATGCAGTCTCCCTGTGATTGGTAGGTAGAAGCTGTCTTCTTGTAACTCTTAGTTGCTCTGCTCCTCTGTGGTGGAGGTAAGAGTTGTCATTCTGCTCTACTTGGGTGCTCTGAGAGGACTGGAGATGAGAACTGTGGGGCAGCCAGAACCATATTTTTATTTTCACTGTCATGTAATAGGAAATCTAGTTGGTAGCTATGAAGTAATCATCAGTTTCCAACCCCAGTGTTGTAGTGCTGATCTGGGGCCAAGGGGAAAGTTTTATGGGAAGACTGACTCCTTCAAATTTAAAGTCTTCATACAGGTCAGAAGAAAATATGCTCTGTTCAAAATTGATGATGTTTTTTGTTTTATTTTAAGACAGTAACCCATGGTCTAAAATGTTTATGTGAGAAATCACTGGACCAATATATCATGTGTAAGTGATAAAGTACTGTTATTCACTTCTGAGTGCTCATTTCTGCCTGTATTTATGAATAAGAGAAAGCATTTAACAGTGGGTGTGAGTTGTTTTTTCACCGTAGCTGTGATTTTTAACTGCAACAAAGCAACCAGTGATCGGTGTAAAGCAGCACTGTGATCTTACAGGGGGCAGGCAGTAACTTTAGAACGTGCAGCCAGGAGATGCAGTGGTCGAAATTAAGAAACAACTGCTCTGTGAAGAGAGATGGAATTGTATGGATTTTTTTTGCTTTGAAAAGAGAGCGCTAACTGGAGAGTTATGAAGGGGGCATATGAATTCATGAATAGCATGGGAAATGTGCACAGGACATAATTTTAGATCACTTTTCACAAGGCAAGAAACAGTATGTGAATATGAAGTGCTCTTAAATAACACAGAATTGAATTTGGGGATTTTCTGCTATAGGAGACAGAGGCCAAAAGCACAAATAGCTATTTAGCTCATCCTCAGTGGCTGTTGAGGAGAAACAGAGGAGAAAAGCCACACACAAAGCAAGAGTTCAGGGTACAAAGTCCTGTTCAGAAAGATCCCGACTGCAGGACGGAGGGCTGATGGGGCCTTGGTGGTGCTCAGATGACACGTCCAATGAAAGTTATTCAGAACCAAACAGTGTTCCTATACAAACTGTGGTGTCCTTCAGGGTCGCAATCCTGTTCTGGTTAATGTTTATTTGCATCTCTGCCACAGCTGCACTGCAGAATTATCTCCTTGGCCGTTTCCTTTACGGTTAGGCATCTCCCTGTGATGAGCCTCCTCACAGCAGCTCACGCATCCCGTGTTCGTGTTCTCTGTGGTGCAGCACTTCCCTTGGCTTTCTGTGACACCAGCCATGGAGAGCCCCGCTTGATTGAATTGGCCAACAGGTTGAACACTTTGCTATAGCTGTAGTGAAATCTACACTTAAACTGTGCTGCTACAGCCCTGTTTCCAAAAATAACTAAGATAACAGGTGTAAGTAGATAGAGGACATATAGCCAAACACTGGACAGTCATGCTTTGTTTTTTCAGTAAGTAGAAGTGTTTTCATGCATGTAAGCAATGTGAGTACTGGAACACTAGTGGTACTATGAATGATTTGTACAGCACGTTTCATCCCAAGAGTTTTTCCTGTTGTGCAAACTATGCATCACGGTGTCACTGCTGAAATGCGGCCATCTTTGGTGCTGAGAACAGCACAGAGTACACAAAGTACATAAAAGTACACAAGAGTTGAGAACTGAGGTTTGGCAGTACTGGGAATTATTGGGGTGCTTCTGGATTAATGCTCAGGTCTGCTATTGCTTAGTCAGTGAGAACTTAGTAATGCATAAACTCCTTACAACTCTGGATTACTAATTAAAAGATACCATGCCTAAGAATCATATGATGCTTACTGATATATATATATATATATATATATATATATATATATATATATATATATATATATATAT